>NC_086447.1:523546898-523869815 GCF_028390025.1 Pseudophryne corroboree | reverse complement strand
TACGAGACATGTTAGACTCCCCATCAAAATTAATGTCACATTCCATTATGACAAATAGGAACCCATCCCAAGTAGAAGAGATGACCTCTCAGATACCAGAGTCACTTTGGACAAAAGATGGACAGGACACTGGATTAATGGCAAACGTAGCTCCAGTAGCTGTACAAGTAAAAGATGGTAGGATAGCTCCAAAAATCCCACAGTATCCTCTGAAGCCAGAGGTGGAGTTAGGAGTTTTCCCAGTAATAGAACGCTTGCTGCAACAGGGCATTCTGGTAAGAACGTCCAGCACAGCCAATAGTCCCATCTTCCCTGTTAAAAAGAGTGGGGGGAGGGGTTACAGGCTAGTGCAGGATCTAAGGGGGATTAACAAAATAGTTGAAAGTCAGTTCCCCGTAGTGCCTAATCCAGCTGTCATCCTAATGCAAATTCCTCCCACTGCCAAATTTTTCACTGTTAATGACCTCTGCTCCGCTTTCTTTTCGGTACCTCTGCACCCTGACAGCCAATATTTGTTTGCATTCACATACAGAGGAGTCCAATACACGTGGACTCGGTTACCCCAAGGTTTCATAGATAGTCCAAGTATATTTTCTCAGGCTTTGCATGATTGTTTACAGTCTTTCCAACCAGACAGTGGATCAGTATTGATACAGTATGTGGACGATTTATTACTGTGTTCAGATTCACTGGAAGCATCTCTGAAGGATACGAAACAGCTCCTGTTTCATCTTTCAGACACAGGTCACAAGGTTTCCAAAGACAAGTTACAATTATGCCAAACTAAGGTAAAATATTTGGGACACTGTCTAACACAAGGACTGAGACACCTGACCGCTGATAGAATCCAAGCCATTAGAGACATGACACTGCCACAAACCCAGCAACAGATCAGGACGTTTTTAGGAATGTGTGGGTATTGCCGTAACTGGATCCCAGGGTTTTCCATATTGGCGTTACCTTTGCAGGAAATGGTCTCTTCAAACAAACCTGACCGGATTTCGCATACAGACGAATCCGAAACAGCATTTGAGAGACTCAAACAGTGCCTAACGCAGGCACCAGCACTAGGTATGCCAGACTATGGGAAACCCTTTGAACTATACGGAACAGAAAGTGCTGGGTGCGCAGCAGGTGTACTAACCCAAAAACACGGTGACGCCAGCAGGCCAGTCGCATACTACAGCGCCCAGCTAGACACGGTAGCGCGATCCCTCCCCACATGCTTGCGTAGCGTTGCGGCGATAGCATTGCTAGTGACGAAAAGCGAAGATGTCGTGCTAGGCCACAACCTCACAATCCATACACCGCATGCGGTATCTGCCTTATTGAATTCTGCCCAAACCAGACACGTCTCATCTGCAAGGTTTACAAGATGGGAATTGGCATTAATGGCCCCAGTAAACATCACCATAAGGAGATGCAGCGCATTAAATCCTGCAACATTTCTCCCAGGTGTGCCTGGTCAGGCACAAAGGGTGGAAGGTGAGAGTGATGGGGAAGGAGGATTTAATGCAAAGGGAGATACACATGATTGTATGGAATATTTGACCCAAAATTTTACCGCAAGGCCTGACATCAGTGACAACCCACTGGAAGATGCAGAACTAACGTTCTACACGGACGGTAGTTGTCATAGACAGTCAGACTCGGGAGACTTGTGTACTGGATACGCAGTCGTAGATGACCAAGACACCATAGAAGCGGAACCGCTAGGCCCACCTCACTCAGCCCAGGTTGCTGAACTGGTCGCCCTAACCAGAGCATGTGAATTGGCTAAGGGTAAGTCAGCCAATATCTACACCGATTCTAGATACGCCTTCGGGGTAGTACATGATTTCGGAGCCCTATGGCGGCTCAGAAATTTCATGACGGCGGCTGGTACACCGATAGCGCATGCAGCTCACATAAAAAGGCTTCTAACAGCGATACAGGAACCCGACAGAGTGGCTGTTATCAAATGTAAAGCACATACATATAGCCAAGACCCAATATCCCTTGGTAACAGCCGAGCAGACGAAGCCGCAAAGCTTGCAGCTGCTACCCCCATACAGACAGACACCACACAACTGATGGTATTTAATACCATCAACACACAAAAGTTGTGTGAGATGCAGAATTTGTGTTCCACACAGGAAAGAGCAGTCTGGAAGGCAAAGGGATATGGCCAGGAGTCCTCAGGGCTCTGGACGGATGGACGTGGTAAACCAGTGGCCCCCAGGGCATACCTTCCATGTCTGGCTGAAGCAGCTCACGGGCAGACTCATCTAGGCAAGGAGGGGATGTGCAAATTGGTAAGAGCATACTGGTGCGCCCCAGGATTCTCCTCTCATGCGAGTAAAAGAGCAATGTCATGCCTTACCTGTCTGAGAAAGAATATTGGAAAAGCAATACCTACAGAACCATCCCATATCCCACCTGCCGGCGGCCCTTTCCAGGTAATACAAATCGACTTCATTCAATTACCCCCATGTCGAAATTTGAAATATGTACTTGTTTGTATAGATGTTTTCTCGAATTGGGTCGAAGCTTTTCCAGCAGCTGCAAATACCGCTATGTTTACCGCTAAGAAAATTGTGCAGGAATTTGTATGTAGATATGGTATCCCTAGAATCATTGAAAGTGATAGGGGTACCCATTTTACAGGTGATGTCTTTCAAGGAATGTGTAAATTGATGGGAATTGATAGCAAGCTGCACACTCCGTACCGTCCACAGGCGAGCGCGAAGGTCGAAAGAGTGTACAGCACTATTAAAAATAAATTGAGTAAAGTAATGGCAGAGACAGGATTGACGTGGCCAGAAGCTTTACCCATTGTTTTGTATAGCATCAGAACCACTCCCAGGTCCCCTCTTAATCTGTCTCCTTTTGAAATCTTGTTTGGTCGACAACCGCATGTCATGATTAACCCTCAGGATGATTTGAAATGTAACAATGAAGTAACTGTAAAGTACTTGATTAACATGAGTAAGCAGTTGAGGAATCAAAATGATAATCTGAAGTTGGTGATTCCTGATTTACCAGATAGTAATTGTCATGACATTGAACCTGGGGATTATGTAATGATACGAAATTTTCTACGCTCAGGTTGTCTTATTGATAGATGGGAAGGACCATACCAGGTCTTATTGACTAGCACTACAGCATTGAAGGTGGCTGAGAGAGAGACTTGGGTCCATTCATCCCACTGCAAAAAGGTTGCTGATCCAGAGAAGTCCCGTGATAAGGAACAGACGGTAGAGGTTGTATCACTGGAGTGTCTGTTCCAGAAGGACTGAGGCGGCACCTGAGCCTTGAAGACCGAAAGCAGTTGTCGACTCCCTTCTCCCTTTTATTGTTTTTCCCCATTTCCCATCCCCTCTTCCTTGAAATTTCTTTTTCCCCCTTCTCATTCTTCTCTATTTCCTCCTCAAAGATGGACTTGCCCCAAGAGACTGTGATCCGGATTTTGATGTTAACCATGATGTTGACCAGAGCAGTCTGTTCCGGCGAGAGTACCATAGAGGTCGAGAGAGGTTCTGGAATGGGTTCCGATTATGATGATGGAGGCGTAGTTTTCCAAGATCAACCAAACCAACAAGCAAAGGCGAGTATCAGAAAACGATCCGATAGAAGAAATTGTGATGGATTGTTAGCTGAAGAAAATTGTATCTGTAGGCTCTGTGATAATCTGGTTGAAGATGGATGCATAAAGAAATGCCAATCTAGTTTTAATATCCATATAGACCGGCATCCATTGAGTGACTATCACTCCTTAGTGGGTAACGTGTTAAACCAAACAGATTGTTGGGTATGCTCTCAAGTACCTCAGGGTCACAGCAAATCAGGGCTAGTACCATTTCCTTTAACGTTAGGGGAGGTACTTGAGCTAAATGGTGGGAGACCGGTGGACCGGAGGTTTAACATCTCCAGCCCTCCTAGTTTGAAGCTCCACCAATACCATGTGGATAGGTCCCTCTTATGTTTCAATATCTCCAATCCCAGAAAACCGGGAAATTGGGAAGTGTCATGGAGCAACCTTACCATGACCTTTTCACACAGAGCAGATAGAATGCCTACAGATACAGAGCTGGTACGCCACATAGCCAGTAGAGGAAAATCTTTCCGGTATCGATATACCTTAGGAAATAGGATTACTAGAGTTGGAGAGGTATCACCAGGATACTGTGCACATATCGTACAAACTGATACGTGCATTAGGCAGATGGAAGAATTAGGGTCAGGAGATTTCACCTGGAAGGTTTGTAACATGGTCATGTCCTTCTCCGTCCCATATGTTCTCCCCGATGATGCATATTTCATATGCGGGAGAAAGGCGTACAAGTGGCTTGCCCCAAACTCTGAAGGATTGTGTTATATTGGAAAAGTATTGCCTGAAGTGATGACTGTTACACATGACAAAATGAAGGACATACACCGTGGTGCCCAAGCTCCTTATACTCACACTCATTACGAGCACCGAGTTAAAAGACAACTGTCAGAAAGGTTAGAGCATCCGGCCTCTGATCTTATCCATGAATCCACCGGGATTCAGGTTCTGGTGGCGTTAGATTTCACTCGCACCGCTCGAGGAGTGATGAATTATAGATACATTTCCGCACTCGCCAATTTGTTAGATAATATCACTGAAATGTATGATGACACGTTTAGATACACTGGAAGAGAACTTCAAGCTTATAAAACAGAACTAGTTCAGCATAGGATGGTTCTTAATTATCTTACAGCAGTAACAGGCGGATATTGTGTTACATTAGCAACACAGTACGGCATAAAGTGTTGCACGTATATCACAAATAGCACCGAGGATCCGGTAGAGGTCATAGACCAAAAGATGGATGATATTCTCCAATTGAAGTGGGAATTTCGTCGAAAACACAATCTCACCCTTGCTGCTGTAGGTAATGAGCTGACTGGTTGGGTGTCATGGTTGAACCCGCGAAATTGGTTCTCCGGTTTGGGGGACTGGGCTCAAGGAGTCATAATGGATGTTGGAAAGTTTCTACTATGTATCTTGGGTGTCGTCATATCGATTGGATTGATATTTAGATGCGGGCAGGCTTTAATGAGGTGCAAACAAAGTACAAAAGTGATGAGCTTGAGGAGTGAGGAAACCGTAATTAACCTGGATTTGATTTATGACCCAATGATAGAAACCAGGATGTGATGAAAATGCGATTATACGGTCCGTTTCTTTCACCTGTTTTTCTGCTTTTCTCCAAGATACAAAGACCCCCTTGGACGAGGAAGCTGACGAGACGAGATGTATACAGACAACGGATTGACCAAAGAAGAAGATTTGACAACTTTAAATATGGACACTTGATGAACTTTGCCATGGATCCCCAGTTTCCCTAGTACTTTTAAACTCACGCTAGCCCAACATTTTTTGTAAATCTGATGGCTCAGACAAAGCTATTTGCTCATGCCCAAGGAGCAATACAGCGCAAAGAAGACGACTCTCAACAGATACCGAACACAACTTCGACGACAGATGTACATTTCCCTGACATAGAATATCATTGCATTTTCCATAAGTGTTCTTTATCTTCATCTCTACAACCCTCAGGTAATGACACACATAGACGATAGGGAATACAGGCACAGATATCAGCAACCACATACCTCCCCCATTCATGTATCATCAACTAAAATGTGCTCCCCATTTTGTTCAAAAGCCGAAAAGAGCTCGGTAAAGTTTGACAGCCCATCCACAGACCTGTACCACAGGATAAGAAGGAATTCAAATGTATACTTCGCAATACCTCGAAGCTTGATGTACAACACGTACGGCACGATGATACATGACCCCCCAAACATGGATTCATACACACATGCTTCTGCTATCTCACTAGGTCATACCCTCTTCACACCTTCTCCTCTCTCCTCCCTTACCCAACCATGGAAATCAATTAACCCCTGACTTGCATTTTTTTCCTTAAATGTTTTGTGGCAGTTATTATTGACTGCCAAAGGGTGGACTGTCAAAGTCAGAAAAATGTCTCTATGCACGTTGCCATATTTGCACCGCACACTGGTCCGTGCTGCGCATGCGTACGCTCTCCCGTGAAGGCGCATACCCGCAATAGCGTGCACTCGCAGGCGCGGTATGCGTATTTACGGTAGAGTTTATGTAGTCGTAGCGTGCGACTCATTCGTTACATATTTTCACAATTAATGTAGTTTATAGATCATGGTCCCTTTGATAGTTTCTGAAAGTTTGGTTAATATAGAAGGTCCCTGAGCTAAGGAATCCCTCTTTGTATCGTACGAAGGGTCTAACAGGAATCATACAGCAGTGTTTGGTACCCATCGGAAGAGTATTTAATTAGCAATATTCCGGTGTTGGTTTGGAGCGTATTAATCGCTCGTGCGAATAGTTATGGACATAAGAAGTTTATGTCCATTTCTACTATTTACTCATACTCAGGTATGCGGCGGGAAACCTAGTTCCCCACCCACCTGAGCTGTTGGAAATCGTCACAGCCCACCTGTATGAATCAACCTATGACCTTTTGTTATGATGCAGGGCCGAATTCCGACGTCCAATGGACAATGGGATTGTAGGGACTGTAGGATTGCATTGTGTGTGGGGCATAAATAGGCAGGCCGACCACATCCAGCTCTCACTCTTCAACGGTTCTCATTGCTGAAAATCGGGTGCTGGATGTCCAGGCGCATGCGATCGTTTACCCTTGTGCGTAAGTTTCTCTCCGTTATCATTGTCTTTCTGTGAGCCAATTTCTCTCATCTCTCTCCGTCTCTCTCTCTCTCTCTCTTTCCCTTCTCTCTCTCTCTCTCGTATCTCCCCTAGACTAGTATTGTATTGTATTAGATAGTATTGTTTAGTTCTGTGGTTAGGAAGTCTCTGTTATATTGTAGTGTATCATTTGTACTGTTATCCCCTTTTTACAAGTATACTAGATATAATACAGTTAATAGGCTTTGGAACCTAAACCAGTATCTGTGTATTTTCTATAGTGTTAAGTGTTCACTTGAGCGTCGGTGACGCTCAAGCAGCTTTGTAGTTAGTCAGGTTACACAAGGTTGCACTTACACCCTGTATTCACATTAAGGTATTCCGTGTATTTCATTGGTATAAGGTTTAGACATAAAGGTATAGCGTTGTGAGCGTCTGCGCCGCTGGTGATCTCCTCGTGGTCTCGAGCGTCCGCTACGCCATAGCGAATCATTACTTTAGTCATAGCCAATAACGTGTCCTGTGATCGCTGGGCCGTGAGCGAACGTGACGCTTGAGCGTCTCGCCTACGGCTGAGCGATCGTTACGCAACTAGCGTACCATTACGGTACTTCTTAAGTAAACAGCGTACAGTGTTCTTAGACTTCATAAAGGGTTGTTTATACGACAAGGGAATTTAGCATTGTCATGTGTAAGCCTCATGGATGTGGAAGGGGGAGGAGCAGTGGCCATTTTAGGAAGGTCAGTTTCTAAATTGCTGATTTTCAGTCTGGTTAGAACAATCAGTTTCCTTTGTCACAAAGTTTCCACATATCTACAAATCCAGCACCATTTATGAGTTACCAATGAATTTATTTAACCCATGCCATAATCAATTACAAATAGTTTCAATTGGGCCTAGTGAGGGTAAATGGTGAGATAAAAGAATGTTTTTTTTTTCTTGTCTGTGTGTAATTACCTTACATCAAGTGGGGGGTTGCACACAGATAGAAAAAGGAAAGAGAGGTTTTGTTTTTTTGTTTTTCTATCTTTTCTTCCAAGACTTGTGGAATCTTTTTACTAGGGTAGGATAGCCATTGAAATGCAAATTAACCTGTGTAACTACTTTTTTTTAGTAGTGCAAGGCAAATATCTTTGATATGCAAATTAGAGGCAGTGAAGAGGTGAGGTGTCTCACAGGAGTTCAGTAAATGGTGTGTATATATATGTATATACATACTATGCAATTTACCCGGCACTCCACCTAGTGTATAGCTGGTTCTGGTGCCCTCATAAATAAAACATGTACAATCAAGGATGCGGCACTCACGAACACTTTGAAAGGAATCACAGACACCAGTAGGTATAGTCAACGGTTCAATCCTTTACGGATTTTCGTCAGGAACAAGCATAATACACATAAACAGAAGCTCACCTTATATCCCCCCATTCACAAGTGACCCACAGGTGGACGGATGCACTGACATTGATTCTTAGTCAGTGGGACAGTGGTTATCTGCTTTTATTCATTGTTTACAGCCGCCGGGTTGCCATGGCAGCATCGGACGTGCGTCGCGTTGATACGCGATGACGTCACAACTCGGCGCCAGTGCTCGTAGGACGGACTCCCGCGCCGGAGCGATCAGCCGTCCACCTGTGGGTCACTTGTGAATGGGAGGATATAAGGTGAGCTTCTGTTTATGTGTATTATGCTTGTTCCTGACGAAAATCCGTAAATGATTGAAACGTTGACTATACCTACTGGTGTCTGTGATTCCTTTCAAAGTGTTCGTGAGTGCTGCATCCTTGATTGTATATGTATATACATATATAATATTATTATAATTATGCGTATATTTATATCAGTGTATGTTCTGCAAGATAGCTATCCAATCTGAATCATAGCATTTAAATTATAGGTTATTAGTCATTATAGATCTGTGTGAAATCAGATACATTTGCTTGCTATAAAGATACATTTAAAATAAATGTATTAAGGGTGTAATTATAAAACACAAAACACAGTTCTGGCCTAGTCGTTTTAGGTTTATACAGAACAAGTGTGGGTTGTGCTTGTGAACGATAGTAGCTTTTATCGCTCACATTTATAGAGATTGTGTGGTTTGTTTTATTGCGGACGCACATTTGTACACATGGTCCGGACAAAGTACAGGAGCGCGCACGTGGCGCAGGGTGGCACACATGGCGTAAAAGGCACGCACGGTCGCGTGTTTATGCAAGGTTGCGTAGGATTGCGGGCGCAAAGTAAAACCACACGATAGTTGTTCAATTAAAGGCGGGATAGTATACATTTAATACAATAGCGCATAACTATCCGATTTCAAAAGCAGATTAGTGTGAGACTTGATTTAGACTGTACTCCCTCTGGGGTAAAGTAACCAACCTAAGGGAGTGGCATTTTCTGTACAGAAAAGAAAAACAAGGTGTATTTGAGTGAGTGAAAGCGGAGTGAGTGGATTTGAACCCCCGAAATCGGGTCCCGTGGTACACCAAGTAAGTGGAGGCTTGGTGGCGTGAGGCGGCTGACTTACGTTAATACAGACAGAGATAATACGCAAATCGTGAGATTTGCAGAGGAACGTGATATAGAATTGTGCATTGTGAAGTTTAGAAATTGTGAATTGAAGTTTAAAGGATTTGTATTAGGTTCCGGCTGAGGAGCGCAGCTTGTATATTCGACTCCAGTGATCGTAGGGCGGATAGGTAACAAGTACCTATACGCTGTGTGATTGGACCGCATGTGTGTGGGTGCGATACGTATTGCAACTTGATACCCCTTTACAAGCTTTGCGTAAAATCGCGGTATTAGCGCTGTGTAGAGCATACGCAAGCGTGATTTGTGTACGTCAAAAAGGGAAGTTTTCGCTGGTCTCTCTCAGGAAAATCTTCAACGGTAGATATTCACTGGAAAAGATAAGTTACTCCTAAAACTTCCAGTGAATAGAAGCCAGTTAGGTACTGGGTACACGGTGGTCACTATTGGAGTAAGTCGTGGTACGTCAGCGGAGAAGGAGTGGGTGAAGGCACTCAGAGAACTTTCACCATCTATTTGTGTTTTTGTGTTGTGCATTTGGGGATTACGTTTACAGGCAAAAAGTCCGCGATGGGATCCAATTGCACAAGCAGTGGGCATTTGATAGCTAGGGTTCAGGCTGAAGAATTGCAACCGAGAGGGTCAGAATTGCAGCCGAGAGGGTCAGCGAGGTTTATTATGTGTGAGAAATATGGTTCACACACGGAGGCTTTTTGCAATGAATGGGTACGTATGACTGCTGAAGATAGGGCATCATTCTCTGGGGTTGGTGAGTTTGATCCTAAGGTATTGCAGGTAGTATGTCTAACCAAAGTCATATAAGACAAGAACGGAAATATAAGAACTATTTGAACTTGTAGCAACAATAAACAAGTAGGAAGAAAAAGAGAAAGCAAGTACACTGCCATATGTAGAGGTGGAAGCAGTACGGCTAGCATACAAACTATAGAAAATAATAAAATTAAAAATATGAAAAATATTAATGTAACCTATATATGTACTAATGAATGTCGAAGTTTTATCTAGGAGGAGAAGGCGACCTGACTGGTTTCAGCCATTTCTCATGCACTCAGAGGAGTATCCAACCGGTAAAAGAAGAGCAGTAGCCTTGTGGCGGAAGTGGCTGAGACCAGTGGAACTGTACTAGAAAATTCTCCGTCTGGATAAGATCACTGGTCTACACTAATTCGGCAAATGGGAGGAACAAAAGAAGTGCAACATTACCCTTTGACAAAAACCTGCTGAGGTTACGATTGGGCCACCACAATGCTAAACCCTTTCCTTTCCTTCTTTTTCCTAACAGCATTGGCCCCTGACTAACTTAATCGACAGAGATTTTGTTAAATGTGAAATACATATATTGTACTCCCGCTCAAGAAGTACAAGGTATGTTAGACACCCCTCAAAGACTAATGTTGCATTACACTGTTCTAGATTCATGTCCATCACAGGTAGAGGAAATTATCTCACAGATACTGGGTTCCCTATGAACTTAGGATGCATAGGACACTGGACACAGCATGCACAAGCTTTAAAGGGGGGTAGACAAAGTAAGTGATCAATTCCCCGTAGTGCCCAATCCAGTTGTCATTTTAATAAAATCCTCTTCACCTCTACAAACTTATCTGTTCCTCTACAGTTTCCTCTTCATCTTTTGCGTTCACACAGGGTGGTACAATACATGGACCCAATTACAGTTCAAACACTACATGCCTAATTGGCCCTTCAGAGTTCTGCCCGAACCCAGTATATCTCACCAGCACGATAACACCAGTATTACTGCAGTGTGCCTTGTCATGCACAAAGGGTGGAGGAAGGATGAGAATACTGGTGAAGGAAATTTTTATTTTTTATAGACACTGATATGCCAGTTGGTGAACGCAGACCTGATATTTTCTTCTTCTTTTTCTCCTCTAGAGATGTTTCAGACCTGATATTTTCTTCTTCTTTCTCTCCTCTAGAGATGTTTCAGACCTGATATTTTCTTCTTATTTCTCTCCTCTAGAGATGTTTTTTTCTTTCCTTTTTTTTGAGTTATGCTCATGGTACTCTACATTGAAAACACACAACAGTTAAATTAAGATACAAATTTGTGTTCCCTACAGGAAAAGGAGGTCTGGAAGGCGAAGGGATATGGTCAGCAGTCCTCAGGACTTTGGAAAGATGGATACGGTAAGCCAGTGGCCCCCAGAGCATATCTCCCAAGCCTAGCTGAGGCAATACACGGTCTGACTCATCTAGGTAAAGAAGGTATGCGCAAGCTGGTAAAAGCCTACTGGAGTGCACCAGGGTTCTCTTCTCATGCAGGTAAGAAAGCAATGACATGTCTTACTTGCTTGAGGAAGAATATTGGTAAGGCAATACCAACAGAGACATCCCATATCTCTCCTGCAGACGGACCTTTTCAGGTAATACAAATCGACTTCGTACAGTTAACACCCTTTAGGAATTATTGTTATGTACTGGTGTGCACTGATGTTTTCTCAAACTGGGTAGAGGCATTTCCTGCCACCACGGATGCTGCTGTGTTTACCGCAAAGAAACTTGCGCAGAAATTTGTGTGTAGATATGGTACCCCTAGAAGTAGGAGCAAAGTGAAATTGGACTATTGTAGACATAGATACTGCCACAAGTATTAAGTAGCATCTGAACCAATCCCAGATCTTCACTTAACAAACCACCCTCTTCTAAAAAAAAAATTTGGGGTGGGGGGGTGGGGGGGTTTGTGTCTTCTTTTTTTTTTGGAAGACAACCTCATGTCATGATTGATCCGCACAATGATCAGAAATACACCAATGAGGTGACAGTACAGTACTTTATCGAGATGAGCCAGCATTTGAGAACTTGACAAGAGAACTTGAAACTGTTGATTCCTGGTATGCCAAATACTAATTGTCTTGATTGTGAACCAAGAGACTGTATGATTGTTCTTACTCTCAGGTTGCCTAATAGACAGGTGGGAAGGACCGTAACAAGTTTTGTTGACAGCACTATCCCAGTGAAAGTAGCCGAGAGAGAGACTTGGGTCCACGATTACCATCGCAGGAAAGTCGGTAGTCCGGAAGGAACTCGTAAATGGAGTGAGATCACAAAAGTATCACCAGAGAGTCTGTTCCGTGAAGACTGAGAGGCGGCACACTTGAACACTACCTGAGCGTACTAAAGGATTACAGAAAGATTAGTTGTTGTAATTAATTTGCTATGGACAAGATTTGTTTTGTTCTATTTCTTTCTCTCTCTTTTTACCGCTGACAAACATTTTTTTTCTGGACATTCTATTTTTGCGAGGTTTTTTCATGAGGAGTCGAGTGTGGGACTGGAACTGGTTCTGGAGGAAGGAGTGATTTCCTTATAGGATCCCAGGATTAGCCGATCAGTTTGTTAAAGCCAGAGAAAATCAAAGGTCTAGTAGTTACGGAGGTCGGAGGTAACGTGATAGGCTATTGTCTGAGAAATACTGTATTTTGTAGTTATTGTGACACCATATTTGAAGATGAGTGCATCCAGAGATGTCAGTCTAGCAATAAGGCAGCATTTGACAGACACCCATTGAGTGATTACCACTCACTAGTGGGTAAGGTCTTAAACCAAAATGTTGGATGTGCTCACAGGTACCTCTAAGATGAAATGATGCAGGATTAGTGCCATGTTCTTTAGAGTTAGCTGAGGTACTTGAATTACACGGAAGGGGGAGGGGACCGGTGGACAAAGCGTATAATATAACTAGACCCCCTAGTCTTAAGATCCACCAGTACCATAGATAAATCCTTCGTATGTTTAAATCTCACCAATTTCAGGAAATTGGGAGGTAATCAGGAACAATCAGACAATGGCTATTCACACATAGCAGATAAAGAGCTCATTAATATGTGTGGAAGAAAGGTTTATGAGTGGCTCTCCCCGAACTCTGAAGGTTTATGTTATTTAGGAAGGACACTACTTATAACCCTTGTTTAATGATGAAACAGACCTAGCATACGTTCCAGAAATGGAAACAATGTTCAGAAAATGATAGGAATATGTAAATCATGAAAATTTTATATGTCACTTTAACGATTTGTTTGTGTTTTCTCCCTCTACCCAGCAGAACCTCAATCGAATCTGAACATCAGTGTACAAAGACGTAGGTACATGTATGTGTGAAATGTTCGTTCAAATCAGACATTATAGGCCAAAGCACTGTCCCAGCATACTCTATAGGTTGAATGTTGTCCCACACCAAACCAGTGGTCCCGTGACTGCCAAGTGCATAGAGAGGATGTCTCGTCCTCCTCCCTGTCTTCCCCAAATATAGTCAAGTGTCTGATTGGTGAAATGAATACATACGTGTGTCTAGGTCACCGATTATTGTCTGAAATATTTTTTCTTATGTCAATAATTTATGGCAGTTATTGTTTACTGCCAAAGGGTGGACTGTCGAAGTAAAAAAATATTACATAGAGAGAACATACAGACTCCACACATTATGAGTCGCTATGCTTGCAAATGCACGCAGCGAGCACAGCAATATATGGAAACATACGCATTTACACAGACATGCCACAAAGATAGATTCAACACATATTTCATACAGCACATAATTTGAACATATCAAGTGCCAGACATCATAATGTTTTAAATTAAATAATAGAGTAACGTCATGTATGTGTATTATTGGAGCAGAGCAAGATGGACATGTCATGCTTGGAGTCATAGTAACCAGATTAATGTGTACATTCATTTGATGCCTGTTATTAAGTTGTAGCACAATGCCATTAGTAGATGTGATTAAATGTATGAAAGCTAAAGTCACTCTTATTAGAACAATGGATTTCCTGGAAGACAGCATGCCTGACCAGTGGCTATGTCCTGTAATTACACCATCAAGGCTGGACCTTGCTTGCATATGAACTGACCAGTGACTCATCATGAATGAGAAAGTTCCCTCCCCTAGACTGGTCTGTGCACTTTCCCAAAATGCATAGTATATAGCTGATTGCAGACACAAGAGCGGGCTGTTCTTTTTGTCCCAGATGATGGTGGAGATGCTGCCTGTCCAGTGGCTGCGTGATTTTACTGAGAGAGAGAGTGATATGGAGTGTAGTGAGCATTTGAACAAAATATGGTGATGTATTGCTGACACTGTATATACTGTACATTGTGATATATTGAATACATATCCTTTTAATAACAAATATATACATTAATGAGCTTTGGAACTCAGATAATGTGTGGGTGTATTGTTTTCTCTTATGGGATGTAGTGTTTTGTGACGTATAGCGCACATTCATAGCACATGGTAATAAGATGCGCAAGCGTCCACAGTATATATTAGAGTTGGCATTTTAAATATTTGTTAGAAAGCAATTTGACATTTACAATATAATCTATATGGGATCTGATCTGAAGATCGACACTGTCTAGGTCGACAATGTTTAGGTTGACCACTATATGTCAACAGTCACTAGGTCGACAGAGTTTATAGGTCGACATGTGCTAGGTCGACAGGTCAAAAGGTCGACATGACGTTTTTTTTTTTGTTTTTTTTTTAAATTTCTACATACTTTATGATCCACATGGACTATGATTGGAACGGTAATCTGTCCTTTGCCCTTGCCCGAAGCATGGCGAGTGAAGCGAGCCATGCGAGGGGACACGGTGCACTAATTGGGGTTCCCGGTCACTCTACGAAGAAAACAACAAAAAAATCCTTGTGTCAACCTTTTGACCTGTCAACCTAGCACATGTCGACCTAGAAACCCTGTTGACCTTACAACCCTGTCGACCTAGTGACTGTCAACCTATAGTGGTTGACCTAAACATTGTCAACCTAGACACTGTCGATCTAATGATCCACGCCCATATATATATATATATATATATATATATATATACACATATACAGTATGGCTATATCTAGCTGCCAGAAGGGGATCAGTATGATTTGCAGGTGCACGGGATCCTGGCGGTCGTAATATTGACACTGGGATCCCGATGTTTGAGAAGCCGGCTTGGGTGAGTAAAGGGTGTTCCCCCCTCTCCCCAACCCCCTAAACCTAACCCTCCCTCCCCCCGCAGCATAACCCTATCCCTCCGAGGAGGGTGCTTAACCCTAACCCCCCTCCCCGCAGCCTAACCCTAACCCACCGGGACACAGCCTAACCCTAACCCTCCCCTCGCTGCCTTAACCTAACCTCCCTGACTGTTGGCATTCAGAATAGGATCGATATTCCGGCATTGGTATTCTGACTGCCGGGATACCGACAGATGGGATCCTGACTGACAAGGTGGTAATTTAAGGGAAACACCAAGCAGGTAAACTATTTTCAGTATATAACCCAGTTAGTATTCTCAAAATTATAATTTATGGCTTAAAGAAGTTCATACCTGGGTTTATACCAGGGTTTCTAAGCATCTTTGAGCCAGGGCTAATATATGAAAATTCATTATTTTACCAAAGGTACAATACTTATACAGAATACATACAATTGGTGACTTAAAAAGTAGACAAAACCTACAAATACGAGAATGTTAAAATAAAAGGAATAAACAGATTATTCAGCTGTGTCCTAGATTTTTTATAATACCGCCTGTGATTGGAAGAGCTTGTGGTCTGTTCACCAACAAGGGGATTTTGCTTTTGCATTTCAAAAAATTAACACTGCATATATTTTTAAACCATTTAGTCTATCCTTGGCAGCTAGAAGCTGATTGGTCAGGTCATCTGCTGACATGTTACTGTACTTACTCAGGGTCTAGACTCCACCTTATATGTCAAATATGCTAAGAAAAAAGAATATGTTTCTTTGTTTGTGTGGCTCCCCAATACATGTATGATAGTCTTTAAACTTCACACGTCAGATGCATTCGCACGCCACTCAAGCACACTTATCTTAATAAATAAAGACACAACAACCGTAATTGGCGTGAAAGGGGTCAGCTTTTTATTTTGACTGAGAGGAAGGCCTATTAATACTAAAACTAAAAATGCAGACTTCTCTCTCTAACTAAGGTGGCAGGGAGAAGAACGGTTAAGCATGATAAACAACTTAATAAGGGTGATCCAAAATTATATGACAAAATAGAGCAATAAACATATGTGTGTGAGGGGGCCTTCTGCCCCAGATGTTCCGGGATCGGCCTCCTGCCTCCATCCCGAGCAATAAATTAAAAACATATGTGCTAGGGGGCCTTCTGCCCCAGATGTTCCAGGATCGGCCTCCTGCCTCCATCCCAGACATCAGAAATCCAAATTCCAAGGCATGGGGTCGACCTTCTGTCACTACCCCTGCCCACCAACAGTTGTAGGGACGAAGGTACGCTCCGCCCCTACAGGGTAAAAAATTGGGCCTCCTGCCCCGATATCCACATATATTTATGATCTATCATATGGGCCCACCAGGTATGGTGGTGCCCATCAATTAATAATAAGACTATAAAAATACCTAAAAGTTCACCCGAACTTACTAACAATAAACTCCTTAAGTTAAACTAAAATAACCGTTCAGAAACCGGCCAACTGCCAGGTTACCAACCTGTCACCGCCACCGAACCGAAAACTCAACTCAACTAAACAAAGCATAACACGAAGAAAAGTATACTCAACTCAAACTAAAGAAAACAGAACACGAAGCTAAACAGACCACAAGACCCAGCGTACCAGATCATTTCCACCCACATGCAGGACCTGAAAAAGCGGATACCCGAATCGGCCAACTGCCGACCTCAGCCAATCCCGCAGGCCGTCCCAGCGGAGGCCTCCACGCCCCAACCAGCGTATAGCCTGCAGCTCCAAAAACCGGATCGTGTCGCAAGCCAGAGCCGACACCGACGTGGGAATGGCCGACAAGCCATATAAAGCGCGGATCTAGCCGCCTTCCTGCAAAAGAAGGGTGAAGAAGGGTGTGATTGAGGTAAATAAACGAAATATAGTATGGAGAAAATGGGTAACCTAACCTGCATCCCTAACAGGGGGAAAGGGGGGTGGGTCACCCAATTTGACTTGAGGCAAATACGCAAAACTTCGTCAGTTGGCAACAGCCGTAATTAAAACCAACGATAAAACAAAAATTCCTCAAGGCCCCCGCAGTCGCAAAGTGCAACTGCAACGAGCAGCTAATCCTCAAAAGGGGCGCACTGGGAGGAAAAGGCCTGATATAGTGCCTGACCGCACCAGACCTCCACCTACCCAATGCCCGGACTTCGACTTCGGACCAACCCGCCGCAGCGGCCGCAGAAACAGTGCTGATGCGGAAAGAGTGAGTCCCATAGTCGGCCGGAGATAGACCCAGGTATAAAATACAGCGTCCCAAAACCGACCGTAATTGAGATATGGTCAACGGGGAACCGTCACTAAGGACGAGCCACCCGGAAGGCAGTGGAGGCCATACGGACGAATAAGACCGGGTCGCGGTAAATGTACAAATGCCCCGCACACGAGCCCGACCCATTCGAACCCACTGCCCCTTGCCAGGGGGCTCCAGGGACGTGCTAGACATGACCGCCTCTTGCCAAATACAGACGCCGGAAAACGAACTAGAAATTCGTCCCAAAGACGTAAAATCCCTCCGGATTTCGAGTGATAATCCAAGAAAATGATGCGGGCGTCTAATACCAACTGTCGCCCGTTCCAATTTCCTACAGAAAAACCCTACCCATGGGGATAACCTTGCAAGCAAAAGTAAACAGGCCCAAAAAGGATTGAGCCTGTGTCAGAGTAAGCTGGCCCGCAGTGAGCCCATAGAGGATACCATCGTGAAGACGCAACACCTTGCCCAAAGAGAGCCTACAGAGACCACCGACCATATCAATCTGAATCCTGAGGTAAACCAAGGAGGCAGAGGGACCCTCCGTCTCCTCTGGTGCAACCGGACCCCGAAGTGTGCGAAGAGGGCCGACGTCCACCGCAGCAAGTAGACACAGCAAACAGAGTCCGGTGGGCTGATCAAAATTGTCCAAGTAGTGCAAAAAATCCCTGCTCTCCCGCAGTCTGCTCCAGACACCAGTGGAGGAAAGAACTGAATCTTTCGAAGTATGCGCAAGAGATAGAAAAACCCATAGGGAGGCACCGATCGATGTAGTAGCCATCGTCCGGTTTAAAACCCATACATCGAAAGGCGGAAGGATGCAGCGGGAGGAGACAAAATGCTGACTGGATGTCCCATTAACACATCACTGCTCACAGACCAAATGACCTAATGGTGTCTATGGCCGAATCAAAAGATAGGTAAATGACCCTGCACTGAACAGAAGAGATAGCGTCATTAACCGATAACCCGAGAGGACGGGAAAGATGTTGGATGAGCCGAAATTAGCCTGCGGTCCTCTAAAGCACTATGCCTACGGGGGACAAGACAAAATCTGGTAAGGGGGGGGGGGTTCCCGGAAAGGGCCCTTGCCCAACGACACTGCAGCCCCAACCTTCTGCCGGAACACGTCCGGAAACTCCCGAGCCGAACGCAGGTTCGTATCAGCCCCAGGACCCACCAGTCCATGTATCAGCAAGGGGAAGCCAGAAGCGAAACCCGAGTGTAAGAATTGGGCATCCAACGGCCGCGGGTACCATGGCAGCCCGGGTATGAGTGCCCGAAGTTTAATGGGGGTGGGGACTGAGTGATGAAAACGACAGGGCCCCCCCAAGTCACATTGGGCATTATTGAAAGCGAATCATTTTCCATGCCCCGTGCGCAATGAACCCCCTCTAAAGCCGACAGAATGAGAGGCAGGTCGGTTTGCCCATCTTCCCGCTGTACCGCCCTCGTCAGTGCCGGCTGAACCCTGCGTCAGCTCCGAGCACAATTCCACATCCTTGTTACCGAAGTTATAGATCTGCCGCCCGTGCTGTTTGCGCCAGAAGTCCTAATCGTAACGTCGCCAAGCCGACCCTTTGTACTTATGGTACAGCATGTGTATAAGGAACATCGCTGGTTAGCAGCTGAAAGTAAGGCTTGATGATCGTTGGTAGTAGGAGCACAAATATAGACGTATCGGCCCCGATGGATCCGGTCCCGGACTCGGGGCCTGAGCCCACGTTGCACTGCCGTGTTGGCTCAGTGAGCGGTGTCACTCCACCAAAACTGGCGAGGCAGAAGAGGTGGAATCCCGGCGTTCGCGCCGTTTGCGACGCTTGATCCTGCGCAAACCGCCGTCGGAGGACACACCCTCCGAGGACGTGGAGGAGAGGTAAGAGTCCGTGCCCCGATGCCTGAGCCTGTGTCGACTGCACGTGCTGGAAACCCTACGCGTACTGCTGCCCCCGCAAGAGGGGCGGGACTGTGTACTGGATCACAAGCCACTACGGGGGGTAACTGTACTCTCCATGGACCAGACAGGGACCGATGAAGACTCACCTGCACGAGAGGGAACTCCTCCGTCCTAGCGGCCACCGGATGACTTGTGGATGCACCGACTGAATCCATTCCTGACCCGACGTCCGCTGCTGGGGAGACAAAAGAGACATTGTTCCCATGCTGCCCCACAGGTCCCGCAGCCACCGGGAGCGGGGCTGGCGGGCCGGCCATTCCGCCAGAGGACTGGAGCGGCACAAGAGTCTGGGCGATGCTATCAGCCAAATAAATGGTGAACAGCCCTTGTCCCCCGGGTACGGAGGAGACAAGGGAGCCACCACCGACACGACTGCGGCACAAATGGCTGACAAGACGGTTGCGTCCACCCAGAGGTGCGGCCGCCGTTGCTGGCGCTCAAAGCTCAGACGGGGCACGCGAGTCCCGCGCCCCCACGGGAGGTTCGCAAACCACCCGTCGGGAGCAAGGACACGGAAGATCCCACGCTGTCGGGAATCACGAGATATCTGTCCTGCTGCAATAAGCTCTGCCTGACCCGCCTGCGCCGCGACCTACTACTATCCCGACCATGGTCTCAGCACCATATGCTGGAGCGCCGTCAGAACTAGGAAAATCCCAACGCACCGTCTGACAGAGGGCTGTCCGCAGCAGCGTCCGAATAATCAGTTCGGATGCCGCGGGGGACAGACAGCTTGTTTCCCGCCTGCGCTCGCCGCCCCCCGAGGGGGGGGAATGAGCCGTGGCCGGGCCCCCAGCCTGGGTGCGGCCTGGGGCGCACAGCCACTGGTGGCGGCACTACTAAGCGAGGAGCATGCAACCCCAGAAGGGGGTGGAACCACGGGCCCAACCACGGCAGGAGAGGCCTGGTGGCCCGTCCCACCATGGGCGGATGAGGAGCGTCCCTGCGCTACGGCCCTTGCAAGGTCCGCCGGCGGCATCGACACATCAGCAGCGGAAGAGAGGGCGCATCGCACCGCACCGCACCACCCCGGGAGCGCGCCACCCGGCCCTGACCTGGTACATTGCCACCAGGCCCGACGTGAGGAGGCCTCATATGGGCTCCCCTAGTGCGGACCTGAATATATTATCACGTGCGCGCCGCACGGATTCACCACATATGGCAGCCGCGCGACCCCCCGCCAGTGGAGAGGGGGACGTGAGCAGATATACGGGGGCTGCCCCCGCTGGTTATAGCCATATGAGGTGCAGCACGCGTGCGCTGCCCGGACACCCCGCGTCCGGCAGCCGCGTGACCCCCCGCCCACTCAGTGGAGAGGGGGATGTGAGCCAGAGGCACGGGGCTTCCGCCCGCTGGTTATGGCCATATGAGGTGCAGCACGTGCGTGCTGCACGGACACCCCGCGTCCGGCAGCTGAGCGACCCCCCGCCCGCGCGAGAACTGACTGACATGCAAGCAGGGCGGGAGTGTTGTCCCGTCCGTGCAGGACTAGCGCGCCCGCCAGCAGCCCAGACCGGCGGGTGCAGGGACAGAACAAACCGGAGATGAAGAGTGCGGGTGTAAGAGCACGGGCGGGCGTAAGAGCACGGCCGCATCGCCAGGTGCCTCCCGCTTCCCAGCCGCAGCATGCCCGCCCTGCCCCAGCTCGGCCGGACCGTATAGGAGTCCATGGCCGAGCAGGGAGGACCGCGCTGCGCCTGTGTCTGGGCACATATGAAATAAAAAGAGAAGGGAAATAAAAAGAGCAGGAGGAGTGGAAAGGAGAAGGGAAGAACAGGGTAGGAAAGAGAACTACAGAGAGATAAGCTGAGGAGAAGGCAGGGAGAAATAGAATAGAGCAATGTAGTTAAAGTAATAATTACTGACAAGCAGCTGTACTTATCAATCATGGAAAAAGCTGGAAGAAGCAGGATGTCCTGGGTCTGAAGACTATATGTATGTCAGACCGGCCCCTATGCAGAATCCAGCCAATCACAATCCAGGCAGTTTTCCTTACGTTCCTCCCACAAAAACTGTAACCCCTTCCGTGCCAGAGTGATGCATTAAGAGGCGTGCAGCAGGCCTAGCTGGTGAGTTTATGCTGTTTCGGCCATATTACATGACCTACGCAGTCTTTCTTGCATGACTGTCAGTGAGAAGTACCAAAAACCATTAATTATTGTACTTTAGAACCCTACTTATTCAAGTCCTTCTGCAGCCCTTTTGTCTTATCTGTTAGATCGTTTGTTTTCAAATATGCCTTGTCCCTAGTCTTGGTAAGCAATTCCGTCACATTTGGGGTACATAAATGTACTTATACCAAATGGATGTAATCAAGTTATACACGAATATACCCTAGAGCGGATCTAGGAACGTGCAAATAGGGTGGGAGCCCGCGGCACTGCGGACCGCGGGCGCTGCCACGGTCACCCTGCAGACGCCTGACACCCACCCGCACCACGCATCCTGTATCCTGCCCCCTGGCTGCAGCAGGCGCCGTGGGCTGTGTGGGCACCCGCTGCAGCTGGCGCCATTGACAGACACTAGAGGTCATAGAGTGTCTGTGCAGCGCTATGCGAGAGACATCATGACTTCTCTCCCATAGAGAGAAGCGCACAGCCAGAGAATGAGCAGCAGCGTCAGGGAAGCAGGAGCGGGGCTGGTGAGTATTGTTTTTTTTTTAATGTGTGTAAGCTGCGCCACTGGGGGCAGTACTACTGGGGGCATAGCTACAAGGGGCACAGCTACATGGGGCACAACTACTGGGGGCACAGCTACAGGGAGAACAGCTAAGCTGCAGGGGGCTCAACTACTGGGGGCACAACTACAGGGGCCACAGCTACTGGGGGCACAACTACTGGGTGCATAACTAATGCCACACCCCTATTTTTTTTTTACTACCTCTGTTATGCTTTCGGGGAAGGGGGGGGGGGGGGTTGCCAAAGGAAACTTTCACCCTGGGCGCCACAAGGTCTAGAACCAACCCTGAATATATCCACCCACAATTTTGATCAAGTGGAGAATTGTGACTCAACATAGCAAAAAAGTATGCAAAACTGTAACAGACTAGTAAGATGAATACTTATTTTCATTAGCAGCAGAGACACTGTACAAATTAAGGGCTTCATTCAATTAGGGGTGATGTTGGCAGTCACTCTGTCTACTGTGCGTAAGGCAATGTAATTTTGGCTATATTGAATAAATCAGAAAATAGTCTACTAGAAAAAGCACAGATCTCTGGGAAAATAGCGTGGTGGCCATTTTCCTGGTGATTTCTCTACTACATATGCGCAAAACGCCAGAAAAATGGCTACCACGCTGTTTTCTGGGCGTGCAGAGGCCAGTGTCTACATCTGGAGTGAGAATTCCCCGGTCAACCCGAATAACCTGAGGGTTACACAGATGACTGATTTTTACGCAGAGTGATCTGGTGCTGCAGATCACAAAAGCATGCAGGAGGCATTTACATATTTTCACACAGCATCTCCGTCCAAAGATGCAGCTGCTGTGCTTATTGCTTCCATCCCTGAATCAGACCCAGCATGCGTTATTGTATTGTACAAGGTTCCAATAAAACCTTATGCATAATTGGAAATACCGTAAGAGTGAGAGCATTGCAACACCACTGTGATGTGGCTGTATTACTTCTTGTGATGTGCATGTGCACCGATTATGTGGTTTGATATGGTGACCCTACACCTTACACCTTACACCATAGCTTTTCATAACCCACAATTTTAAATGGGTTTGGAATACTGTATTTGCACACAAAAAAAAGGACACAGCAGGGGAGTATTAACAGAGGAGGTGGCCCGTGTGCAATCTCCTCTCTCTGGGCTCTCTCCTCTGTAGCTGGTGCCTGGCAGTGCAATAGAGTTTGAGCACTAGACATGCAAAAATCTCCAAAGAAATGGCACAGTGCATGTGCAAAAGTCCATCGTAACATTTACCCAGAGATTTGTGGAGAGATGCTGCCGTGGCGGGGGACTCCGGAGAGATGATTATTAAAAAGTAAAGGTGTGTGATGTGGGCTCCCTTGGACTCAGGGGCCCGGGTCCTTGAGTCTAAGGAGGTTCACACTGCACCCCCATTGAAGATTTGCCACTGGGACACAGTAGATAACAGAAGATCAAACAATCCAACTGTCAGATTTCAAAATTACAGGTTTTATCCATGCCTCACCATCCCTAAGATGCTGCATGGATTCTATGACACATATATATTATTAATCCTGCAAGAATATAGTAACATATGGGAGATAAATAGTTACTTGAGTGTGTGTAGCAAACCACACAATAATCATATTTAATCCATACTCAAAACAGAAATACCCCCATACTAAAGGCCCGTATTCACGGGCCAATGTGGGAGAGATGTGTGCTGAGCGAACCGCTCAGCACACATCTCTCCCACCGCTCAGCACAGCGTGATGTGTGCTGAGCGTGTGGGGAGAGACAGGAGGCCGCTCATTTCATTGACGGGGGGGGCCGCTCATTTTGAAATGAGCGACCTCCTAGATTGGCCTGCATGGCAGGCCAATCTAGCACCAGCGATAGCGATGCGCAGGGCTGCGCATCGCTATCGCTGTAGGGGGTACACACGAAGCGATCATGCTTAAAATCAAAGCAATCTAGTCAGACTGCTTAGAATATCGCTCCATGAGTACCCCCCTTAAGGGGTAGATTTTCCAAATGCTTCTAATCGACAAGCAGTAGTATTAACAATAGCAATCAATTAGATTCTAGCTATCATTTCTTTATTGCATTCTGGAAAATGATAGACAGAAAGAATCACAGATTTCAATATGTCTTTCTATGCTACTGCTATGTTCTAGTGATCTGCAAGAGACGAGCCTGCAAATTATAAAATACAGCTAACATAAACTTCTCAATGCAATTTCATCTTTTATTAGAGACTTATATTAGATATTCTGTTTCACCTTTAGTTTCAGTTTTTAATAAGCTTTAATTTGGTGATACTTTTTCAAGTAGACATTTAAAAGCCTACCGACTTTAGGTAAAATGTGTCCCTTGTGATTAATGCATAAGGAGATTTTCATACATTGAAGTGATATAGAAGAAGCCAGTGGAGATGTTCAAACATATCACAGACATCGAGATTTTATTCAGCAGGACAGTCTTCCATGAGACTGTCACTAGACTTAATTGATGGCAGACAAGGCTATTAGAAAAGGCAGAGAAAAAGGTCACTAAGTAATTTTGGTGTCTCTGGAAATCGATCTGTCTTTCAAATGACAAACTACATGGCAGCTTGAAAATAGGAGCAAAAACATCAGCAATTTAGTCACATCTTTTTCTAAAATGTTCATAAAATGTATTATATTAATATTCATGAAGTGAAGAACGAATACATATTTCAGTGTTTATCTACTAAATTGCTGGTTTATAGAAGTGATGTTGCACATAGTAACCAATCAGATTCTAGCTATTATCTTCTAGAAGGTGCTAGATAACTGATAAGTAGAATCTGTTTGGTTGCTATAGGCAACATCTCCCCTTCTATAAACATGCACTCTAGTAAATATACCTCCTCTGTACAATCCAAGATAAAACATTAAATGTCACATTGTCTAATATAATTAAAATGCTATTGAACAAAGGGGGTCATTCCGAGTTGATCACTCGCTGCCAATTTTCGCAGCGCAGCGATCAAGTGAAAAAATGCCATTTATGCGCATGCGTATGCCCCGCAATGCGCACGCGCGACGTACGGGTACAAAGCTCTTTGTGGTTGTGCACAGGTTCTAGCGAAGTTTTCCTTCGCACTGACGGTCGCAAGAATATTGACAGGAGGGGGGCGTTTCTGGGTGTCAACTGACCGTTTTTAGGGAGGGTTTGCAAAAAAGCAGGCGTGTCTGAAAAAACGCAGGCGTGGCTGGGCGTTTGCTGGGCGGGTGTGTGACGTCAAATCCAGACATGAATAGGCTGAAGTGATCGCAAGCGCTGAGTAGATTCAGAGCTACTCAGAAACTGCACAAACTGTTTTTGCAGAGCTCAGCTGCACATGCGTTCGCACTTCTGCTAAGCTAAAATACACTCCCCAGTGGGCGGCGGCATAGCGTTTGCACGGCTGCTAAAAATTGCTAGCGAGCAATCAACTCGGAATGACCCCCAAAGTCACTATTGTACCTATAACATCTCATAATAAAAATATAAAAACATATTTCCACAATTGCCAAAATCTATAGGAAAATCATAATAGGGGAGATTTATCAAAGCTTGGAGAGATATATAGGGGTATATTCAATTGAAGTCGGATCCATTCCGACATTCATTTGTCGGAATGGATCCGACAAGGGCTATTCGATGCCATCTCAATTCGACTTTAAAAAAAGTTGAATTGAGATGAGGGAGCTGAGATGGGGGAGAACCGCGGTGAGACGGGGGAGAGCAGCGCTACAGCAGCGGCTATAGCAGCGTAGCCGATGATGTGTCACAGCCACCGCTCACAGCAGCATCCACCTAGCTCCAGCAGGTCTCGCTTGCTGGAGCAAGGTGGACACTGCTGTGAGTGGCGGCTGTGACACATCCTCCGGCTACGCTGCTATAGCTGCTCCTGTAACGCTGCTCTCCCCCGTCTGCCCGCGGCTCTCCCCCGTCTCAGCTCCCGCATCTCAATTCGACTTTTTTTAAAGTCGGATTGAGATGGTCGAAAATGGGGCCAAAACCTTCCGGTTTTGGCCCCTTTTTCGACAGAAGTGCGCGGAGCGGCAGCTATACCACCGATCCACGTGCTTTTCGACAAGTCGAATTTCTTGACTTGTCAAATAATTTGGGGTTATATTGAATAGGTCGGAACCCCTTACGACCTAAAAAACTCGTAAACTGCTGTCTTTTCGACAGACGGCAGCTTTTGACTTCAATTGAAAACACCCCATAGTGGAGAGAGATAAAAAGAAAAAGTACCAACCTACCAGCCACTGTCACTTTACAGGCTGTGTTGAAAAAATGTTTGATGATCTAATTGGTTGGTACAATGGTGAAGATTCATGAAAGCTCACAGAGATAAAGTACCAACCAATCAGCTCCTAACCTTTTTATTCTGTATCAGTAGCGGATCTTGCAACGGGCAAGCAGGACTTTTGCCCGGGGCGCCGCCTTTCCGGAGGACACTGGCGCCATCCGGAGGGCACCGCACCATGGCAAGATCCGATGCTGCTGTGGTGCCCCCCGCTGACGCTGCCCGCTGTCCGCTGTGAAGGGAAACTAGACGCTACGCGTCTAGTTTCCCTTCGTGGGCTGCCCGCTGTGAAGGGAAACTAGACGCTATGCGTCTAGTTCCCCTTCCTGGAGAGGACCTTAACTGTAATGATGTGCAGTGCGCGTTGACGTCATCGCGCACCGCACAGCAAAGGTCCTCTCCACGAAGGGAACTAGACGCTTAGCGTCTAGTTTTCCTTCGTGGAGAGGACCTTTGCTGTGCGGTGCGCGATGACGGCATCGCGCACCGCACATCCTGCTACAGTACAGGGGGCGTAACTGACCACGCCCCCTGTATGAAGCCACGCACTCTAATGCCGCCCGGGGCGCAAGAAGCCCCGGAATCGGCCCTGTTCTGTATATCAGTTTAAATACTTCACAACAACAGAGATGGTTTGGAAATAGTTTCTGGTGGAGCTGCAGAATATCACCTGAATTATATTACATTACAGCAAGTTAAGGCCCCCATAAATCAGAAATCGACTGTGGCAATTTGCAGAAATTGTGCAAATATATCTGCAATGTATGGGGTTAACAGCTCAAAAATTGGGGATTCAGACCAAAAATCGATTGGGATTGTTAAACTAGGTCCAACATGTTGGATTTCACAGATCAATTGGGGCTGTAGATTGCTAGTGTATGCAGGACCGGCGCTACCCGCTCAGTGAAGGGATGCAGTGCAGGGAGGCGCTGGGATGGAGAGGTGCTCCCCCTGCTCTGCATCCCTTCCCTACTGCTGCGCCATCCTGTCCCCCCTGCTGCCAGCTGCTGTGCCTGTCAATGTATGACAGGCAGCGGCGCCGGCAGCATGAAAAGCCTACTCCCCTCACCTGTGTGACAGCGGCTGTGTACGGATAGATAAGTGGAGGGTGAGAGAGAAATGTACGTGTGTGTGTATGGTGTGGGTGTATGTGTGTGTGCGTGTGTATATATATATATATGTGTGTGTGTGTGTGTGTGTGTGTGTGTGTGTGTGTGTGTGAAGTGTGTGTGTGTGTGTGTGTGTGTGTCTGTGTGTGTGTGTGTGTGTGTGTGTGGTGGGGTGTGTGTATGTATGTGTGTGTGAGGTATGTCTGTGTGCGCGCGCATTATGGACGCTACTACTGGGGGGGCATTACATGTGAGGACGCTACTACTACTGGGGGCGCATTACGTATAACAACGCTACTACTAGGCGGAGAATTACATGTAAGGACGCTACTATTACAGGGGGGCATTACGTATAATGACACTACTAATACTGGGGGAGCATTACTATAAGGACGTTTCTACTACTGTGGGTGCATTATGTATAAGGATGCTACTACTACTGTGGGTGCATTATGTATAAGGATGCTACTACTACTGGGGGGCATTATGTATAAGGATGCTACTACTACTGTGGAGCATTACATATAAGGACGCTACTACTATGGGTGGGGCATTACGTATAAGATGAATAAGATTGTGCTACTGTGTGGCATAATTTTAAATGGGGGTACTATTGTGTGGCCATGCCCCTTACTTGTGAGACCACACCCCTTTTCCCGGCACGTACCAAAGGCGCACGCTGACCCTTTGTGGAACATGGGAGGGCACAAATTTATAGTTTGCAGGGGGGCGCCGAACACCCTAGCACCGGCCCTGACTGTATGGTAACAATCATCAGATTTGCAGACTGTTTTTACTAAACTGATGAGCCTTTTAGGGTTGGCGGATCTGTATTTGCTGAAAATGATCTGCAAATAACTGAAAAATATCTGTAATGTATGGGCTCAGATTGGTAGATTGGGGAATCTTTAAATCTGGGAAAAGCTGAGTACACACTTAAAGTTTATCTGTCCAATCTGTCTAGTGGGAATACAAATATGGTAATGTACAATATGGGAGCCAATGACAATCAACCATTTGCTCCCAAACTATGAAAAAAGAACAAAAGCGATTGTACGGATACATTCAAGCAGATTAAACCAATTTGTCTGAATGACCACTGACTTTTTCCCAGTGTTTGGGGTAAATGGACGAATGTCATTTACTCCTATACAGTGTATTACCAGATTTTTGTTCCCACCAGCAGGGCCGAAACTAGGATTTTCGTCACCCGGGGCAAGGCAGTAATTTGGCGCCCCCCCCCCCCCCAAAAAAAAACTATCAGACTAAAATTATCAGATTATCAAAAATTTGGAAAAAAGGGGATACTACTGGACAATATTCCCCTATGTGCCTCAAATGCCCTATGTGTTACATGCCTCACGAGCGTGTTCAACTACATGCTCCTCTGTGTGTCCCCATACATTGCACTAGATCATAACACTTCATCATTGCACTACATTCCTCTATCCACTGCACTACATCACTATAATACATCACTACACGCCCCTATGCACTGTACTACATACCATATATGCTACACTACATCACTATACTACATCTCCTACATGCTGAACTACATCACTACACTACATGCCCCTAAGAACTGCACTACATAGCCTATATGCTACACTATATCACTACGCTACATCCCCTTATAAGCTACACCACATCAGTGCACTACATGCCCATATATACTGCAATACATTACTACACTACATAACCTATATGGTACACTTCATCACTGCACTACATTCCTCTATCCACTGCACTACGGTGGTCATTCCGAGTTGATCGCTAGATGAAAATGTTCGCTGCACAGCGATGATGCAAAAAAATGGCACTTCTGCGCATGTGTATGCGGCGCAATGCGCACGCGCAACGTACTTTCACAACGGCCGATGTAGTTTCACACAAGGTCTACCGACGCTTTTCAGTCGCACTGCTCGCCGCAGAGTGATTGACATGAAGTGGGCATTTCTGGGTGTCAACTGACCGTTTTCAGGGAGTGATCGAAAAAACGCAGGCGTGCCAGGAAAAACGCAGGTGTGATGGGCGAACGCAGGGCGTGTTTGTGACGTCAAAACAGGAACTGAACAGTCTGAAGTGATCGCAAGCGCTGAGTAGGTCTGAAGCTACTCTGAAACTGCACAAAATTATTTTGTAGCCGCTGTGCGATCCTTTCGTTCACACTTCTGCTAAGCTAAAATACACTCCCAGTGGGAGGCAGCATAGCGTTTGCACGGCTGCTAAAAGCAGCCAGCGAGCGAACAACTCGGAATGACCACCTACATCACTATACTACAGGGGTGGCCAACCAGTCAGAGACAAAGAGCCAAAAAATCATGTTAGGTATGTCAAAGAGCTGACATCGAGGCGAAGGCGTGCATATAAAAATGGGGTGTGGCCTTGTGCCTGCTAGGCCTTGCCCCTGGTATAAAATACATTTAAAAAACAAGATCCCCATAAAATAAATCTTTAAAGACAGATCCAACAGAAAATATATTGAAAAAGCCACTTCTACATAAAAGAATTAGAAAAAGACAGGTCCACATAAAATATATTGAAGAAGCCAGATTCACATAATACCCTTCAGCCAGCATTCTCTTGTCACTTCAGCCAGCACCCTCCTATGTCACTCCAGCCAGCTCCCCCATGTGTCACTCCAACCAGCTCCCCCTTCTGTCACTACAGCCCACCCTCATGTGTCACTACAGCCCCCCCAACTCAACTCGTGCCATTGCAGCAGCCACTTGTGTGTCTTCTGTATGTCTCACCTTTAGTATCTGGCACCCTCAGTTCTCAGTCCCTTTAGTACTGCTGCATGTCTGTATAGAGTGCAGCGGTTTCCAGATCTGTTGTGGTCAAGTGACTTAGCGTGTCGGGAGCCACCTTTGAATAAAGAAAGAGCCGCAAGCGGCTCAAGAGCCACAGGTTGGCCACAGCTGCTATACTACATCTCCTACACGCTGAACTACATCACTACACTACATGCCCCTATGTACTGCACTACGTACCCTAAATACTACACTACATCACTACGCTACATCCCCTTATATGCTATACTACATCACTACGCTACATCCCCTTATATGCTATACTACATCACTACGCTACATCCCCTTATATGCTACACCACATCAGTGCACTACATGCCCCTATATACTGCAATACATTACTACACTACATAACCTATATGGTACACTACATCACTGTACTAAACCCCCCTATAAGCTACACCAAATCCCCACATCTGGGAGGCAAAGCGGAGGTTCATACTGCTAACTGCGAGAACAGTGCGCTTCTACAGCTTGTACGGTGCACTGCACGCTAGTCGCAGCACTGCATGGCAAAGAAGAGCATTTAAGACAGAAGCCGACATAGGAGAGATCCCAGGTACTGGAGCTCACCCGCACAGCATCGGAGCCATCTGCGGGCAGACAGGTGGGTTAGATACATTGTCCTGGGAGCTGTCTACTGTCTCACTGGAGCAGCACAGCACTGCCGGTAAAAGCAACAATAAAATCCTGCTCCTCTGTAACTCCTTGGTGCCCCCTCAAATCCTGCACCCAGGGCACATGCCCCCTTAGCCCTGCCACCAGACAGACTGGACAGATAAATCATAATCTCACCAGTGTTTGTATTGCTAGCAGGAGCAGAAATGCTGTCCCAAAGAGCTTCCAAGCAACAACATGATATGGTTTGAATCAGTGTCGAACTGGGGCATGAAGGGACCACCGGGGGAATACAGTGGTAGGGTCTTATGTTTTGGGGTGTGGCCAACCACCACAGAGGTTTGTCTAACAATTACAGAGTGCATGAGTTGGACCCCATGATAAATATGTATATAGTATAAACTGCTACTGCATGCATGATAATGCGCTGGCAGGCGGCTACCCACCATGTCCCGGGTCACGCAGCTACCACGGCCCGCACCCGCAGCGGTCCAGACACACCTGCATTGTATGGACCGCGCCCCACCAACGGCGTTCTAATGTCATTGGAATGCCCACTCCCGCCCCGCAGCCGCCTCTGCCTGTTAAGCAGGCAGAGGCAATCGCAGCCCTGAGATGCTTTTAGCATCTCAATAGGCCTCCCGGGGTGCGCACACGCAGTGTGCCTGCTGCACATGCGCACTCCCCAAAGGGCTTCAGACTGCAATCACTGCCGCTGCAGTGATCCAATTTGAATTAAGCCCTAGCAGTCCACTGTAAGCACCTCTAACCCAAGGCAGTGCATAAAGGGCTAATATAGCTTCAGCATTATAGGGAGCAAATAACTACAGGATTCAGCTCTTCAGAAACCTGCCGCTCATGCAAAGCTTTCACTTTTAGTGTAAAACTCTGAACTTGAATAACTGGGCAATATACTAGGGAATTTAGTAACATAGGGGTATATTTACTAAAATTCGCATTTTCCCGTCTGAGGTCAAAGTTCAATCACGAATGACATCGAAAGTGTAAAGTTGCAAATTTTTGAATTTATTACGGCTAATTTACTAAGCTGTCGTATTCTGCATTTTCGGATTTACCGATGTCGATGTCATTCGTTTTTTTTTGCAGTGTTTTACGTGAGTGACTTGTAAAACACTGCCGACTTTAATACAATGAATCTCGGCCGGATCTGAGAGATCCGTGCTGGGCTTCATTGTGCACCTTTTTAAAAATTGAAATCAGTGTTAAAATAAAAAAAAAATTGCGTGGGGTCCCCCCTCCTAAGCCAAACCAGCCTCGGGCTCTTTGAGCCGGTCCTGGTTGTAAAAATATGGGGGGGAAAATGTCAGGCGTTCCCCCATATTTAAACAACCAGCATCGGGCTCTGCGCCAGGTCCTGGTTCCAAAAATACGGGGGACAAAAAGCGTAGGGGTCCCCCGTATTTCTGAAACCAGCACCGGGCTCCACTAGCCAGATACATAATGCCACAGCCGGGGGACACTTTTATCTAGGTCCCTGCGGCCCTGGCATTACATAACCAACTAGTCACCCCTGGCCGGGGTACCCTGGAGGAGTGGGGACCCCTTCAATCAAGGGGTCCCCCCCCTCCAGCCACCCAAGGGCCAGGGGTGAAGCCTGAGGCTGTCCCCCCCATCCAAGGGCTACGGATGGGAGGCTGATAGCCTTTTTGTCAAAAAATGAATATTGTTTTTAGTAGCAGTACTACAAGTCCCCGCAAGCCTCCCCCACAAGCTGGTACTTGGAGAACCACAAGTACCAGCATGCAGTGGAAAACCGGGCCCGCTGGTACCTGTAGTACTACTACTAAAAAAATACCCCAATAAAAACATAAGACACACACCTTGAAAGTAAAACTTTAATACATACATCCACACCTCCATATACACATACTTACCTATGTTCACACGAGGGTCAGTCCTCTTCTCCATGTAGAATCCATGGTGTACCTGTTGAAAAAATTATACTCACAAAATCCAGGGTAGATGGCTCCTCTTTTAATCCATTTGTAATCCAGGTACTTTGCAAAATAACAAAACGGACACCCGACCTCGCACTGAAAGGGGCCCCATGTTTTCACATGGGACCCCTTTCCCCGAATGCCAGGAACCCCCTCTGACTTATGTCTAAGACGCTTCCATCAGCCAATCAGGGAACGCCACGTTGTGGCATCCTCCTGATTGGCTGTGTGCTCCTGTACTGTATGACAGGCAGCACACGGCAGTATTACAATGTAGCGCCCATAGGCGTGCGCAGGATATTTTATTAGGGGGTGCACGATTAGAAGGGCGTGTTTAGTACCACCTATTGGGCATGTCTAACACCACCTAATGGGCGTGTCTAGCACCACCTATCAGGTGTGTCTACCACCACATATTGGCACTCAATGCAAACGAAATAATATAGAGAATTGATGCACAGATATATATATATATATATATATAATCTGTTTAATATATGTTCAATTTGTATATTTTATTACCATAGATTATATCCTAATCTCTCGAAATATATATTGATATTGAATTTGAACTTGTCCTCCTCCAAGAGGAACGCTGTTTACTGTGGCGTTGGCACATGATGAGGAGAGAGAGAGCATGGGTGGGAGCATGAGCGGGCATGCACGCGGCATGACATCATCACGACACATCCCACAAGTTAGAGGAACTGGGAGTAGGATTACGTCAGTGATGCTGCACCATAAAAATGATTGACAGCCAGACTGAGCGGAGGGGGTGGTGGGCACAATGGTTGGAGGACAGAAATGAGCACACTCGGCGATCGCCGATACTGCAGCAGCAGCAGGTGTGTGTGAGGGGGTTTACAGACATTAGGGGGTGCCTGTGCGCACCAGGAACCCCCCCTGCGCACGCCTATGGTAGCGCCTATGCGTTCCATTGTAACCAATGGTGGGAACTTTGTGGTCAGCGGTTGACCGAAAGTAACCTCACCGCTAACCACAAAGTTCCCACCATTGGTTACAATGGAGCGCATAGGCGCTACATTGTATCACTGCCGTGTGCTGCCTGTCATACAGTACAGGAGCACACAGCCAATCAGGAGGGTGCCACAACGTGGCGCTCCCTGATTGGCTGATGGAACCGTCTTAGACATAAGTCAGAGGGGGTTCCTGGCATTCGGGGAAAGGGGTCCCATGTGAAAACATGGGGCCCCTTTCAGTGCGAGGTCGGGTGTCCGTTTTGTTATTTTGCAAAGTACCTGGATTACAAATGGATTAAAAGAGGAGCCATCTACCCTGGATTTTGTGAGTATAATTTTTTCAACAGGTACACCATGGATTCTACATGGAGAAGAGGACCGACCCTCGTGTGAACATAGGTAAGTATGTGTATATGGAGGTGTGGATGTATGTATTAAAGTTTTACTTTCAAGGTGTGTGTCTTATGTTTTTATTGGTGTATTTTTTTAGTAGTAGTACTACAGGTACCAGCGGGCCCGGTTTTCCACCGCATGCTGGTACTTGTGGTTCTCCAAGTACCAGCTTGCGGGGGAGGCTTGCTGGGACTTGTAGTACTGCTACTAAAAACAATATTCATTTTTTGACAAAAAGGCTATCAGCCTCCCATCCGCAGCCCTTGGATGGGGGGGACAGCCTCGGGCTTCACCCCTGGCCCTTGGGTGGGTGATTGGAGGGGGGGGGACCCCTTGATTGAAGGGGTCTCCACTCCTCCAGGGTACCCCGGCCAGGGGTGACTAGTTGGTTATGTAATGCCAGGGCCGCAGGGACCTAGATAAAAGTGTCCCCCGGCTGTGGCATTATGTATCTGGCTAGTGGAGCCCGGTGCTGGTTTCAGAAATACGGGGGACCCCTACGCTTTTTGTCCCCCGTATTTTTGGAACCAGGACCAGGCGCAGAGCCCGGTGCTGGTTGTTTAAATATGGGGGAACCCCTATCATTTTTTTCCCATATTTTTTCAACCAGGGCCGGCTCAAAGAGCCCGAGGCTGGTTTTGCTTAGGAGGGGGGACCCCACGCATTTTTTTTTTTAAATTAACACTTTCCCACCCCTTCCCACTGAAAATCATGCACGGATCTCATGGATCCGTGCATGCCTATCCAAACACGGGGGTAAAACAGCAGGTCTGGTTTTTTTAGGACTTTTTCACGAATTGTATTCTGCAAGGCAGTGTTGGGCTATTGTCGGCAGTGTTTGTGGTTTGCACTTTTTAGTAAATGACCAATTTCTACCAAATTGCAGGCGTATTTGACCGATGGTGTATTGATTCGTAATTTTTTACTAGGACTTCCAAAATATTACGAATGCCCTCATCACTGCCGTGATTTGAGTTTAGTAAATTCCCGAGATGACACTTTGAAGAAAAAACGTAATCTCGGTCAAAATCGGGACCTTAGTAAATATACCCCATAGTATCTAAGGTTGAAAAAAAGATAATTTGTCCATTGAGTTCAACCTATTTGTGGTCTCCTATGCAGTTTTATTTTAGGACTTATTTTGACTGATGCGGATGTCAGACGTTGTGTTTTATTGACAGTCATTGGGGGAAATTTACTAAGCTCCCGATTTTGACCGAGATGCCGTTTTTTCATCAAAGTGTCATCTCGGTAATTTACTAAACACTAATCACGGCAGAGATGAGGGCATTCGTAATTTTTTGCAAGTCCAAGTAAAAAATTACGAATGAATACACCATCGGTCAAAACGCGGCTATTTAAGTATGAATCTCGGTCATTTACTAAGAAGTGCAAAGCAAAAAAAAAAAAAACACTGCCGTGAAAAATTACAACTCGTAAAAAAGTGCTAAAAAAAAACAGACCTTTTTTTTTTATTCGTGATTGGATAGGCATGCACGGATCCATGAGATCCGTGCATGTATATCAGTGGGAAGGGGTGGGAAAGTGCTTATTTTTTCAAAAAAAATTGCGTGGGGTCCCCCCTCCTAAGCATAACCAGCCTCGGGCTCTTTGAGCCGATCCTGGTTGCAAAAATATGGGGGGAAAAATGACAGGGGTTCCCCCATATTTAAGCAACCAGCATCGGGCTCTGCGCCTGGTCCTGGTCCCAAAAATACGGGGGACAAAAAGAGTAGGGGTCCCCCGTATTTTTAAAACCAGCACCGGGCTCCACTAGCTGGACAGATAATGCCACAGCCGGGGGTCACTTTTATATAGTGCCCTGCGGCCGTGGCATCAAAAATCCAACTAGTCACCCCTGGCCGGGGTACCCTGGGGGAGTGGGGACCCCTTCAATCAAGGGGTCCCCCCCCCAGCCACCCAAGGGCCAGGGGTGAAGCCCGAGGCTGTCCCCCCCCATCCAATGGGCTGCGGATGGGGAGGCTGATAGCCTTTGTTGTAAAAGAAAAGATATTGTTTTTAGTAGCAGTACTACAAGTCCCAGCAAGCCTCCCCCGCATGCTGGTACTTGGAGAACCACAAGTACCAGCATGCGGCGGAAAAACTGGCCCGCTGGTACCTGTAGTACTACTACTAAAAAAATACCCAAAAAAAGACAAGACACACACACCGTGAAAGTATAATTTTATTACATACATACACACATACATACATACTTACCTTAAGTTCCCACGCAGGTCGGTCCTCTTCTCCAGTAGAATCCAAGGGGTACCTGTTGAAGAAATTATACTCACGAGATCCAGGGGTCCAGGCTCCTCGGGAAATCCAGGGGTAATCCACGTACTTGAAAAACAAAACAAAACGGTGTCCCGACCACGAACTGAAAGGGGACCCATGTTTGCACATGGGTCACCTTTCCACGAATGCCAGAAACCCACTCTGACTTCTGTCTAAGTGGGTTTCTTCAGCCAATCAGGGAGCGCCACGTTGTAGCACTCTCCTGATCAGCTGTGTGGTCCTGTCCCCACTGACAGGCAGCACACGGCAGTGTTACAATGTAGCGCCTATGCGCTACATTGTAACCAATGATGGGAACTTTCTGCTCAGCGGTGACGTCACTTTAGGTCAACCGCAGGGCAGAAAGTTCCCATCATTGGTTACAATGTAGCGCATAGGCGCTACATTGTAACACTGCCGTGTGCTGCCTGTCAGTGAGGACAGGACCACACAGCTGATCTGGAGAGTGCTACAACGTGGCGCTCCCTGATTGGCTGAAGAAACCCACTTAGACAGAAGTCAGAGTGGGTTTCTGGCATTCGTGGAAAGGTGACCCATGTGCAAACATGGGTCCCCTTTCAGTTCGTGGTCGGGACACCGTTTTGTTTTGTTTTTCAAGTACGTGGATTACCCCTGGATTTCCCGAGGAGCCTGGACCCCTGGATCTCGTGAGTATAATTTCTTCAACAGGTACCCCTTGGATTCTACTGGAGAAGAGGACCGACCTGCGTGGGAACTTAAGGTAAGTATGTATGTATGTGTGTATGTATGTAATAAAATTATACTTTCACGGTGTGTGTGTCTTGTCTTTTTTTGGGTATTTTTTTAGTAGTAGTACTACAGGTACCAGCGGGCCAGTTTTTCCGCCGCATGCTGGTACTTGTGGTTCTCCAAGTACCAGCATGCGGGGGAGGCTTGCTGGGACTTGTAGTACTGCTACTAAAAACAATATCTTTTCTTTTACAACAAAGGCTATCAGCCTCCCCATCCGCAGCCCATTGGATGGGGGGGACAGCCTCGGGCTTCACCCCTGGCCCTTGGGTGGCTGGGGGGGGACCCCTTGATTGAAGGGGTCCCCACTCCCCCAGGGTACCCCGGCCAGGGGTGACTAGTTGGATTTTTGATGCCACGGCCGCAGGGCACTATATAAAAGTGACCCCCGGCTGTGGCATTATCTGTCCAGCTAGTGGAGCCCGGTGCTGGTTTTAAAAATACGGGGGACCCCTACTCTTTTTGTCCCCCGTATTTTTGGGACCAGGACCAGGCGCAGAGCCCGATGCTGGTTGCTTAAATATGGGGGAACCCCTGTCATTTTTTTCCCCATATTTTTGCAACCAGGATCGGCTCAAAGAGCCCGAGGCTGGTTATGCTTAGGAGGGGGGACCCCACGCATTTTTTTTTATTATTTTACAGTGTTTAATTTTAAAAAAAAAAAAAACCCCAGCACGGATCACACAGATCCGGCCGAGATTGATTTTAAAAAAAGTCGGCAGTGTTTTGCTAATCACTGCCATAAAAATAGAAAAAAAACCACGAATGACATCGACATCGGAACAAAAGAAAAACCCGAATACGACAGCTTAGTAAATTAGTCGTAATCAATTCAAAAAGTTGCAGTTTTACACTTTCGATGTCATTCGTGATTGAACTTTGACCTGAAACGGGAAAATACGAATCTTAGTAAATTTACCCCATTGTGTTTTTATAACTATAGTGCGTGACTACACACCATAACCCTGAATATCCTTATCCATTAGGAATTTAACCCATTCTTAAAGGTGTTGACTGAGTTCGCCGTTAAAACTTTCTCAGACAGGGAATTCCAAACACGTATTTTCCTTATTGTGAAAAAACCTTTTCGCCGCATTGTGAGGAATCTCCTTTCCTCTAACCTAAGCAAGTGTCCACGTGTCCTCTGTGCTGATCTTATCAAAAACAGGTCCTGCGCAAGATCTGTGTATTGTCCCCTTATATATTTGTAGATGTTGATCATATCCCCTCTTAGTCTCCTCTTTTCCAGTGTAAACATGCCTAGCCTTGCAAGCCTTTCCTCGTATTCCAGTGTCTCCATACCCTTAGTCAGTTTGGTCGCCCACCTCTGAACCTTTTCTAGCTCCAGAATATCCTTTTTGTAGTATGGTGCCAAAAATTGTACACAGTATTCGAGATGTGGCCTCACTAGTGATTTATATAATGGGCGTATAACACTTTCGTACCTTGCATCAATTCCCCATTTTATGCATGCTAATATCTTATTAGCTTTCTTTGCCGCAATCCTACTATGGGTACTGCTGTTTAGTTTGCTATCTATGTGAACACCTAAGTCTTTTTCCAGTACAGAATCCCCTAATATTACCCCATTTAGTATGTAGGTGTTATTTTTATTCTTGCTACTACAGTGCATTACCTTACACTTGTGATACGCACACCAGTGCTAACAGGAGTATACCGGTGTATGAACAGAGAGGGAAGCGAAGCAAACGAACTCACAGACAGTATAACATAACATACACAGGAGGTGATGGAATAACTAATAAACACAAAGTGAACGGAGAAGCCCAAAGGCTCAGGAATTGGGTGTCTCCCTAGTGTCAGGAATGCTCAGTTGGAATAGAGCGGACAATGAAGCGATGTGTAGTGATTTAACATGTGGAGCACCTGAAATGATGTTGCTAAGAGCAACAGAAAAAACCCCAAAGGGTTACCAACGGGTGTGGGAATAAACTCCTTGGTCAGAGATAGAAATATAGACACAAGGAGAGTATCCACAATCCTAACCCCCACTTGCAGGGCACAGGTTCAGCTTACTGCCGCTAAACTGACACCTGGACGCCCTGCACAGTGAGGGAGGATTAAGCAAGCAGGTCTGAGAGTACAGCCGCAAACCTGCTGGGTTCACAGAATAGCAAAAGAACCCCAGCAGGTCAAACAACTGACTCCAGTCTTACTGCTAGGTCCGAATTGGCAGAATGAAGTACCGAATCCCAAGGCCTATTCGCAGTAAGCAACAAGTAAATACAAAGTCACACAGTACTAGCTAACTCTCTGGAACTGACTAACAAACAAAGATTCAGCAGCATTTGCCTAGCCTGAGAGGATGGTTTATATAGCAGGTGCTGTCCACGCCCCACTCAGACCTCACAGACTGTGAGCACAAAACCAGCGCCGGATTCCCTGCCATGCACAGAGCCTGTAACCACTACACAGTAAAAACCCGGACCGGAGTATCAGCTGCGCTCAGGTTACTTCGCTAACACTTGCCTCCCGGTTGCCATGGCGACGTGGCAGCACAGAGCAGTAGATCCTAACAGTACCCCCCCTCTGACGAGGGGTCAAAGAACCCCTACCACCGGGTTTATCGGGGAACTGTGAGAAGAAAGAGCGTATCAGTCTGGGGGCATGAAGATCACAACTGCGCACCCACGACCGCTCCTCCGGGCCATACCCCTTCCAGTGCACCAAAAATGACAGCCGACCCCGAACCATCTTGGAGTCAAGAACCCTTTCAACCACAAACTCCCTCTGACTCCGTATCAGAAGAGGAGAAGGTCTTCCACTGGAAGAAGGATTACTAACCGCCAGTTCTAAAAGGGAACAATGAAATGTTTTATTGATACCCAATGAACGGGGCAGATCTAACTGAAATGCCACCGGATTGATAACCCTGGTGATCTTATAAGGGCCGATGAACCGGGGGCCAAGCTTATGAGATGGCTGTCTCAACTTCAAATTCTTGGTGGACAACCAGACGAAGTCTCCTAATTTGAAGCTTCAGGGTCTTCTCCGCTTATCAAAAACCCTTTTGGTCACTAATTACACAGACACAAAGGCTTTCTTCACTTTCCTCCAAATACCCCTTAGGACCGAAACAACAGAGGAACCACCAGACGTGGAATCCAGGGGGTCAAAAGAATTGGCCTTAGGATGATGCCCATACACACAAAGGAAGGGAGAGATCCCTGTAGCAGAGTGAGCCGCGTTGTTATAGGCAAACTCCGCCATGGACAGATGAGCAACCCAGTCAGTATAACACTTGGAGACATAACACCTGAGGAACTGCTCCAAGGACTGGTTCACCCTCTCAGTCTGCCCATTAGACTGTGGATGGTAGCCTGACGACAAGCTCACAGAAATCTGGAGATCAGAACAAAATGCCCTCCAGAATTTGGCCACAAACTGGGATCCACGGTCAGAGACCACATCAAGTGGCAACCCATGGAGGCGCACAACATGCTGCATAAATAACTCAGACAGGCGTCTGGCCGATGGCAACCCAACCAGTGGAACGAAATGCGCCATCTTCGAAAACCTGTCAACGACAACCCAAATGGCTGTCATCCCCGAGGATTTGGGCAAGTCCACCACAAAATCCATGGAAATGTGGGTCCATGGCTTAGACGGAATAGAGAGTGGATGTAATGGGCCGACAGGAACCCCTCTAGGAGTTTTATTTCGGGCACAAACGTCACATGCCCGAACCCACTGATCCACATCCCTAGCCACCGAGGGCCACCACACCACCCTAGACAGCAACTCCCGAGTTCTGGCAATACCCGGATGCCCTGCTGACCTCTTGGCATGGAATTCCAGGAACACTCGCTGTCTTAACCTAGGAGGCACAAACAAGAGACCTACCGGAAGGTCTGGAGGAGCCTGCTCCTGTGCTCTAAGGACTAATGACAAGAGGTCCTGGGTAATGCCCACTTTAATACATGATGGGGACACAATGGGCAATGGCTCCTCGGTGGTCTCTTGAACTGGAGCAAAACTCAGCGAGAGCGCATCAGCCTTGATGTTTTTTGACCCAGGGCGATATGTTATCAAAAAATTAAAGCGAGCAAAAAACAAAGCCCATCGTGCCTGCCTGGCATTGAGCCGCTTCGCTGACTCTAAATATGCCAGATTCTTATGGTCGGTGAGAATTGAGACAACAAACTTAGCCCCCTCAAGCCAGTGTCTCCACTCCCCGAGTGCATCCTTTATAGCCAACAATTCCCGGTTACCCACATCATAATTCATCTCGGCAGACGAAAATTTACGGGAAAAGTAAGCACAGGGATGAAGGCGATTATCAGACACCCCCATCTGAGAGAGCACTGCCCCAATACCTATCTCAGAGGCATCCACTTCTACCACAAAAGGACGCTCTGGATCTGGGTGTCGCAGCACCTTGGCCGAGACAAATGCCCTTTTGAGACGGGCAAAGGCCGCTTTGGCCTCACAAGACCAGTGAGCAACATCCGCCCCTTTCTTAGTGAGTGCCACCAAGGGGGCCACTATAGACGAAAATCCAGCGATAAACCGTCTATAAAAATTCGCAAAGCCCAGAAAATGCTGAAGCGCCTTCAAACTAGTGGGCTGCACCCAATCCAGGACTGCCTGTACCTTAGAACCCTCCATTTGGAAACCTTCTGAGGAGATAATATACCCTAGAAATGCGATTTGCTGGACTTCAAACTCGCACTTCTCCAGCTTCGCCCCAAGCTGGTGGTCTCTGAGTTTCTGGAGGACTAAGCGTACATGCTTCCGATGTTCCTCCAGGGAATGAGAGAAGATTAGGATGTCATCTAGATAAACAACTAAGAATCTATCCAAATATTCCCTGAGCACATCGTTCATGAATTCCTGGAAGACTGCCGGGGCATTAGAGAGTCCAAAAGGCATCACCAAATATTCATAATGCCCTGAGTGGGTATTAAAGGCAGTCTTCCATTCATCCCCCTCTCTTATTCGGATTAGATTGTAAGCACCGCGTAGGTCAATCTTAGAAAAAATGGTGGCAGTACGAAGCTGGTCAAACAAGACCGAAATGAGAGGCAGTGGGTACGAGTTTTTAATCGTGATACGGTTCAATTCTCTGAAGTCGATGCAGGGTCGCAAAGAACCGTCCTTTTTACCCACGAAAAAGAACCCCGACCCAACTGGGGACTGTGAGGGTCTGATAAATCCCTTAGCCAAGTTCTCCTGAATGTACTCTGCCATAGCCTGAGTCTCAGGACGTGACAGGGAGTACAACCTGCTCTTGGGAAGCTTAGCATCCGGCAACAAATCAATGGCACAGTCATAGGGGCGATGGGGAGGTAGTACCTCCGCAACTTTTTTGGAGAACACATCCGCAAAATCTGCATAACATCCTGGCAATCCTGGCAAACTTAGCTGCGAGAGCCTGACTGGAAGGCTCAAGCAACTCCTGAAACAATCACTACCCCAACTAAGAATCTCCCCAGAGACCCAGTCAAATTGAGGGTTATGGGCCCTTAACCAGGGTAACCTCAAAACCAATGGGGCAAAAGAACAGACAGTCACATAAAAAGACAATTTTTCAGAGTGTGTGGCTCCAATAAACAAAGGAATTTGGCTGGTGCAGGAGGTAATTTTACCCTGGGACAATGGTTCCCCGTTTAACCCACAGATCTCAATCTCTGATGCCAAAGGTACTGAGGGAACAGAGTGTTCCAGGGCGAATTGACGGTCCATGAAAACCCCATCGGCCCCAATATCAACAAAGGCCTCAGTCTTGACAGTTTGACCGAGGATCTCCAAAGTCACCGGAATGAGAAAAGTCTTTATAGGAAATTCTGACTTCTGGCCTGCAGGATATTTCCCATCACCCTCAGGCCCTGAAGTTTTACGGTTTTTCTGGGCATGATACTACAACATGACCTTTATTCCCACAGTACAAACACAAACCCTGCTGTCTCCTCCGCATCTTCTCACGCGAGGAGAGGCGGGTAGCCCCAATCTGCATAGGCTCCTCGGAATATTCCTCAGAGTCTGAGGTTCCCTTGGGAAAAAAGGAAACTGCGGTCTCCCTTTCAAGCCTACGCTCTCTCAGCCGTCTATCCACCCGGATGGATAACTGCATGAGCTGATCTAAGCTATCAGGCGAGGGATATTGTACCAATTGGTCCTTTATCTGGTCAGAAAGGCCCCTTCGGTACTGGTTTCTCAGGGCTGGGTCATTCCACTGGGTATCATGAGCCAACCTCCGAAACTCCGTACTATAAACCTCAGCTGGCCGTCGCCCTTGCTTAAGAACCGTAATCTGAGCCTCGGCTGAAGCCATCTTGTCAGGGTCATCATACAAAATACCCAGTGCCGTAAAAAAAGCATCAACACTTTTAAGCGACGGACAGTCAGGCTGTAACCCATATGCCCAGACCTGTGGGTCTCCTTGTAGCAAGGAAATCACCATGCCCACCCGCTGAATCTCCGACCCAGAAGACTGCGGCCTAAGCCTGAAATATAGCTTACAGCTCTCCTTGAAACAAAAGAACTGCGAGCGATCTCCAGAAAAACGATCCGGGAGATTTACTTTCGGCTCCTTAACCCCTGAACTTGCCGCTGCAGCTGCGGGAGCTCCGCTAGCGGCCTGTGGGGTGTTCATTTTAATGGACATCTCATTAAATTGTCGAGTCAGGACCTGCACCTGATCGACCACCTGTTGCAAAGTATTTTGAGGGGTATGCTCCATATTCCCACAAAATTTCAACAGGAGTATGGCTGCTGAATATGTTACGCACACCAGTGCTAAAAGGAGTATACCGGTGTATGAACAGAGAGGGAATCAAAGCAAACGAACTCACAGACAGTATAACATAACATACACAGGAGGTGATGGAATAACTAATAAACACAAAGTGAACGGAGAAGCCCAAAGGCTCAGGAATTGGGTGTCTCCCTAGTGTCAGGAATGCTCAGATGGAATAGAGCGGACAATGAAGCGATGTGTAGTGATTTAACATGTGGAGCACCTGAAATGATGTTGCTAAGAGCAACAGAAAAAACCCCAAAGGGTTACCAACGGGTGTGGGAATAAACTCATTGGTCAGAGATAGAAATATAGACACAAGGAGAGTATCTACAATCCTAACCCCCACTTGCAGGGCACAGGTTCAGCTTACTGCCACTAAACTGACACCTGGACGCCCTGCATAGTGAGGGAGGATTAAGCAAGCAGGTCTGAGAGTACAGCCGCAAACCTGCTGGATTCACAGAATAGCAAAAGAACCCCAGCAGGTCAAACAACTGACTCCAGTCTTACTGCTAGGTCCGAATTGGCAGAATGAAGTACCGAATCCCAAGGCCTATTCGCAGTAAGCAACAAGTAAATACAAAGTCACACAGTACTAGCTAACTCTCTGGAACTGACTAACAAACAAAGATTCAGCAGCATTTGCCTAGCCTGAGAGTATGGTTTATATAGCAGGTGCTGTCCACGCCCCACTCAGACCTCACAGACTGTGAGCACAAAACCAGCGCCGGATTCCCTGCCGTGCACAGAGCCTGTAACCACTACACAGTAAAACCCGGACCGGAGTATCAGCTGCGCTCAGGTTACTTCGCTAATACTTGCCTCCCGGTTGCCATGGCGACGTGGCAGCACAGAGCAGGAGATCCTAACAACTTGTCCGTGTTGAGTCTCATTCTCCATTTTGCTGCCCATGCGTCTAGTTTAACTAAGTCATTCTGAAGAGACTCAGCATCCCCCTCCATATTTATAACCTTACACAATTTGGTATCGTCTGCAAAAATTTACACCATGCTCTCTAGACCTACTGTTAGGTCGTTAATGAAAATGTTGAGCAATAGTGGTCCAAGTGCAGACCCTTGTGGCACACTGCTTAGCACTTCAATCCAATTTGAAAATGATCCATTAACCACAATGCGCTGCTCCCTATAATCTAACCAATTTCTGACCCAAGTGCATATTGTGCTCCCTAGCCCTATTTCTTCTGGCTTATTAATAAGTCGCATGTGTGGTACTGTGTCGAAAGCTTTGTCAAAGTCTAAAAAGATTATATCCACCTTCTTACCCCGACCAAGGTTCGCACTTACTGTTTCATAAAAGACAAGTAAGTTGGTTTGACATGATCTGTACGTCACAAATCCATGTTGGTTCCTTTTAATGACCTTATTGTCTTCAAGGAACTTTTGAATAATATCCCTTAGAATACCTTCCAATACTTTCCCCACTATAGATGTAAGACTAACTGGTCTATAATTACCCGATTCAGCTTTGCTTCCCTTTCTGAATATTTGCACTACCACCGCTATTCGCCAGTCCTTGGGAACCATACCTGATATAACTGAATCTTTGAAGATCAAAAATAGTTCTCTTGCTAGTTCAGAGTGAAGCTCCATAAGAACCCTTGGGTGAATTCCATTGGGACCAGGTGACTTATTAATCTTTACATTTTTTAATCCGTCACAGACTACCTCCTCACTTAAATAAGCATTTAGCAATGGGACATTATCTTTGTTGAGATTGTGTGTTAGACCTTGCATTTGGTCCTCTCTTGTAAATACTGTTAAAAAAAGCTCATTTAGTTTGTTCACTATGTCATTACTTTTTTTTATTAAGACTTCCAACTTGTTTTTTAAAGGACCTATACTCTCCTTCTATAATCTCTTGCTGTTAATGTATTGAAAAACAAAAAGGGATTTGCTTTGCTTTCCTTTGCTACTAGTTTTTCAGTTTCTACATTAGACACTCATTTCTTTTTTGCATATTGTGTTACAATCATTATAGTGCTGAAATGACTCAGCATACCCTTCAGATTTGTATTGTTTGAATGCTCGACATTTTTTGCCCATTATTTCCTTTATCTTTTTTTAAGCCACATTGGTTTGGGATTTTTATTCCTTTTTTTGCTGCTCGCAGGAATAAATTTGCGAGTATTTTTAACTAGCAGTGATTTTAATACACCCCATTTTTCTGTAGTATTTTTTTCTTGAAACAGAATTTCCCATTCAATGTCCCTTAAAGCTTCCCTCATCATGTCAAAATTGGCTTTGCTAAAGTTTAGAGTCCTAGTTGAGCCAATATAGGACTGCTTATGAAAACTGATATTGAATGTGACCATATTGTGACAGCTGTTTTCTATGGGCTCCCCTACTATAATATTTGATACCAATTCCCCATTGTTTGTTAATACCAGGTCTGAGATTGCATTGTACCTAGTTGGTTCCTCGATTAATTGAACTAAGTAGTTATCATTTAGTGTGTTTAAAAACATATTACCCCTAGCAGTATTACATGAATCATTTTTCCAGTTTATCTCTGGATAGTTAAAATCTCCCATCACTACTACAGGTATGTCTCCTGCTCCTGCTGCTCTTTCAATTTGTTTCAGTAACAATTCCTCATCTGACACATTAATACCAGGCAGCCTGTAGCATAACCCCAATACTAACTTTTTTATTCCTTTACCCCCGCATGCAATTTCTATCCATAACAACTCAACAGTATTTACAGTCCCCTCTTGAATATTTTCCCATACAGTATATCAGGTTTTAAAAACGGCTTTACGTAAAGACATACCCCTCCATCCCGTTTATTTAGTCTGTCTCTCCTGAACAGCGTATATCCCTCTAGATTGACTATCCAGTCGTGAGTTTCGTCCCACCAGGTTTCAGTAATGCCTATAATATCATACTGTTTGCTTGCTGCAAGGATTTCTAATTCCCCCTAAGTTTTTAAAGAGTACTCCAATGAGAACTATTTAATGAAGTTAAACTATTGTGCGGGGCCCCATTAGAAGCATATCTTATATGCATACCTCCCAATATTTGAAGGTAGTAATGCGGGACTCCCTTACGCGGCAAAGCCGCGCATGACCAAAAAGGGGGCATGGCCTTTGAAAAGGGGACATGCATTAGTGTGAGTGCGGCAATCATGAGCCAAGCCCCTGTTTTCTGTCACTGAGGGGGCATGCCCAGTGCTCTGTGAGCTGATGGCATGCCCCCAGTCCCTCTGTCTCCAGTGAATAGATGCTGTGCGCATGCATAGTACAGTGTATATTTATTGCTGCTCTGCTAGGAGTGACAGGAGCCTCCCAACTGCCTCCTCCCCCACTACTATGAGACACTGCGGCCCGCGGGTGGGACAGTCCCGAAAAACTGGGACTGTACCGTGAAAATCGGGACAGCTGGCAGGTATGTATATGTGATTATTTTTAATTGCCTTCATTAGTTTGATAAGATTGTTAACTGTTGATAGTAAATTCTGTGATGTTTTTGCTTTATTGTATACTGTACTGTATATATAAAACATGTGGTTCTGAAATCCTATTCATGTAACAGCAAGTGAAGTACTGGCATACAAGTGTTATGTACAGTATATTGGGGGTCATTCCGAGTTGTTCGCTCGCAAGCTGCTTTTAGCAGCTTTGCACACGCTAAGCTGCCGCCTACTGGGAGTGAATCTTAGCTTATCAAAATTGCGAACGAAAGATTAGCAGAATTGCGAATAGACATTTCTTAGCAGTTTCTGAGTAGCTCCAGACTTACTCGGCATCTGCGATCAGTTCAGTCAGTTTCGTTCCTGGTTTAACGTCACAAACACACCCAGCGTTCGCCCAGGCACTCCTCCGTTTCTCCAGCCACTCCTGCGTTTTTCCCAGAAACGGTAGCGTTTTTTCGCACACACCCATAAAACGGACAGTTTCCGCCCAGAAACACCCACTTCCTGTCAATCACATTACGATCACCAGAACGAAGAAAAAACCTTGTAATGCCGTGAGTAAAATACCTAACTGCATAGCAAATTTACTTGGCGCAGTCGCACTGCGGACATTGCGCATGCGCATTAGCGACTAATCGCTCCGTTGCGAGAAAAAAATAACGAGCGAACAACTCGGAATGACCCCCATTGTATCCATTATAAGCATTCAATGCTTGTGTTAACAATTTCAAAGCTTTCACAGCAAGTAAAGACTTCACTGACAAGTTCTGGTGCATTAAATCTTTTTTTTATATTGGTCTGTCGAATTTAATTGAGCTGAGTTAACAAATACTTACCAGCAAGGTGTAGCTTCCATTATACTTATCAGAGTGTCACATAATGTATAGTTTAAGTGCACAGTCTCGAACTTGATCCCTAGAGGAGGAGATAGGTCCCCAGGTGTTTCCCCTGTACCCCTGTGGGCCAGTCCGACCCTGATTAGAATTATATAATTATATACTGCAGTTTGGTTATAAACTGGTTACAGTGGCACAGTATTTGACACATGTTCAATCATAAATAAAAAATATATTAAAGTGAAAAGGAGAATGGTTTATTCCACATGCTTCAGCCTTTAGGATTACATGTTCCATCATAAATCAAAGGTCTCGGAAAGTGAGAGGGAATGGTTAATTCACAATTCCTGGGCTATAAGTATTATACTCTGAATTGATGAGAATAAAAGAGCTGTTACTGTAGTTTATCTCTGTAGTTGAACTGTACTTGGTAGAACACTTGGAATAACTCTTATTGCAACTGAAATTAAAATGCATAGTTTATTTTGAAGATAGGAACACTTATTTACAAGTTGGGAGGGATCAAATGAATCCTGTATTGTCCCCATCATTACATGTGTGAGAGTGGCATGTACAAATCTTTTCTAAACTATCTATAGTGCACTCATACACATTAGTGAAGATAGTGAAGTAAACTTTATTCAGTAGGACAAACATTTTCTTGGAGTGAAGCAGGAGATGGTGGTATCACCATCATGGAGTAAAATTGAAAACACCTCACCATCAGACTGAAATCATAGATGGTGATGAAAAAATTCAGGGACGTGCGGTGAAGTTAATGGCTCAGGAGGCACTGGCTAGTACCAGAGCTAGGGTGACCAATCCCGGGCCATTTTTTCAATCCCATGTAAGGCTGTAAAGTCACTTAGCTGTGAAGTATGTTAGCATAAAGTATGAGGATAATATTATTATGAACATCGGAGATATACTGGAGATGCTTCAGCTGATTTGACCCCTACCTTATCTTTGTCTTCCTCAGGTAACTAGACTTTATCTCTCACTCCAGCAACTTTTACATTCATATATGAAATCACTTAGGTAACTGGTACTATACTTTTAATTAGCTATTCCTGGCCTGTACTAAAGTAGGAAATCACTGTGTTAGTGGGGGTGTACTGGATTGTTGACATTCACACCTAGGGTAAACCTTTTGTTGTGGGTGGAGTTTCAGAGGATCGGGTGCTGCTAACAATCAGGCCTGTATCCATGTGTGCATTTCTATTTAATCAGTACATGTTAGGCTGTAAAGCCTCTGGCTGTAAAGTCCCTTAGCTGTGCAGTATGTTAGTGTAAAGTACAGTATGGGGATAATATTAATATGAACATCGGAGATATACCGGAGAGAAACAGAAGGACAGCATGCTATCTTACCCACCTCCACAAAAAAAACTGCAAATCAACATACTGCAGTGAGTTACCTAATCCACTACCACCAACACCTGCAGACTGCAGAGCCTGGACACTGAACTCCCTATCTGATTAACTAACAGCCCTACTGCTCTCACACATTGCTTTCTGCTCCTCAGTTACACTATCTACATCCACTGTGTAACAATCTCAGCCTTACGTTCTTTCCATTATTTCCCAAAAATTCCTGTTCACACTGTCTTTGCTTTTACTACACCCCCCTTCTCATTGTCCATTCTATATTACACCCACTCCATTCTATATTATTCCTCTGAACAACATTACTGTACTGGAATTATGGCTCCTCGATCCTGTCCCATACCAATCCTCACTGCTAGGTCACCCTCCTTCCCCCCCAATTTCCATACAACCCACACACATTCAGAACCCAGCCAACCTGATCTCCATCTCCCCTGCACCTTCCCTCCCTTTCTCCTGTGCACTCGCCATCACCAAAACCTGGCTCTCCTCCTCTAACACCACCTCCCCTGCTGTCCTCTCCTATGGAGGCCTCTCCTTCACCCACTCGGTCAGACCTAATGGCCGCAAGGGTGGAGGAGTGGGCATATGTCTCTCTCCAAACTGCACCTTTCGTGTCATCCCACCTGAGCCCTCCCTCACCTTCTTCACCTTTGAGGTTTACACTATCCGCCTCTTCTACCCCATTCACCTCCTTGTGGCAGTGATCTACCACCACCCTGGCCACTCTTCACCTTTCCTTGACGACTTTGCTGCCTGGCTTCCCCACTTTCTCTCCTCTGACCTCCCCTCTATCATCTTCGGTGACTTTAACATCCCTATTGACATCACTAATGCAGCTTCCACTAATCTTCTTGCCCTTTCCTCCTCCTTTGAACTTTCTCAATGGACCTCCACCCCTACTCACAATTCGCCACTCCCTTGACCTTGTCTTCACCCACTGATCTGATCTCTCTGATTTCTCTAACTCTTCCTTCCCTCTCTCTGACCACCATCTGCTTTCTTTCACTCTCTCAACTTCCCCTCTCCTCTCCACACCCAGACCCACCATCACCAGATGCAATCTTGTGTCTCTCGACTCCACTATCATGTTTTCCCTTGAGACTTTCCTCTCTCCTCTTTCCACCATGACCTGTCCCAACCAGGCAGCCTCCTTCTATAATTCTTCCCTAACCTCTGCTATCGACTCTGTGGCCTCCACCCCCTCTCCTCTGTCCCCCTCCGCCGCTTTAAACCCCAACCCTGGCACACCAAAGTAACAGGATTCTTACAAAAATGTTCATACTCCGCTGAAAGCTTCTGGGGGAAATCTCACTCTCTGGTGGACTTCCTCCATTTCAAGTTTATTCTTTCCTCCTACAGCTCTGCTCTTTCCCTCACCAAGCAATCCTTTTTCCAAGTACTCATCTCTTCTCAGTCCTCCAGTCCACGCTGTCTCTTTGAAACTTTCAACACTCTCCTTCGCCCCCCTCCTCCTCCCCTCCCATCCTCCGTCACTGCCACTGACTTTGCCTCCTTCTTCATCTCCAAAATTGATGAAATACGACTTGATATCTTCTCCCTTCACCCCCCTGCCCCCATCATCCTACCCCTCCATCTATCCCACCCTGTCCTCCTTCCATCCCACTACAGACAAGGAAGTCATCTTATCCTCCCCCCTCAACCTGCCCCCTAGACCACCTTCCCTCCTGTATTCTCCGCTCCCTCTCCCCCATTGCCTGCTCCCACCCTGCTCACCTCTTCAACCTATCATTCTCTACTGACATTTTTCCCTCACCATTCAAACATGCTCTGGTCTCACCTGTTCTAAAAAAAAACAACCTCGACCCTTCATCACCCACTAGCCTCCTAACTACTTGAATGGCTGGTCTACAGCCATCTCACAAGTTACCTCTCTGGCAACTCCATCCTTGATCCACTACAATCTGGTTTTTGCCCACTCCACTTGACTGAGACGGCCCTAGTGAAAGCCACCAATGACCTGCTTTTGGCCAAATCCAGGGGCCACTTCTCTCTGCTTATACTTCTGGGCCTCTCTGCTGCCTTTGACACCGTGGATCATCCTCTCCTCCTCTGCACAATCCAAAACATTGGCCTCTCTAGCACTGTCATTGACTGGTTTACCGCTTACCTCACTAACTGCTCCTCCTCTGTGTCTGCCTCCGGCACCACCTCACACCCTTCCATGCTTCCTGTTGGTGTCCCTCAGGGTTCTGTCCTCGGCCCTCTTCTGTTCTCCTTGAGCACCTCTTTCCTGGGTGCGCTCATTAACTCCTTTGGCCTTCAATAGCACCTCTATGCCGATGACACACAACTCTACCTCTCCTCTCATGATCTGTCCCCCTCTGTCCTCTTTCAGGTTTAAAGCTGCCTCTCTGCCATCTCCTCCTGGATGGCTGAGTGCTCTCTGAAGCTCAACATGGACAAAACTGAGCTTATTATCTTTCCCCCAGCCAGAGTAACACCCCCTACCAATATCTCTATCTCTGTTGGCAACAGCATCATCTCCCCTGTTCCCCAACTCCGCTGCTTGGGTACCACTCCTGACTCCTCCCTCTCCTTTGCACCCCACATCCAAGCTCTGACACAATCCTGTTGGTTCCAGCTATGCAACATTGCTCACATTAGGCTATTTCTCTCCCAGAGTGCAACTAAACTTATCATCCACTCACTGGTCATCTCACAGCTCGACTATTGCAACATTCTCCTCGCTGGCCTCACTTGCTCCCATCTTGCTCCCCTCCAATCTGTCCTCAACTCTGCAGCTAGGCTTATCTTCCTCTCCAGCCGCTCCACATCTGCAACTCCCCTTCAACAAAATCTGCACTGGCTCCCATTCTGCTACAGAATCCTGTTCAAACTCCTCACCCACACATACAAGGCCATCTCTAATTCCGCTTCTCCCTACATCTCCAATCTCCTCTCCCTTCTTACTCCCTTCCGCCTCTTATGATCGGCCAATGACCAGCGCCTCTCCTCTACCCCGGTCACTGCTTCCAATGCTCGAGTTCAAGATTTTGCCGGTGCTGCATCCCTTCAGTGGAACGCACTCCCCCGCTTCATTAGACTCTCCCCAACCTTGCAAAGCTTCAAATGGGCACTGAAAAACCCACATATTCATCAAAGTGTACCCTTCTGATGCATAACCTAATCCTAAGGCTGCTCCTCCAACCCCCTGCCTCATGTCTTGACATCTCTGTTTTGCTTGCATCCTGTTATCAGGCTAGCTCCCACTTGCTTGCACCTCATGTCATCTGTCTGTCGCCCCTTCCTACTAGATTGTTAGCTCCTCAGAGCAGGGCCCTCTTTCCTCTTGTTGTCAAAACCCTCTTCTCGACACATTTCACTCACAGCCCTCTCCTACTCAGTGACCATCTTTACCCGCTTTTTCTCCTACTGGTAAAGGCCCATCTCTATCTATGGCCACCAGCTCCTAGTAGTACGCTGATCACTCACTCGCTACTTACATATAAGATGTATTATATTTTGAAAATTGTGGTGCTCTTTGTTACCTGTACTCTATTTTTGTTATTTATTTACCAGCCAAGATAACTCACTGCAATCTGGATGGGAGGGAGAGTAGAACACTTCCTGTGAGATCCAGTAGCTGAGAAGTGCAGGGAGGTGGTGAGGTCCGGCGGGTGGGCCGGCGGCTGACTGTGCAGCGTGACCTCTGACTTCCCATCACGCTGCCCGGCATATAAAAAAATAAATTGCTGGCTAATCCCGAAATCCCCATGATTAGAAACTCCAATCCCGGGATTGAATCCCGGCTAATTTTAAGTTGGGATCCCAGGATTGTCCACCCTAACCAGAGCCATATTTACACATAATATATAAGCCAAAGGGTTCACGTGGGCATTATACACAGGTGCAGCAGTATAAACTGCTGGAAATTTGGTGAGTTTTGAGAGAAGTGCGGAGGTTGGGAATGCCTGTTCTATATAGTCAAAACTCTGGCATATATGTTAGTATGACAGGAAAGGCTCTGCCTCACCGCACATCACCGTGAACCATCTAGTTACATGTAGAGTAATACAAAATAAATAATGACCTTTTTTTTTTGTTTGCTTTATTTAGAGAATAAAGAGGCATTAATTAATTGAAGAATTCTAAAGTTTGCACTAAAACTATTCGGGTTAGAGAGAGATGAACCTGCAAATCTAACAGCTCATCCCCCAAATGAAGTACATTACTATATTATATGGTGCCATACTACTGTACTCATACCTCCCAACATGACCCTCTCCAGGAGGGACACAATGCTCTGCTTCAGGACTTTCTCTTAATTAATGATTGCCGGCACCTGTGTTAAACAGGTTAATGGATAAGAAAGGTGTTTCAGCACAGGTGATGATAATCATAAATTATAAGGGAAGTCCAGGAGCAGAGCATTCTGTCCCTCCTGGAGAGGGTCATGTTGGGAGGTATGCTGTACTAATAGTTCTTCATGTTGTGATCACAATAAACCAGTAGTAATAAAAGGAATAAAAAGATGTTTTAAGTATTTAGGTGAATAACTTGTACAGTATAAGTATAGTCTGACACAGAGCCTGCCCAAGGCATAGGCAAGCTAGGCAAATACTTAGGGGCATTCAAGCCTGCCTAGACGTCCTGCTTTGGGCTGACTACCGCAATCAGAGTTCTGAATCTACAGAGTCTGAATCTACAGATGTGTCCTCATACATCTTGCCTCAATACGCCATGCAGCGGGAGATGCCTGGCATGAGTGAGCTGACAGGTCCCGTGCAATGTTAGCGTCTGGCATCTTTTTTTGCCAAAAGTCCATCTTATTCACATCGCTATATGAACAGGATGCACAAGCACACTCTGCTGATTAAAATGATATGCGTCTGTAGCTGTAACTGCCTATGAAATGATACATTTCAGTGTTTTCCTGGAAAACATTGTAGCGTAGCATTTCGTATGCAGATACAGCTGCAGACGCACACAGAATATAGGCATGCCGCATATCGTTTTAATCAACAAAAGCTGCATGTGTGTCCAATTTGCATCTTTTGCAAATAAAATGCAATTTACTAGAAAAAGTTGCACGTAAAGATGCTTGGTGCTACTGAGTTATGCCACGGCATGGTGTGACTAGAAGGCTGTTTAAAATACATGGAGGCTAGATGTAAGTGGACAAATCAACACATCCAGAAGTAAAATGCATTAGGTATGCTTTACCGGCAGCTTGGATCCCGGCATTCAGCATACCGACGCCGGGATCCCGGCCACCAGAATGCCGGCAGGGGTGCAAGCGCAATGAAGCCCCTTGTGGGCTCACTGTGCTCACCATGCTGTGGGCTTGGTGGCTCAATGCACTCACCACAGGCTCTATTCCCACTCCGTGAGTGTCATGGAACCCCAAGAGTGGGAATAGCCTTCGGGCCCCTGTCGGCATGCTGGCGGCCGGAATCCCGGTGTCGGTATGCTGACCGCCGGAAACGCAAGCGCCGGTCTCCTAACTACATCCCAGCACAATGTCACTTGGCATAAAAAAAGTCACAACTGCTGCAGTGTAGCACTTTATATACAGATTCAGACTCATTTGCACACAATATCACATATGAAACTAAACAGTGCAGTCTTACGAAGTGGTTCTGTTGCATCGAATTGCGACTAAGACCCAAATTCGATTTAAAATACATGCTTGGTGCAAGCTGAGTTGCACGGGAACTGGCGATCCTGAGAAGGGATGTTTGGCATGACTACAGAAACAGTGTACAATGGGGGTAATTCAGACAATTTTTGCAGCCCTGTGATCAGGTGTGGTATGGCTGACCGGCGGGGTTGGCATACTGACGCTGGGATTCTGGCAGCATACCAACGTCGGGATCCTGGCGGGGAGGGGTGAGTAAAGAAAGCCCATTGCAGTCTCGGTGCGCTCACCAAGCTGTGGGCTGAGTGGCGACCTGCGGTCACCACGGGTTCTATTCCCACTCTATGGGTGTCGTGGACACCCACGAGTGGAAATAGTCCCTGTTGGTCGGCATGCTGACCGTCGGGATAGTGAGGGGCGGGATGTTGGTGGAGGTCATGTGACCATCGGTCTCCCAACTGCCGGCCACATGAATACCACCCCTGCGATCAGATAGCCTCCTACAGGCAGAGTGTATTTTCGCTGTGCGAGTGTGCGAACGCATGTGTAGCAGAGCTGAACAAACTGATTTTGTGCAGTTTCTACGCAGCCCAGGACTTACTCAACCGCTACGATCACATCAGCCTGTTCAGGACCGAATTTGATGTCAGACACCCTCCCTTCAAATGCTTGAACACGCCTGCGTTTTTCCTGACATTCCCTGAAAACGCTCAGTTGCCACCCACAAATGCCCTCTTCCTGTCAATCTCCTTGCGATCACATAAGAGAATGGATCCTTCGCACAAACCCATCGCTGACCGGCGATCCCTGTTGTTGTTGTCTGATGCGCAAGCGCATTGTGGTGCATACGCATACACAGCACAGATCTGATCTGCCGCCGTGCGAAAAATCATGGCAGCGATCAAGTCTGAATTACCCTCAATGTCGGATTACCAAATAGACAGGAGGCACCGGCCTATGGGGCCACTCCTTTTAGGGGCTCTGCGTCAACAGACCAAAATAATCTTGAAAGAAAATTACAATCAAGCTTTCTTATATAGGGGGTCATTCCGAGTTGATCATAGCTGTGTTAAATTTAGCACAGCTACGATCATGTTCCCAGACATGCGGGGGGACGCCCAGCACAGGGCTAGTCCGCCCTGCATGTCAGTCCGGCTACCCCCCCCCCCTGTACAAGTACAAAAGCATCGCACGGTGGCGATGTTTTTGCACTTGTGGAGTAACTCCCGGCCAGCACAGCTCCTGCGGCTGGCCGGGAGTTGAGCGTCGCTGCCCATGGTCGCAGCGGCTGCATGTGACGTCATTCAGCCGCTGCGGCCCGCCCCCCGCACGGTCCGGCCACGCCTGCGTTAGCCGGACCGTGCCCCCATAACGGCGGCCAAACGCCGGCGTTCCGCCCCCTCCCGCCCAGTGATCACCTCTGTCTGTCAATCAGGCAGAGGCGATCGCTAGGACATGCGCCAGGGCACTGCGGCGCATATGCAGTTCCGACCTGATCGCTGCGCTGCGATAAACTGCAGTGAGCGATCGGGTCGGAATGACCCCCATTGTTTCCAAAAGATAGAAAATATGAATCAACTCAAAGGAACCAAAATTTTACATTAAAGACTCTATAAAGAAAATTCCGTATTAATGTAATGTACCCATTAACAACTTAAAGTACATAAACCATAGACATCAGATTCACATTACAGTTTCCATATCAAAGACTGTTGGTTGGTAAAATTAAAAACATATTAGGACTCAGAAGATAATTTGGAAGGGGGCCCCCAGATTTTGACTGCCTAGGGGCCTCCACAGGGTTTTATCCAGCATTGACAATGTATTACAGCTGTACCCAGGGGTTAAAGTGAGCCGGAATGGGGCGGAACTGCGTTCCATCAGTTCCACTTGGAGACGGAACGCAGTTCCGCCTCCTCCAGCTCACCTAACCCGATGTGTGCCGGCGCCGCATGGAAATGCCGGGTGCCCGCTGTGATTGTGTTATCAGCGGCGCCCGGCTCTCCCTGCACATCCAGCGGCAGGAGCTCACTACTGAGCTCCTGCTTCCGGCTCCCGCCTCAGTGCGCGCTATGAAGAGAGACATCATGACATCTCTCTCATAGTGCTGGGGAGCGGAGTGAAGCGGACGCCAGGAGGATCACAGCGGGAGCGGGGATTGGTAAGTATGTTTTTTGTTTGTTTTTTAAACGTGTGACTACTACTGGGGGGCATAACTACAGGGGGGCTAAACTACAGGGGCTAACTACAAGGGGGAAAGCTACTGGGGGCATTACTACTTGGGGCAAACTACATGGGGCAAATCTACAGGGGCACATTACTAGTGAGGGCATAACTACAGGGCACATTACTAGTGGGAGCATAACTACAGGGGCGCATTACTACTGGAGGAATAACTACAGGGGCATTACTACTGGGGCATTACTACTGGGGGCATAACTACAGGGGCTAAACTATTGGGGGCATCACTACTTGGGGCAAGCTACTGGAAGCATTACTGGGGGCAAACTACATGGGACAAACCTACAGGGGCGCATTACTACTAAGGGCATAACTACAGGGGCACATTACTAGTGGGGGCATAACTACAGGGGCGCATTACTACTGGGGGTATAACTACAGGGGCTTTACTACCGGCGGCATTACTACTGGGGGCATAACTACAGGGGCTAAACTACTGGGGGCATTACTACTTGGGGCAAGCTACTGGGGACATTACTACTGGGGGCAAACTACATGGGGCAAACCTACAGGGGTGCATTACTACTGAGGGCATAACTACAGGGGCACATTACTACTGGGGGTATAACTACAGAAGCATTACTACTGGGGGCTAAACTAATGGGGGCATTACTACTTGGCGCAAACTACTGGGGGCAAACTACATGGGGCTAAACTACAGGGACGCATTACTACTGGGGCATAACTACAGGAGTGCATTACTACTGGGGGCATTACTACTTGGGGCAAACCACATGGGGCTAAACTACATGGGCTAAACGACTGGGGGCATTACTACAGGCGACATTACTACTGGGGGCAATACTACACAGGGGCATTACCATTAAGGGCATTACTATTGGGGGCACTACTAATGAGGGCATTGTAAAGGGGACACTTCATAAGCGACATCACTCCTGGGGACATGAGGGGCACTACTACTGGGGGCATTGCATAAGGGGCACCACTACTATGGGCTCTATATAAGGGGCACTACCACTGTGGTCACTACCAGTACAGTGGAGATTGTATAAGGAGCACTACTACTGTGGGCATTGTAAAAGGGGTGCAACTGCTGTGGGCATTGTGTATTACGGGGTCATACTACTGTCGGCATTATGTGTATTGGGGGTGCTACTACTGTGGGCATTATTACTATTGTGTGACCACGCCCCTTTCTTTTTAGACCACGCCCACTTTTGGGGGCACGCGACTACGGCTCGCGCAATACCTTTATTGCAATGCCGCGGGGGGGGGGGGTGAGTTCCACCCCCTCTCTACAACCACTTTAAGCACTGTCTGTACCTATAAAAGATTCTGCGTTCTAATCGCCATTCAATAAACATTTTGTTGAGATAATACAAATGGAAAGCATCATGGCAGATTACCTTTCACATGAAAATGCACGTAAGAGTTTATATGTTTTATCCCTTTAGTAACAATAAATCTGTTCTATTGAATTGGCAAAGGCTGGATTATGTTCAAGCACATGTCTTTATTAAATGCCAAGGAGATATGTAATGAACAAAAATGGAAGCAACAAAGCAAATAGTCTATTGAAAATGCTTTGAGAAATCAATTTGTGACAGGCATCGGAACAATAATTTTCTACATAATGTGCAGGGTGATGCAGTTTAAGATTAAACTCAACATCTCCTGACAGGAAGTGTTAGAACGTTAGAAGTGATTTATAGGAGAATATTTCAAACACTATTAGAAATTGCTTATAGATGAAAAAGCACAATGGACTTTTTTTTTGCAGCATCATTCATTCTTAGATGCAGGTCCCTGAGTCTTTAAATCTTTACTGACTGGTAACAAGATCACCTTTATACTGTACTAGTATATCATTGCTGGGATTATCATTATGTACAACAAGTATGTGTTTAGGGGCAACATGTGCTTTAAGGGGAACTATTTAATTGCACAGACTGTATCTCAAGTTTTATTGTTCATAGGGACAAATAATAAGGGGACAGTGGGGGTCAGTCCGATGGCGGCCGCATTGCGGGCAGCGACGCTACGAACGAAGAAAGCGGTCGCAGTGGCAACCGCAAGAAGATTGAAAGAAGGAAGGCGGAACCGGATGGCAACTCACCGTTTTCGGGGAGTGGTGAGTCCAACGCAGGCGTGTCCAGGCGTTTGGAGGGCGGATGTCTGACGTCAATTCCGGGACCTGCAGCACTGGATCGATCGCATAGGGTAAGTAAGTCTGACCCTGGTCTTCTTTTACACAAAACTTTTTGGGCATAGCAGGGCTGCACAAGCGATCGCAGCCCTGCTATGCAGAAATACACTCCCCCATAGGCAGCGTCTAGTTGATCGCACAGGCAGCAAAAAGTTGCTACATGCGATCAACTCGGAATGACCCCCTGTGTTACAATTGTGACAGTATCTGTGTTCTGTAAAAGTTGGGTAAAGGTCGGAGCTTAGGATGCCAGAGGTTGTGTACCTTGAGACTGCTGACAATATTGTAAACTCTGAATAGTCAAGGGTTTATTTATGCTGGTGGAGGAGGTGAGTGGGGGTCTGGCTGCCCAGCTCTGGAGGGAATGGCCAGGGATAATGGGCAGAATCACAGTTAGAGTACACAGTCACATGGTGGATAAATGAATGGCTGCGGATAGAGGTCGCTGTGTATGTGTGTGCAGGCATCAGGTGGATGCTCTGGCCAAGCTGGGGTGTAAGGTGAGGAAGATGATGACAGCAGCTCATTGTATGATATTGTTGCACTGATTGTTACACTCAATGTGGCACAGGGGATATGGAGAGGAGCCTGTATGCAGTATAGGTAAAGAGTAGACGTGACCTCTGCTCCTTGGTGTACAGCAACGCCTGGGCCTCAGTGACAAGTGTTCCGGTGTTGGCCTCCTTTTCACTCTTCTCACCCTTGTTGTGTGCAGATGTGATGTCTGGTTTGGGTGACTTTAAACAGACCTCCCCCATATTGGTAGGAAGATCCCAATAGAACTTGTGAGTGGATTAGCATATAAAATATAGTAAGGACTGGTTACTAGGTTACTGCAGTAAAATGGACATATGACCTATATATTGCAAATGAAAATAAACATAGTAGATTCACAATATAAGGTCTTATTTTCTGTAAGAAAATTGACCCCAACTCCTGCTGGAGTATATGACAGTAGCAGACAGTGGGCTAGATGCATCATCGCTTGGAAAGTGATAAAATGGAAAGTGAAAAAGTACCAGCCAATCAGGTCCCACCTGCCATGTAACAGGCAGTTAGCAGCTGATTGGCTGGTACTTTTTCACTCACCATTTTATCACTTTCCAAGCGATGATGCATCTGGCCCTGTGTCTCAGATTCTTTAGAAGATATCACTCACAGGACTTCAACAGCGGCTATGATCAGAAGATAGAGCCCCAAAAGTAGATTAATGACTCAGTTTTTACACTTTCGTCAGAATCTTGAAAATCTTGGGGCTCCATCTCCTGATTATTGTCGCTGTTGAAGTCTTGTGAGTGCTGCCTGCCCTGACTCCATATGCCTGTGTTTGTGCATGTGGGAAGGTACTTAGGAATATTTATGTGAGGAATTGATGAGTGCCCGAAGTCGGACTTTATACTGTATATGTAAATAATAATGAAAAACAAGAGCCTCCTAATGCAATATATACAAATTCTCTGGAAAATCAATAAATGAAGTGATAGGTAACAGACGTATCAAAAGTTGCGGCTAAAATTTTTTTGTTTTTTTTGCATTAAAACGCTTTGGCCATTACTTGCCCAGTGAACGCCGGTCTTTCAAGCACTAATGCTCAGTTGCAGCAACACCGGACCAAGTGAAAACAGATGATGTAGATATTAGATTACGGTATACAAAAACATTTTAATGGTGATATAACCAAACATATATTTAAGTTTAAGACATGGAGCTTATCTGAAGGAGTATCAATCAGCGATCCTTGAGAAAGAAACAGCACAAGGAGCCCATTGGTTTCTGACTGCCCAAAGCTCTGCGCCCGGCCATCCGAAGCTCTATCTCCTCTGTCCCTTGGTCGCCTGGAGCCCATTTAGCCCCCTCCCCCACCAACTCTCTCTCAACAACTGAGTCCAGTTGGCAGCAGGGCACTAACCATTTTTGAAAATATGGTGATGTGGGCGGAACACAGAGGCTGAGCTGCTAAGCAGAGGAGGAAAAGCAGCTGTCTCTGGCTGTGCAGATAAACCAATAGGCAAACTCAAAGTACATTTGTACAGGTCAGTATAAAGTCTTAACAAAGAAATTAGAGTAAATGACTTAGCCGGCGCTGTCAGAATGTAATTCTCATCTGGATACAGCCATCAAACTTCCATTTGCATGTCATTAAGTTTCACCATAGGGAAAATGAAACAAAGTGGCAATAGTGAAGTTTGTTTAATACAGTGAGAAACAATATACAAACAAAGGTTAAAATCAAATCATTCGATTCTGTCAATATTTCCACCATTAGCTTCTGGTAACTCAAGAGTGCGGGCTAATTACCGGATAACGATGGAACCGCGGCCAAACAGTTCCAAACTTATTATTTTTTTAACGGGAGTTTTTATTTACAGAACGTTGGCACTGCCATGGGCACCAGGTTCGCGCTGAGTTACGCCAATATTTTTATGGGGCAATGGGAAGAAAACCATATTTGGAACAATTGCCCCTTCGGAGCGAACCTGGTGTCCTGGAAGAGATATATAGACAACGTATTTTTTATATGGGTAGGAGGAGAGGATCTCCTCAAGGAATTTTTTACTTATTTGAATGACAATATTTTAAATATACATCTTACTTTTACGTACAGTACTACCACCATTGATTTTTTAGACATCACTGTGTTTATTAAAGATGGTGCAATTCAAACAAAATTTTTTATAAAACCGACGGATTCGGGTTCTTATATAGGACTAACCAGCTGCCACCATCCGGACTGGTTAAATTCCATACCAGAAGGTCAATTCAAACGTCTTAAGCGTAACTGCACCGGCAGTGAGACATTTGCTCTACAGGCAAAGGAAATGCAAAATAAGTTTGTGAATTCAGGTTATAACTTAGAAAAAGTGGACAGTGTAAAAAGAAAGATTATGTCCATAGATAGGGAGCAATTATTCAAACCAGCTAAGAAAGAAAAAAGAGATCATTTAGAGTGGGCCTTTGTGACCTCATTCAGTTCACAATATAAAACCGTTAAAACCATTATTAAGAAAAACTGGGGCATACTTAAAAAGGACCCTGTAATAGGCAGCATATTACCCAACAAACCTAAATGTATCTTCAGACGAGCTCCGAATTTAAAATCAAACCTAGTAAAAAGTGCTCTTCCACCAAAAAAGGCGATGGGAACAATTAAATCGAAAGGATTTTTTAGGTGCGGATTATGTTTAGGGTGTAGGGGGGTAAAATTCTACAAAAATAAAATCACGAGTGTTGAAATAAACAGGAAAGATTTCAACATTACTGATTTTATTACGTGCAATAGTTTTAATGTCATTTATGGAATTGAATGCACATGCGGTTTATGGTATGTGGGCAGGACATCAAGACCTCTAAAGGTACGGTTGGGGGAGCACCTAAGGAATATTAAAAAAGGCCTTACAACCCATGTTCTTTCAGAACACTTCAAAATCCAACATGGCTGTAATCCCACTGCCATTAGACAGTTTTGTGGTCTGAAACACATCAAAGGCCACTGGAGAAGGAAAGATTCACCCAATCAACTAGCTCAGGCTGAAATGCAAATGATTTTTAATTTAGGCACGCTTATACTAGGAGGTCTTAATGCCGATTTTGAAATTAAATGGTTTTTATGAAAGTTTTTATTTATTTATTCCCCCCCCCCACCCTCTGCACTTTTTGATTATAAACCCTCGGTGGAAGTATCCCCTTTTTATATGTACCCAGAATCTTCAGTAACTTTGTTGTATACGTACTAAGAACCTCTAGCACTTTATGATAATACTGTACTTATCACTGACTACACTTTACCTCCATCTTTTAAAAAAAATGTTTAATCATTATTACCTTCATTGACATCTCCTTTATTTATTTTTTAAGCGGATTTTGCACTACTTTGAGAATATGGGACTCTTGAGTTCAGTGTAATCCAGCACCGTTTGGAATTACATAAAACAATTACGGTATATCTATGTGGAGCAGCGCCTAATACTTTGGTCGGGTTGCCATAGAAACCAGCATATGCGTCAAAGGAAATGACGCGACGGAATACATCCTAGGTGACCATGGAAACCGATGCAGGGAGAAGAGACGTTGCCGTGGAGACTGGAATCAAAACGTCTTCACGAGAGAAGGCACCAGAACCCTGTACACTTCCCGCATTCGGTCACCATAGTAACACGGCAATACGTCACCGGAAGTGACGTGACGGGTGTGCACTAGAAATCTGTTACCATGGAGATTAGTATTCTTTGTTTATGGACACAGCCAATAGGGAGGCGCACAGTAGAGACCACAGGACTAAGTAGGAATTTGATGTATAGGGTCCACTTGTGCACCTTGGCTTGTGATTGGACAATGATCATTTAAATATCAGCATGTGATAGGAAATCAAATACACACCAGGATACCTTGAAAAAGACTCCAGCATAGGAGTGGAAACGCATTGGGAGCCTTCTGGGACTACAGGGAGCGCGAGGTTCATTAACGGTAACTGTTTGGCCGCGGTTCCATCGTTATCCGGATGATTTGATTTTAACCTTTGTTTGTATATTGTTTCTCACTGTATTAAACAAACTTCACTATTGCCACTTTGTTTCATTTTCCCTATGGTGAAACTTAATGACATGCAAATGGAAGTTTGATGGCTGTATCCAGATGAGAATTACATTCTGACAGCGCCGGCTAAATCATTTACTCTAATTTCTTTGTTTGCACTATACCACGTTGGTGAGGGGTGAAGGCTACCTCATAAGAGTTCATGCAAGCTGGCAGCAGTGTATTGCGCATAGAGCTTTTGTTTACCCACTACCTTTCAGTATAAAGTCTTGCCCCTGTCTATATATGTATGTATTTGTGCATATCAGACCCATAACAGGGCATCACTGCACTCTATACAGCACCCACCCCCTGAGTGGCGCCCACAAATCTGCACCTGAATGGACGGGTGGGTGGCAGTGCCTTCACCAAGTGTCTAGGGTGCTGCTGGGAGCATCCTTAAGACCCTCCGATTGGTAGTACAGATCCCACTGCACTGTAGGAGACATCATGACACAGTGCGAGCCAGGAGATGGCGCAGGGTGTGGGTTGCGGCAGCGGTGGGTGTGTATGGCCGGTTTGGCAACATCCTATTTATGGCCGAGATGTCTACACATGAATACACACACACACACACACACACACACACATATATATATATATATATATATATATATCAAACACTCACTTCTTTAGAAAAAAAGCACAAAGACCAGTACTCACATTTAACAGGATGATGTTTATTCCAGAAACATCATTATATAACCCAAGCGACATCCATGCAGTAACAGCTGCAGCACGACAGCTGTTTCAATCACCTACTTGTGGTTTGAACGGCTCTCGGGCCGCTGCTGTTACTGCATGGATATCGCTTGAGTTATATATTGTTGTTTCAACGAATAAATATCATCCTGCTGAACGTGAGTGCTGGTCTTTGTGCTTTTTTTCTAAAGAAGTGAGTGTTTCTATAAAGTTTTTTCTGGACCCTGCACCTGGCTGTAAAACTGTTTTTCTATATGCTATTGAGTGTGCTGTCCCGCTCCTTGGTTTATATATATATATATATATATATATATATATATATATATATATATACACACACACACACACACATATCAGGAGCAAAAATATAGTTTTAGGGATTGTTTGTGGAAGGGGGGCCCCAAATCAGTGTCTTGCTTAGGGTTCCATGAGGTCTAAATCCACCTCTGATACTTGATAATGTATTTGCTGCATCTTCCTCGTTTTCCTGGCGGAGCCAATTTTTTTGTACAACAGTGACTACATGGAATCAAAAGAGTTACTTTCATACTGACGCTGGGTCTTTCAGGCTCGGCAGACAAAGGAAGGGCTGTTGCAGAAATCGCGACTAGCACATCATTATGCTTTATCTGTCAATGGACAGTGAGCCATATTATACGAAGGTACTGAAAAGTTTTTTGATTCTTCTCTGAAATTTGACCTGATAGAACAACAATCAGAATGGCTGGGTCTCACACCTATCGTAATTAAGGAGTGATTGTGGCATTGCCTTGGCTGTCACATCATCTAGTATCACTGCTATGCTGTTGAAGGGAGACAAGATGGCTCATGCTCTCAACTTTATCCATGCAGAAACCCACTGTGCAACATCTAATAACAAAGCAACATGGTTCACAAATGGGAATTTGAGGCACTGAGCAGAACACTCAGACATCAGGGGCAACAGTGAAGTGAGGGGGGGCGGGGGTCACTGTGCTGCTGACTGGAGACTTATGACAGACTCTGCCAGTAGTGCTGAAGGGAACTTCAGCGTATGTCATGGCCTCATATCTGTGACCCCTCATGTGGAAACTTTCTCACAAGAAGAACTTACGCAAAATAGGGGATGGAGAGTATCCTCAGTCCAAGGGGCAGGTAACCATCCGTGCAGGCCTAGGCTCAGTGGTGACAATCCTAGCAGACCTCACAGCCAGGATATACCCAATTTGACAAGATCAGATAGAGTATAATCTAACACACTTTATTTCCACCTCACACAGGACACAGCTTCACAAGCAGGTTTTCCAGGTCAGATTTTACAGACAGTTCTTACAAAAGCAGTATAACATTCAAAGTTCTGGTAATCACAAACAGTGCATATTCCAAATGGCTCCTAATATAACCCCAGACTCCCCCAAGCTATCACCTGGCCAATTTCTGGCATCAAGAGCAATGGTCTACTGTACAAAATACATTTTTAAAGACAGCAGACAAGGTGAAGTGATTAGACCAGCTGCGGCTTATCACAGACTCAGCTAAAACCTGGACTGGATTCCATCAGACCTGTTACTGCTGTTCCAATCCTGAAAAAGCATGCCGTTCCACATTAACCTCATGTGGATTCATGCTGTCCCGGCCACACCTGATGTCACCAAGATCAAAAATAAGTCCATGGACTGGCTGTGCGAGTGTGACATCCTCTCCCCTAAAAACAATAAGGATACCATCACTAATCACACTCTACTTCAGATATTCAAAAGGGCAGAAATGGAGTACAGGTGTGTGTGAAAATGGATACTGCAGTTCACTACCCCGTGCATTTCTTTAACAACCCAAACCCTCCTGGCCTCCCAGCCCACAAGCTTCTCATCAAAGTGGAGGTTTCATTGCTGTTGCTGCAGAACTTCAACCCAACCAGTCTCTGCAATATCGCCAGGCTGTGAATGAAGGCCATACACAGGAACATCATCAAGGCCACAGTGTTCACCAGATGTGCTTGGGAAGGAATTAGTGTACATATCCTGCATACCTCTCCTAATACTGTATAAGAGTACCCCTTTGAGTTCAAGAGGCTGCAGTTCTCCCTAAAGGTTTGCTTTACAGTGACCATCAACAAGCCCCAGGGGAAGTCGCTGAAGATGGCAGGGATTGATATGAGGTAGGACTTCTTCTCACATGGGCAATTCTATGTGGCCTCCACCAGAGTGAGCTCACCCAGTAGCCTGTGATCCTAGCAACCTCCAATGTTGTTTATAAAGAGATCCTTAAGTAGAGAAAAAAGGTTTACGTACATCTTACAATCCACCTTCATTTAATTCATATAAAAAAATGTTTAAATATTTTTCTTCTTGATACTACTATGCTCCTGTACCCCAGAGGCATTAAATAAACTAAGCATATTAGTTAAGTGGAGTTAAGTTGGAATAAAGTAAATGTAAACAGCAAATATAGAATGTCTGCCCAAGTGAAACCAGACACATCAGCTAGTTATTAATATTTAATGAAGCCTCCACTGGTGCAATAACAGCACTGAGCTACTCTCTGTAATACTTACCAAGGTTGGAAAACACTTGTTCAGGGATCTTGAACCACTGTCATGCAGACCATTTCCAATTCCTTGATACAGTATTCTTGGGTTGTTGCTTCAATACACACCACAGATTTTCAATTGAGGTCAAATCTAAAGCATGAGGTGGCCAATGCAATCATTTTGTGTTGAGCAGTGTGGATTTTGATGTGTGTATGGGGTCATTATCTAGCAGAAAGGTCAGCCAATGGCCAAGTTTAAGGATTCTGGTAGAGGCAGACAGATTTTGGCCTAAAATCTCCAGGTATAGAGTGGAATTCAATGTTTACAGTAGTCCCTGAACTACTAATAGCAAAACAGTCCCCAAAGCTTCAATGATCTAATAATAATAATAATAATAATAATAATAATAATGATAATAATAATAATAATAATAATAATAATAATGTTATTTCTATAGTTCTTTTCTCCTAATAGGACGCAAAGTGTTTTACCTTTGCCTTTACACCACAAAATACAGAACAAGCTTAACAAGAGACATAGTGAAATGCTTGGGTGAACAAAGGGGGTCACTCCAACCCGATCGCTCGCTGCAGTTGTTCGCAGCGCAGCGGTTTTGTTGGAACTGTGCTTGCGCCGGCGCCGCAGTGCGCCAGCGCATTCCGGATGGCCAAAGGCCGTCATTCCCTAGCAATCGCCTCTGCCTGATTGACAGGCAGTGGCGGTCGCTGGGCGGGAGGGGGTGGCACGGCATCGTTTGCCAGCCATTTTAGGGGGGGGCGTTGGCCGGACATTGCGGGGGGCGGGCCACAGCCGCTGCGACCAGGGGCAGCGACGAGCAACTCCCGGTCAGCATTGGAGCTGCGCTGGCCGGGAGTTACTCAACAAGTACAAAAGCATCAAAAGTCTTTAGTCTATTTTTGAAGGATTCCATAATTAACAGCGGATATCAGATGCTTTTCTTTGCAGTCTTTTTTCTCCAAATGTGATAATGTGAACATGAAACACTGAATTTGTGCTGAGGCAGTATGCATGGTTTTGCAGAGAGTGGTAATCACGGATTGATGATCTGTCTCAACCAGCACTGGACACTCATAGATAAACTTGTGAAACTTTTGACAAGTAAACTAGAGCCAACATTTTCTTTTCAATCTGAGCATAATGTGTCTTAGTAAGGGCCCTGTAAGCAAAACCAATGGGTGTATAACACTGCAAGCAGACAGCACTAAGACCATACTGAGAGGCATCTTCAGAAAACACCACAGGTACATGGCTGGAAGCCAGCACTGGGGTAAATAACTGGCCAGGTGCTACTCAGGTTAGTGAGTCCAGGCAGCTGTGTATATTGGAGTAAGTCACTCTCCAAAAGAAACAGGTAAAGATGCCATTCTATGTTCTTTCATGGTGCAACCCCAAATGAGGATGTCATCTACAATGATGTCACAAGGGTATCCCTCAAAGAGATACCCCATGCAACGCTGGACTACCTCACTGCCAGTGCATATTGGGGGTACTTCAGACCTGATCGTAGCAGCAAATTTGTTAGCAGTTGGGCAAAACCACGCTGCACTTCAGGTGGGGCAGATATAACATGTGCAGAGAGAGTTAGATTTAGGTGGGGTGTGTTCAAACTGAAATCTAAATTGCAGTGTAAAAATAAAGCAGCCAGTATTTAACCTGCACAGAAACAAAATAACCCACCCAAATCTGACTCTCTCTGCAAATGTTATATCTGTCACACCTGCAGTGCACATGGTTTTGCCCAACTGCTAACAAATTTACTGCTACAATCAGGTCTGAATTACCCCCATTGTGTAGGGCATTAGGAAGAAGTAGCACACAGGTGTCATGAACTTAGTAAGCAGGGATGATTCCTTGACCAATGTGATCTTCCAGAACTCACATCAAGCTTGGGAAATATCTTTTCATTAGGAATATCAGCTGTTACTTGTTCACTAATTCTGAAGGGGTGATGTGGTCTTATCAGAGCATAGGGTCAATGCAGATGTGTACTGAACCTTCTTTTTTACTGCAACAACCATAGCCGACACCCAAGGGGTGGCTTCAACCACTGGAGTGATGATACCCAATGCTGTATTGTGATTTAACTCCACTATCACTTTGTCAGTCATAGCCAGAGGGACATGTCTGGGAGCACATACTGTGGGAGAAGCAGTCTTATCTAAACATATGTCATACAGGTGACTGGAATTTTCCAATGGTATTACAGCTGAACAGATCGACAAAGTCTTTTATCTTGGAACATCCTGTTGCATGTCATCCAAATCAGCACTTAGTAAACCCCAGTTTTATTCTGTCCATCAAACTTAGGAGTGGTTTGACATTATTGTCCACTTTCTGAAACTGTAGTGGCAAATTTGTGGATTGCCGCTTTGCCACACTGATGGTCTTGATTAAATAACCGCCGTAAGCAATTAGATTCACAGTGTGAGAACAGTAAATACTGTAGATCTTTTTGAATTTTTGTGCAGTTCACATGATGTGACGCTACACTTGGTGACAGTGTAAAAAAATTTTGTGATGGCTTTATTTGTTTCCTTATCTTTTATGGTGGAAAATATTTCAGCCTTTTCAGCCATGAGGTCAATACTCATGCAGTGAAGACTGGTGTCAGGGTTGTTTCCTGGCAAGGCATCTAAAATGTAAACTCAGTGTGGTAGGCTGCTGAAACATGCAGTGTAATGTTGTCTGTCATCAAGTTTAAGCTTGGACCTGCGCCAGTCTGCAAAATGACTTTGATTTCCACAAGCATTGCAGCATTATAGAAAGCAAGACATTTGTGGCATTCATGGGAATTCACACAGTGTATATGTTGGTGCACTTATTGTCACATGTCACATACATGAGACTGGCTTTTAAACTCCATTGCACTTTTAGTGAACTGCTGATGCAGCAACCATCTGTGAATGCCAGGGCCCAGTTGTAATCCATGTCATGTAATAAATGTGCAAAATATGCATAATTAGATCCAAACACTATGCTGTCCCTGATGCAGAGGCGCTTCTAGAGAGGAGGAGGCCCATGTGCAGAATCCGTCTGGGCTCCCTCCTCTCTAGCCAGCAGCACTGTAGGCTCTGGGCACTAAGGTCACTATTGGACCCTAGCTCTGTCGCAGAGTCTAGTGCGCTTGCGCAGATCTCCAGGAAAATGGAGCAGCAGTCATTTTCCCAGAGATTTCCTTACTGCGTCTCCGCAAATCTCCAGAAAAATGGCCGCCAAGCCATTTACCGGAGATTTTATTAGAGTTGCTGCCACCAGCAGGAGACTCCAGGGAGGTGAGTATTTAAAAATGGGTGCAGGGTGTGTGGTGTGCTTTGTCAATAGCCTCAGCCCCAGCTAGGCTAAGCAAGTAATGTGCCTGTACCTTTTTTAACCTGTTTGGGAGTACTGCACAGCAGTAAATGAACCATTCCTTCATGAAATTCAGCCATTTGTATTTGATGGTGTAGTTGAAAACCAGCAGATCTATGCTTTGGCGTCTTTATTCCATCACAGCCAGACTTCTGACACCATGTAAAGTTTAAATCACATCTCTAAGGCAGCATGGGTGGTGTAATGCTTTGAATAAATGACTCATAGCACTGAGGTTGAGGATTCAATTCCCACATGATTCACATAGCCCTAACTGTGTTGAGTTTGTATAATATTTAATATTCTCGTGCTTGAGTGGGTTTTCTTCCAGGTGCTCTAGTTTCCTCCCAATCCAAAAATATACTAGTAGGTTATTTTGCTCCAAACAAAAATTACGGTAGTGTGTATAGGTTTGTACATGTTGCAGGGAATATAGATTGTAAGCTCCACTGGGGCAGGGACTGTTGTGAATGACCAAATAGTTAGATTGATTGGGCTGAAAGAAGGGGCCCTGATACATGACTTCCTAAGAGGTGTTTAATATGCAGAGGAGGGTAGGATAGTGGAGTGGGCTTAATATTCATCATTTTCCGGTGGAAGGGCAGATTGCTTTACTGTAGATATCTCCAGTTCCTGGAAAAATATTTCTTAGCTTTCAATGGGAAGAAAAAAATAGAGAGCCCCACCTCTCAGGAGGTACTAGGGACTTGGGGATCAGAGTTCAGGAACCAGAGCAATCCACCAACGAAAATATAAAACTGCATACCAGGTGCGTGGAGCTGGAGCAGGAACCAACTGCTGGAAGACTGATATCTCTGGTTCTGGGTATAGCAGTGTCCACCAAAAGGGAAGAGTACCAGCTTTTGGGGGTATACACTCAGAAAATCACTAAGTCAGACTGAACCCAAGATATCTGCCTGGGAAGAGCAATTAACAGGCTCGGATGGGGACCACTGCTTTGAAGTTGAATATCTCCAGTTCCCCAGGGACGATTGAGCCCATACGAAAAGACAGCACTACCCCCCCCCCCCCCTCCATAGCCTAACCCTAACCTCATTCAGCCTTGTGGCCTAAACCTAAACCATGCCCTAGTGCCTAATCCTAACCCCAACCACGGTATTTACTGTACATCTGGGTTGTGTCGGGTTCTGGGGGTTCAGGATCCCACTGTCAGTCTTCTGGTTATTGGATCCAGACTGATGGGATGTTGACCGCATCCCATTATACAGTAATACTTCTTTTCTATAGAATGCTTCCAGCCAATAGCATGTTAAACCCTTTGATATAGTTGACAGTTTCTAGCAGTTTTTCATTTAATTAGTTCCTTCAAAAGATGTGACATTCAGAAGAAAACAGAAAAACACAATATTTTAAGTGGTCTCACAATTTACCTATCTAGCTCCATTATCAACTTTCTGGTTCTGTTACTTATTCCTATTCCTATGCAACTTAGTATCTGACTATCCTTCTTCATTGCTTTGTGGCATTGTCTGCCAGAATATAAACCAATTGTAAGGTGCAACGGAATTTGCTGCACTATATAAGAAACTGTTAATAAATAAAGAATAAATAAATGTAAACCACCTGAAGTAGTGACCTCTGCTGGGACCCTGATTATTCTTCTTCTTCTTCAGTATAGTGCTCTGACAAAACATATGCTTGAACTGAGACCTGGGGCATTAGAACATTTTTTGGTTGGGGGGTGGCAAGATAAAATCTCAGCTTGGCGCACCTAGCTTGTACAGAACTCTATGTAACAGCTGGGAGTAAATGTCACCTTGTACACATTACAACTGGTAGAGCTTATTATACACATTATGCCTTATAGATCCCCTATACACAATATGCCTGGTAGAACCTATTATACACATTATGCCTGGTAGAGCCCATTATACACATTACGCCTGGTAGAGCCCATTATACACATTATGCCAGGTAGAGTCCCTTATACACATTATGCCAGGTAGAGCCCCTTATATACATTATGTCTGGTAGAGCTACTTATTTACATTTTGACAGGTAGAGCGCCTCCTCCTCCTCATTCCTCTGCTCCTATTCACTACCTCTTCCCCACGGCATCAGCTAGGCTGCTGCTCACCTCTGTTGTCACCGGCAGCACATCTCTGCAAAGTTCTCACACTGCAGGAGATGAGGTGGCGGCGGAGTACATGGGCCAGGCAGCTTCAGCACTGCCTGCACTGTATTAGTAGCAGTGCATCCGGCACTGCTACTATTACTTTACACAGCTGGCAGCGCCACAACAGGTGGTGGTGGCAGCAGGCACAGGTGGGCGATTGCGTGTCAAGGACAGCGCCTCTCTCATGTTTACCTTGATTTTGTCCTGGACAGTTTGGGGTAAATTTACTAAGATGGGAGTTCTATTTAAGATGGGATGTAGCAACCAATCCAATTTTACTAGTCATTTATTTAACACTCTCTAGAAGATAATACCTGGAATCTGATAGGTTGCTATGGGCACCATCCCATCTTAAATAGAACTCCCATCTTAGTAAATTTTCCCCTTTGAATCTGTTCTATCTTCTCCAGAATGGGTATCTTTATTATTTCTCCACTTGCTCAGCCTTCAGTTAAAGACAATACTTATTTATGTTATTGCCTTAGGGCAGCATATGCTGCTGGTTTGAGATATTTCACTTTTATGAAGTGGGACTACACTTGCTCTTATCTAATCATCTAGGACTACTTCTGTTGATAGGGCTGGCTGAATATTTTGTTTAAGGATATAATCAAAACCAGCTATTTTAGTATTCTTGGATGTATGCCACATGATTTCATTAACTACATCATTTTGCTTAATTATTACTTATTGAGGTCTCATCCTACAGTATCCATTGTAAACAATACATAGAAATACTATTTTTTTCTAATCTGCTATACCTTTGTCTCCCTCCAAAAGAATTTCTCCTTCCATTTCCGAAAAGGAAAAAAAAGGTATGCCTGTCAGTCAACCTAATAAACAGCTTATTCATATTGCCAGCTCTCACAATGGGGTCTGCTACCCACTAAAATATAACAATAATATGTAAGAAGACCGGAGCACTTATTTGAATTAGTGATGATACCAAATGATATACAGATGAGTCCTTAATGATCTTTCCGGTGATGTGTATGCATAACGGTTATAAAGTCATGGCAAGTGTGTCCGTGAATGGGAGCATGTGTACACATGCTACTGCGTCCCATATGCTTATAGCGGATGAGTCACAGGTGCTACTATACGCACCTCTGCGTGTCTAATCTTATATGTGATGCATATGGACTTGTGTACAATCGCTTCTAAGATGAAGGAGGACACATCTGTAGTAAAAAAAATAAAAAAAAATTAACAATAATACACATAACAAATGTACAATTCATGGAAAATATGGAATACGTGTTTCAAAATAGACAGATTTGACACTATGCAATAATATTGATAAATATATAAATAACCCACATAGGTGATTATGCAAAAATATTGAGGACACAGCCTGAGTGAATTTCAGAACTCTAGCCAGGTCCTTCACAGAGTAAATGCCCCCCCCAAAAAAATCAAGTTTTCTACCTTCAGATTCTCGACACAGCTATGGGGACCAGATTTCTGCCAAGGTATGCAAATATTTATATGGGTGCCTTTGAACAACAATTCATCTGGGATATACCCTGTGGCCTTACCCTGGTTCTGTATGTTTGGTATATAGATGATTTATTTTTTTATTTGTATTTACCTTCTGTTTCTCATTTCATTTGAGTACCTTAGTCACAATCAGGTTTACCTTAAATTCACCAGCACAGAACAGCAACAAACCATTAATTTCTTGGACATTACACTTGAGATTATGGAGAGTAGAATCACTACTTCCACATATGAAAAGGATGTTGATTTCAATAATTATTTATGCTACAATAGTAACCATCAGAAGAGTTGGCTAAATAATATCTCTAGGGTGCAAGTGTACAGACTTAAGCACATTTGCACAAATTATACAAAATTTACTGAACAGGCATCCACTACGATGAACGCTTTTAAGGACAAAGCATAGCCAGATGATATACTGGATAGTGCCTTCTAGGATACATTTCTTTTGGATAGATCAATACTATTGTGTACTAAAAAATCTAATCAGGTGTAGCAAAGCAAAACAGTGCCTCAAACAAAAAATGAATAATATTTTTAATAAGAACTTTTCAATGATTAAACTTAACCCCATTTTGAATAATGGATGAGAGATAGTCCTACTACAATATACAGTATTTAAAGCTCATACCATCAATCTCTTTGGCATCAAAACCATTTGGTTGCATCTAATGCTGGTGTATCACATGTAAACATGTATCTAAACCACAGAAGCTTTTCATCCAACAATATTGTGGCAGGAGGATTACAGGGCCACAGCTGAGTAGGTTGGGACACAATGGTTTTCAGGTGCAGAGTGAGTTGGGATATACTCATCACCTAGGATGTAGGGTGTATGGCAGGTCTGGTCCAGGTTTTGTAGCTGGCTGACATCAGCAACCAAGTAATAGTTATCACCTGAGAGCTTGGTTTAAAGATCCACTGGGAACAAGGTTCAGGGCTCCTGGTGCTGAACAAGTCAGATAGGCTGGATGGGAGTGGGTTCAGTATCAGGGTGCCAGGATCAGGAGGGTCCACTATTCTTGTGTACAACAGCTGTGGTTGATGATGAAACCCCACTGCTGTGATTGCAATATTCTAAGAAAAATATTTGTATCCTGCAGTTGTGGAGAGACCTGATATTTACCGTGCAGTATATATATATATATATATATATATATATATGTAAAATAAGTTTAAAAAAAGCACCTCCTAGTGTAATAATTTGACCAATTTTCATCCGCCACCTCCCAACGACACCCGATAAAGTGCTCAAGTACCGTATCAGGTGGTAATCCTGAGGAAGTCCAGCAGAGGCAGAAAGGACGAAACATGTTGATAGGAAGGACTTTAATTTTACCCTTACTGCAGATGGGAAGAAGAGTTTTGTCAGATAAACTGTTTTTATTCTTTTGAAATGTACAGGCATTAATGTTGTCATTTTTATCAATAAATGTGTGTGAAACGTATTGCACTATGATGTTCGTTTGAATCTTTTCTATGTGACATACCCTGAAGGCTGGATCGTGGATGATTTGGTGTTGCGGAATTACATGTGGCTTTATTAGTCTGCCTGAGAAAGGGTGGTTGGATAACCACCTGATACAGTACTTGTGCACTTTATCGGGTGTCGTTGGAAGGTCGTGGATGAAAAATTGTCAAATTATTACACTAGGAGGCACTTTTTTCACTACTGTTACAGATAACTTTTGAGTCTGTTTTTGGAACAACAGGCAACTTGGAGTAGAGCAGCCACCCCTTTAAATAGAGGAGGGAGTGTTATTAGACTATTGAACATAAGAGAGACTTGGTTACTTTGGCCTAAAGAGGGGGGGCGCTCAGTACCACCAATATTATATATATACTGTAGTGGTATATATATATATATATATATATATATATATATATATACCACTACTTTAGCAGCTGGCACTCACATAAAACAGCAGCCTGCTCCAGTGCATGGATCAATAAATACATATGCTTTTTTGAAATTACTATTGCCTCCGGGTGCTGGTCATTTTTTGGACTTGTGTATATATATATATATATATATATATATATATATATATATACCCTGCATGGTAACAGATATGCTTCAGATTAGGAGGTAATTCAGAGATGTTCATGAACATGCAGGATTCTTACTGCACATGTGCAGATGAGGTCCTGCGGTGTCAGATACAGTGCCCCCTAAGTCGCAACCTTATTGACAGGTTATGAGTGTTTAGTGGTGGCAACGGGCAGTGATCTTGGTAACGGCTCAATTTCTGAGGTGTGCCAAAGCCAGTGTTACATCTTTTGACGCAATGTTAGTTGCCCTGGAAGTGTACTGTAAAACCACTGGCCAACCTGAGTAACCTGAGGGTTACTCAGATGGTCGATGTTTAACCCGATGATCTGATGCTGCAACTTTGGTTGCAGCAATGGATCAGAGAAGCATGCAGGAAGTGTTTTTGGATGCAACTACAGTACTGTGCAAAAATATGTTAATGCCTGCAGGAGGTGTCTGAAGGAAAAAGACACCTCCTGCCAGCATCTCAGATCCAAATGCTGTGTCCAGCAGTGGATCACCATCGCAACCATCTTTGTTTGCAAAATTTGCTATCTGAGTAAACCTAAGCTTAGTCCGAATGTTCACCCCATGCCCACTTATGAGGCCAGTAAATCTGCATCAGAAGACTGGCCCCACCACTCCCAGAAAATAGGGCCAACATTCCCCCATTTTATGGAAATGCAGGTAGGGCCACCCCCACCCCACACCCAAACAGCTGCAGTATGTCAATCATGCTGCATCTTGGGTGCACTGCATGCGACTCCGCTTTGCGTACATCTCTGAATCAGGTCATAAATCATGTGTTATGTGAGTCACTTCTCAGCCACTCAGATTAAGTTATATACTAAAGAGTCTCTTAAACAGTCATTGTTTTCTATGGCATGCTAGTAATGAAACTTACAGCGGTATCCAATTAGCCCCGATCATTTTTCATCAGATAAAAAAAGCCGATTAATCCTGCTATCATGCAATAACATATGGGATCCAGTATAAGTTCCCGACCCTATGAATTATGCGGCTCTGAGGACTGCTTATCGTTGATTATGCTTCGGTACCCAGAGCATAAACCCCAATAAGTGCTGGTTATCAGGGCTAATTGGATAGCCCCCTGTGAACCTATTTGCATCTGTAAATTACTGTTGATAATAGGATACCCCCATTAGTTTTATTAAACTGTTCCTTTCCATTTCTACAAATTGCATGCTTATCTAATTTATTACCTTTTCAGTAAATCCGGCACTCAAATGGATAGCCACATATACTTGCTCAGGTACCTTCATTTAGGGGACAGCACTCCCACAATAGCAGATAGATACAGCGGCACTCTGATGCTTGTTTAGAAGTGCAAAACAGCACTCTTTTGCACGTCTAAACAAGCCTCAGAGTGCCGCTGTAGCTATCTGCTATCTGATTTATTATGCATAATAGGGCAAGCAAGACCAATGTGACTCGATCATACTCTATTAGACAAACTTTTATGTAATTGGGTTTCTGTGGTTTCTTGTAATTAAAGTTCAGCCACCTGCATATCACCCTCTATTGATCTTCTTGTAGTGCAATGTACGTACTAACACGCTTAGTGCTTTCCTGACACTGTACTGGAGTTTAGACTGAGCAATGATTTCCTACATGTATGGACAATGACAAGCTGGAAAATAAAGCAACAACATGGAAAGGTCTCAATTAGAGATGTGCAGTGGACACTTTTCGGGTTTTGTCTTTTGGGTTTGGATCTGGATCTCCGCTCATGCTTTGGATCTAGATTGCTTTTGCCAAAACTAGCCTTTCGGGTTTTGGTTTTGGATCTAGATGATTTTAAAAAAACAACATAAAAACAGCTAAAATCACAGAATTTGGGGGTAATTTTGATCCTACGGTATTATTAACCTCAATAACATTCATTTCCACTCATTTCCAGTCTATTCTGAACACCTCACTCCTCACAATATTGTTTTTAGGCCAAAAGGTTGCACCGAGGTTGCTGGATGACTAAGCTAAGCGACCCAAGTGGGTGGCACAAACACCTGGTCCATCTAAGAGTGGCACTGCAGTGGCAGACAGGATGGCAGTTTTAAAAACTAGGCCCCTAAAAGCACATAATGCAAAGAAAAAAAAGAAGTGCAATATGGATTTGTCTTGGGCCCTCCCACCCACCCATAAGTTGTTTAAACAGGACATGCACAGTTTAATAAATCCATCATTTCAGCTACAGGTGGTCCCCTTGGAAAAAGCTTGCAAAGTTCTCCGAATCATAGCTAGCTACAAACATACCACCTCCTTCTTTGATGACTTTTCACATTATGAGAAGAGGCAAGAGGAAGAGGACAGTGTCAAGAAAGTGATTAAAAATTAGAGAGGCACACGCAATCATCAACAACACACAGGCTTTCACCTCAACTCCTATATTGGTGTGGAACAGAAATGACTTCAACCAAGCAAATATATAATTAGAGTTCCGGCTCGGGTTTTTCCGCGTGACTCGGAAACCAGAACAAGGCAAAAGTCATCATCTCACCGCCATTTTCACTCCGGCATTGGAGAGTGTAGCGAAAGGACATGTCTCTGTCCTCAGTGTCTGAGCGGGAAAGTGGGGTGGCGTTTTCACTGCTGTCTTGTGCTGCTCAGTCCAGTGTAGTCTCTTATGCTGTATCAGTCCAGTCACAGTGGCGGTGTCCTCTGCTGCCATATGTCCGGTGCTGCTGTATAAGTCCAGTCCAGTGGTGCTGTGTTGTGCTGCATCAGTCCAGTGGTGGTGTCTTGTGCTGCATCAGTCCAGTCACATTGGTGGTGTCCTCTGCTGCCATATGTCCAGTGCTGCTGTATAAGTCCAGTCCAGTGGTGCTGTGTTGTGCTACATCAGTCCAGTGGTGGTGCTGTATAATTCCAGTGGTACTGCCGTATAAGTCCAGTGCTGCTGCCATAAAAGTTCAGTGCTGCTGTCCTGTGCTGTATATTATTTACTCCAAATAAAGGGGTTATTAATATTTAATCCAAATAATTTTTACAGGGTTTGCCCTGTGTGGTGTAGAGGTATGCTCTCCTGTGCTGCATTTTGTTATATAACTCCAGAAAATAATGGAGAACAAAAATTTGGAGGATAAAATATGGAAAGATCAAGAACCACTTCCTCCTACTGCTGCTGCTGCTGGGAGTCGATCGTCATCCAAGAGGGGAAGTCGGAAGACCACTTGTAGTACTTCAACTAAGCAATTTACTGTCCAACAGTCCTTTGCAAGGAAGATAAAATATGATAGCAGTCATCCTGTTGCAAAGCGGATTACTGAGGCCATAAATTCTATGATGGTGTTAGACGTGCGTATGGTATCCACCATTAGTGCAGTGGGACTGCAGTACCACTCCTAGATGGACCAGGTGTTTGTTTAAACCTAGGCTCAAGTGCAGAAGCACCCCTGGAATTATACGGCAGCACCCCTGGACTTATGCAGCATAGGCAGCACCCCTTGAGAAGTACACAGCACAGCAGACAGGCTACAGCACCCCTGGACTTAAACAGCAGTGGGGCAGCACTCCTGGACTGATAGAGCAGAGGGGCAGCACCCCATATAGGGCAGCACCCCTGGAATGATGTGGCAAAGAAAAAACATGTAAGATGGAATTGTCCTTGTGCCCTCCCACCCACCCTTATGTTGTATAAACAGGACATGGACACTTTAACAAACAAATCCTTTCAGTGACAGGGTCTGCCACATGACTGTGGCTGAAATGCTTGGTTGTTTGTGACCCCGCAAAAAAACAATTAATCTCTCCTTGCACAAACTAGCTCTACAGAGGCAAGATGTTGTCCTCATCCTCAGATTCCCACCCCACCCCCAAAGAGAATAATATTCAAACAAAACCACGTAATTTATGTGTCAGAGGACTGCTTACACTATTACCCAAAGTTTCTGAAGTGACTTATGATGAATGCGCTGCAGGTGACATATAAGGGAGGATGTTCCTAGGTGGTTAACATCCTTACCCCTACTTATTATGGATTGACAAAATAAATACATGGCTTGACACCTGTTGTCCCGATTTGTAGAGAAACAATTCCACACCTAAGAGGTAGCTTTTTTGGTATTTTGCCCAGGCATGACAATAGGCTTTTTCATCCCATGGCCAACAACTGTCTCCACTAGTGCCTTTTTCAAACAAACTACATCACCATAAAAATCCTCATTGTCAACTTCCTCCTTAGCGCCAGCTACACCCATATCCTCCTCATCCTGGTGTACTTCTACAGTGACATCCTCAATCTCAATATCAGCAACTGGACTGGCGGTGCTCTTCCCAGCACTTGCAGGGGGCATGCAAATGGTAGTAGGAGCCTCCTCTTTCCATACAGTGTTGTGAAGGTCAGGCCTAGACATTGCAACCGCAGACAGTACCAGCACCCCTGTATTTTCACAACACCCCTATTATTTTACAGCATACAAGACAAGGCCAGTGTACATTTATTTTCACTGCACCCCTGTATTTTACAGCATACAGGGCCAGTGTACTTTTATTTTAACAGCAGCACTCCTGTATTTTTACAGCATACAGGGCCAGTGTAATCTTTTAACAGCAGCACCCTGACTTTTTACAGCATGCAAGACTGGGCCAGCACCCCTGAATTTTTACAGCACACAGGACCAGTGTGCTTTTATTTTAACAAGTGCAACCCTGAATTTTTACAGCATACAGCACCAGTGTAATATTTTAACAGCAGCACCCCTGAATTTTTACAGCATTCAAGACTTGGCCAGCACACCTGTATTTTTACAGCATACAGGACCAGTGTGCTTTAATTTTAACAACTGCACCCTTTTATTTTTACAGCATACAGGGCCAGTGTAATATTTTAACAGAGAGATTTGGTATCTGCACACTCAATATAAACAAATATTGTGAGTGTATGGAATTCTTTAACATACAACCACTGGTGGGACCCCTTTTATTATTATCAAATATAATATTATCAATATGGGGGGTGCTGTCAACTACAGTGCATATATAGCTAACAGGATTGTAGAGAAAAGAGAGAAGAATCTGTTTTGTTGATGCACACAAAGATAAATATTTAGAACATCTAAAAATTAACCTTTAATATATCAATATAAAAATGGGATGATAATTTATTTTCCCAGACTACAGTGAAACATAAAGGTTAAGATTAAACAAACTAACATATATGTGAATGCAAAGAAATGAATATTGTATGAATATTGTGAATAAAGACATTAAAAAGCGTGTCCACATGTCATCAATCAATGAAGTACTATATCAAATTAGATGGTATCTCCACTTGGTCACTTTCTGTTGTATGGTCACTATCTGCTGGATGCCGAATGGCTAATTAACAGTGTCCTAATCCCACTATGGATAAACTAGACAGTGTTGAGTTGTATCTCAATTCTATTACTACACTAGTGTTGGCACACCAAATTCTCATTGAAAAATACATCACAGGGAGCCTCCTGTTATTAAGAGGCTGCGCGCATGGGTAAGTGTTACTAACCACTGAGATTCCAGTTAAAGGGCTTCTAAACCAAAGTGCCCTTAAATTTGCTTACTGGACATCTCATGTACATATGGTACCAATCTTACATGAGCCGCATCACAAATCATATTACCTCCTACTCACTATCTGTACCATTAAAGGAATGCTCCTCATTAATAGGTTGGGAGTATAGGTTATTAGATTTAGGAGTATAATAACCCCAATTTTGGGATAATATTTTAACAGCAGCACCCCTGTATTTTCACAGCATACAGAACCAGTGTGCTATTATTCTAACAATTGCACCCCTGAATTTTTACAGCATACAGGGCCAGTGTAATAATTTAACAACAGAAGCACCCCTGAATTTTTACAGCATACAAGATTGGGCCAGCACCCCTGTATTCTCACATCATACAGGACTGCTTTTATTTTAACAACAGCAACCCTGAAATTTTACAGCATACGGGAGGACAGTGCCCCTGCCCCCTGTACAGTACAGTGACAGCCAGGACAGCAACAACACCCATGTACAGCTGCAGCACCCCTAACAGCACATGAAACACCAGTGACAGCTCAGACAGTCAGGACAGCACCCCTAACAGCACAGGTACACCACAGTGACAGGAGCAGCACCCCTACAGAGCACACACTGACCCCACCCGACGCCACCACCCACAGAGATTCAGAGCTCTGTCTCCTTCACTTTCCAAGTCTATTTAAAATGGCAGCGACGCATGGCTGTTTAAATGGAATCCAAGACCTGCGAAAATCCGGCAGCGGGATGATGACATTTTTCCTCGTTCTGGTTTCCAAGTCTGGCAGGAAGACCTGAGCCAGGCTCGGACCCGGGCTTGGAGCGTGATGTTCGGGGAAGTTCTGTTTTCTGGGAACCGAACCCACTCATCTTTAGTTTCAATACACATTCAGAGACAATACTATATGAAAAATATAGATAAACTGAACAGTACAATAATAGCTCATATTTTCCTGTACATGAAGCTTTAATTTGTGTTCAATTATATTTTCATAGCATGTATGTTTTGCACCAAAAATTAATTATGTGGCAAGTATATAAAGCAGGGCAGGAAACACTGCTTTCAATGATATTTATTATTTGTTGTATTAATAATATTTGCCTAATATAATTAAGAATGTGGGTAGGCTTTATAATTTCACTGTATAATTATGTAATGGGCATTAAAAAATAAAAAAGAGGGCTAGGAAAAAGAGCCCAAATATTTAAATCTTTATGTTATGAAATGTTTTGCTTATAGATACAAGGTCATTTAAAAAGTACAGTAAAATGACACAATAATATTTGTTTATAAGATAATGAGACTGATTCAGAGAAGGACACAAAACTGGTGTTTTCACAGTTTGCCAATGTTTTCTTCACTAAGCAGGTGGCGATGGATTCGAGATGGCAGTCACAGAGAGTTTTTGAAGCTGGGCATACACTATACAATTATCTGGCAGATAATCTGCCAGGTCTGGCTGGTTAGAATGAAAATCTGGTAGTGAATGAGAGCAAATGACAATCAACTATTTGCTCCCAAACACTGGAAAATGGACAAAATCTGACGTTCAGACAAATTGGTTGAATCGCTTATTTAACCAATTTGTATGAACAACAGTTTTTGTCCTTTTTCAAGTGTTTGGGAGCAAATGGTCAATTGTCATTTGCTCTCATTCATTACCATATTTTTATTCCATCCAGCCAGATCTGACAGATTATCTGCCAGATAATTGTACAGTAGATGTCCAGGTTTACACTGTGCATGTATTGCAATCAGTGGTGGCCACAGAGGTTGGGCTGCAGCACAATCTAAAACTGAAATAGGGGAACCACAAGAACTGCCAGCAAGTTCCGGCCGGCAATGTTGGGCTGAGTTTGGGGTGGCAGTTGGTGTGGCTCCCCTTTTTGGGGACAGCTCTGCAGCCTCACCTCTGGAGCTGCCACTGGTCACGATGGATAAGAGATGGTGGTCACAGAGACTTTTTTGCACTGTGTATGTGTCGCGATGGATAAGAGATGGCGGTTGCAGAGAGATTTTGCATTGTGAATAAAGGGGAAAAGACAGGGAGGGAAATCGAAAAGTAGTTGCCTAGTAGGGCGCACTGGTATAAATTGTATTCTGGTGTTAATTAAAACTTAGCTTTTATTACTTACGCCTTCTAAAATATCCCTTTTCTCTGGGGATTTACACAGCAAAACAGAGGTTAAAAATTTAGACATATACAAACATATAGTGAGTGAGAAGAAATAAAGATAAATGTGAATAGATTTAAAAAGCGGCACTATCACATATAACTCCTGATGTGGTGTAGAAATAGAATTTGTGGTGCCCTTGTGGATCCAGATATAATGTCCAATCAGATCACTCAGTTCAATCTATTCAATATTAATACAGCCTATTTTGTACTGATAAAATATTGCAGGGTTAAAAGATGTATGTCTAATTGCAACCTGGTGTTGTAGAAGTATAATGTGAAAAGTCACTTATCCCAATAAATCTCTTTTGTAGATGTGATGTGTGTTTTTTTTGTGTGTGCGTATAATCTACACGTTTTTATTCATTTTATACATTCCACACCATCACTCCATATTTGTCTTGCTGACTTTTTATTGGAAAAAGGTGCCCCACAGGTAGGTGCCCCTGCAATAAGGGTCAAAATTGCTAGAGAAATGTGTCTCTTGTTTTTTATATTTGGGTGAATTCCACTTATTCACTTCACATTTTATAGATTTTTATTGAAGAGATACCATGGATTAATGTCCCTGTAATGAACAATAGTCAAGGGATATGTCACAGAATTGTGCTATGGCTCTTGAATTACATAGGTGACAGTTCTATCACTCCTATACATTTGCCAGCATTTACTTATCCAGTGATACTTTCACTCTAATGTTGTAGCAACCTGTATTCACGATAAAATGACACAGGAATGATATTGCTACATTACTGTTATTATTCTGGCTGCACCTGTGTTTATAATTAAACAATGTATCAAGTTATGCTGCACAGTACACTTCACTTGTGTATCACTGGGTTCTGCTTAGAGGCTAGAGAGTATGTACTCAATCACTGGTTCAAATCTTTTATATTTATAAGTGGAGCACAATAGTATGTGTAATAACCATGGATCAACTACTATCACTATAGAATATGGTAAGTATAATATTTAGTTGCCACGTGCTAAATATAGCACCTGAGTGAATAGATTTCAAAGTGGCCGCGCAGTGCTGCTACTGACATACACACATGTTAAACAATGACATCATTCATTTAAGGTCTATGTCTGAGTATCTGAATTGTTATACGGTTTGAACACTCTTGGTGGTATTCCCTGATAACCTGTCCTGACACTTGCATTCGATTGCTATCACCTCAATATTCGAGTGTGTCAGAAAGGTCTAGAGTGACTGTCTATATAATAATTTCTACACCATTCAATACATTATTAAGGAGTGTGGCAGGCCGCTGAAACGCGTTATCAGGGAATACCACCAAGAGTGTTCAAACCGTATAACAATTCAGATACTCAGACATAGACCTTAAATGAATGATGTCATTGTTTAACATGTGTGTATGTCAGTAGCAGCACTGCGCGGCCACTTTGAAATCTACTCACTCAGGTGCTATATTTAGCACGTGGCAACTAAATATTATACTTACCATATTCTATAGTGATAGTAGTTGATCCATGGTTATTACACATACTATTGTGCTCCACTTATAAATATAAAAGATTTGAACCAGTGATTGAGTACATACTCTCTAGCCTCTAAGCAGAACCCAGTGATACACAAGTGAAGTGTACTGTGCAGCATAACTTGATACATTGTTTAATTATAAACACAGGTGCAGCCAGAATAATAACAGTAATGTAGCAGTATCATTCCTGTGTCATTTTATCGTGAATACAGGTTGCTACAACATTAGAGTGAAAGTATCACTGGATAAGTAAATGCTGGCAAATGTATAGGAGTGATAGAACTGTCACCTATGTAATTCAAGAGCTATAGCACAATTCTGTGACATATCCCTTGACTATTGTTCATTACAGGGACATTAATCCATGGTATCTCTTCAATAAAAATCTATAAAATGTGAAGTGAATAAGTGGAATTCACCCAAATATAAAAAACAAGAGACACACTTCTCTAGCAATTTTGACCCTTATTGCAGGGGCACCTACCTGTGGGGCACCTTTTTCCAATAAAAAGTCAGCAAGACATATATGGAGTGATGGTGTGGAATGTATAAAATGAATAAAAACGTGTAGATTATACGCACACACAAAAAAAACACACATCACATCTACAAAAGAGATTTATTGGGATAAGTGACTTTTCACATTATACTTCTACAACACCAGGTTGCAATTAGACATACATCTTTTAACCCTGCAATATTTTATCAGTACAAAATAGGCTGTATTAATATTGAATAGATAGAACTGAGTGATCTGATTGGACATTATATCTGGATCCACAAGGGCACCACAAATTCTATTTCAACACCACATCAGGAGTTATATGTGATAGTGCCGCTTTTTAAATCTATTCACATTTATCTTTATTTCTTCTCACTCACTATATGTTTGTATATGTCTAAATTTTTAACCTCTGTTTTGCTGTGTAAATCCCCAGAGAAAAGGGATATTTTAGAAGGCGTAAGCAATAAAAGCTAAGTTTTAATTAACAGCAGAATACAAATTATACCAGTGCACCCTACTAGGCAACTACTTTTCGATTTCCCTCCCTGTCTTTTCCCCTTTATTCATAGTCAGTTTGAGTTGCAATCGGGCTGCACCCCCATACAGTGAGATCTATTAATAGATTCATACTTTCTTTACTGGGGTTCAAGTATCAGATAAGATCCAATTAGTTTACAGATCACTAAGTGTGCAGATACATCTTCTCTTCCTGTACAGATTTTGCATTGTGCATGTGTCACAATGGATAAAAGATGGCAGTCGCAAAGAGTTTTTACACTGCGCATGTGTCGTGATGGATAAGAGATGGTGGTCGCAATGAGTTTTTTGCACTGCGCATGTGTCACAATGGATAAGAGATGGCAGTCGCAAAGAGGTTTTTTTTGCACTGCGCATGTGTCACGATGGATAAAATATGGCGGTCGCAAAGAGTTTTTTACACTGCGCATGTGTCGTGATGGATAAGAGATGGTGGTCACAATGAGTTTTTTGCACTGCGCATGTGTCACAATGGATAAGAGATGGCAGTCGCAAAGAGTTTTTTTTGCACTGCACATATGTCGCGATGGATAAGAGATTGACGGTTGCAAAGAGTTTTTTTGCACTGCGCATGTGTTATGATGGATAAGAGATGGTGATTTCAGAGAGTTTTTTTGTACTGAGCATGTGTCGTGATGGACAAGAAATGGAGGTTGCAGAGAGTTTTTTACACTGCGCATGTGACGCGATAAATAAGAGATGGCAGTCTCAAAGAGATTTTTGCACTGTGCATGTGTCGAGATGGATAAAAGATGGTGGTCGCAAAGAGTTTTTGTACTGCGCTTGTGTCAGGATGGATAAGAGATGACGGTTGCAAGGAGTTTTTTGCACAGCACGTGTGTCGCGATGGATAAAAAATGGCAGATTTTTTTTTAACAATATATATATATACACAGAGTAATGACATTACAATAACATTCAAGTCTTCTGTAACTTTACGCTTCTATTTTTAAGAATGGTCTGTATTACAGCATTTGCACACACATATTCAGACGTTCATGACACGGTTCTAATACGTTATCCAGTTATATTGCCATATATATTATACACTGAGTGGTCAAATTATTAGGACCAGCAAGCGATTTCACCGTTCCACAGAGAATGCTAATGTAACGCATCTAAATCTGTCTATAATTGGAAAGACGAAGGAATGCTTAGACTAGTGAAGTACATCACTCACACAAAAATAGGTGAATTATGCAGTCTGATGGACTTTGCATGTTGAATAATTGTTGGCGCTCACAGCAGCAGTGTGAGCAATAGTAAAATGCACTGGTGAATTGATCAAGGGCAGCAGTTATACACAAAGTGGACCAGCAGACAAAATACTGGGCATGAGCGCAAACCCTGTGTCATAAATGACTCCTTGATGCTTTAGCAGAGCGGAGAGGGGGCAGACTTATTCAGTCCCACAGATGATAAAAAGGGTATCAAATTATGTATATCTAAACCTGGGACAATTCAGGTGGCCTCCAAATAAACCAGTGCACCCCTATCTGCTGCAATCAGGGTGAAAGACTGCAGTTTTCTTAGAAACACAGTTGTTGAGCAGTAAGTTGTAGTAACAGGTCATGTGATCTGACAGATCATGTTTTTAATGACACCATGTAGATGGCTAGGTGAGGAGATGACAGCACGAAGCATGGATCCTTCTTGAATTATTATGACTCTTCAGACAGGAGGAGGCAACATTATGAAGATGAAGTTCACTGCATTTTGAACAGTTAGTAGAATCCGTGCCTAGAATAATTTAAGGGCAAAAGGCAGGCCAACAAAGTACTAACCCAGTGATCATAAGAATTTGCCTACCCATGGTACATATGGTATAAATGACTGCTACATCTAATGCTGTAATAGCTTATAATAGTTTATAAACTGTTTAGTGGATTTTATAGTTTGAATTTGTTCCATTGTGACATTCTCAATATAATAATGCTCTTACCTGAAGACCTTCAATCGCTAGTCTCAGCATGCTTGGGGTCAACTTTGAGGCCTGTTTGAAGGTGAAGTTGCTCCAGTCTATAATCAAAACAAATCCATTGACTTGAAGTTCTGGGTCTTCTATCATAGCTTCCAGAGATAGAAGTATTGCACGCAGAATATCCACAAGTGTGTATCTAAGGGAGATGAGATGCATATTACAATAATGGTGGCCAAAGTCCTTGACTTTCAAGTCACTTTGTAGAAATACGAAGCCAACTTTCCCATATTAGAACACTTTTATTTACTTCATGAAGTATATTATAAAATTCTGAAGTATTTTATAATAATGTTGTATTTATGAGCAGTAGCAGTTGCTCCTCCAGAGCTGCAGAGCAGACCAAAATAGGCGGAGTGGAACTGGATAAAACATAACCTGTCCCTAATTGTACCTGTAAAAGTTTTTTTTAATATTGCCGGGTCTTGCCGGAACTGCTCCCCCGGGTCTGCAACAAAGCAAGCTCCCAAGTATCAATGCTGTGTATCACAACCGCATCCGCAGGGATAGAGCAATCAGCGCCTCCCTCCTATATATCAGGGACGTGCAGTGAGCTAAATGGCTCAGGAGGCACTCGCTTTTCCCAGTGCCAGATTTACACACATATTATATGAACCAAAGGGTACATCTGGGCATTATACACAGTTGCAGCAGTATAAATTCCAGGAAATTTGGTGAGTTTTGATCAGAGATGTGTGGAAAGGATACAGAGGTGAGGCACTGCCCCACCTGCCATAGACTTTTTACTCCAGAGTTTTGGCTATAAAAATGATTAGAATAATGCAAAGAAGATATTTATAACATATTGTTTATATTTTTCATATACTTTACACAGTCAAAACTCTGGTACAAACGTAAGTATGACAGGAAAGGCTCTGCCTCACCTTCCTCACCCCACCGCACGTCACTGCTATATATGCACCCCACAGACTACTGTGTACCTACCAATAGGAGTCTGAGGGGTGGCAGATAGAGGAGGGAAACACTGATTGCTCTTTCCCATTGGATGCACTGCAGTTGTGATACACAGTGCTGATTCCCCGGGAAGCTTACACTCGTGCAGACACCCAGCAATATAAAAAAAAAAAAAACATATACAGGTATAGTTAGGGTCAAGTTTTATCCAGATCCCCTCTGCTTATTTTGGTTTGCGCTACAGGCCCGGGAAAGCAACCACTGCTGTTTATGAAACATAAATGTAAAAGCAAGTAATCTCATCTGTGAAAGTGGTAAACAGTGCTTTCGCCTAGAATCATTATAATACTTTAACTGGTAGAAGAAGAAATAGGGAGCAGATGTATAACATTTCATTTCAGAACATTCTTATTTACATGTATATTTAATATTGATAGCAATTGGCATTGTACAGCAACTTCTAGTGAAACATTTAAAAAAAAAATCAAAGGACTAAAGTGTGACACCATGAAAACGTATTTTGGCCTGTTAGTGTAATGAGTTGTAGTTGTGTGAATTGTAGCACAACTACAACTCATGCTGAATCAGTGCCTTAGTCTTATTAGCAAATTTGTGGCCCTGATTCAGCATGAGTTGTAGTTGTGAGACTATTCACACAACTACAACTCATTACAGTAACATGCAGGGGGCCGCCCAGCACAGGTCAAGGCCGCCCCGCATGCCAGGTCCTCCCCCCACCTTCCACTAACATGCGAGCACTTTGTTAAGCAGCGAAGCGCTTGCATGATAAGGGTAGCCCCCTGAATATGCAGCCTAGCTGCGAAGGCAGATGGCTACCAGCGGCTGCGTGTGATCTGACACAGCCGCCGCATCCGCCCCACAAATGGCCTGGAAATGCCTCTGCTGTCCACACCATGCTCCACAAAAAGTGGTGTTCTGAAGAGAATGCTGTTTAAGACCTTGCGCATGCGCACACCAGCGTACACGCATGCGTACATGTGCAGAAATCACCAAATAGCAATTTCTGCACAATAGCGATCCATGCTGAATCAGGGCCTGTATGCATTTGTGTAAATTTTAGTACTCATAACAAATTTACATAGACATATTTGCCACTGCCCATAGTCTATATGATATTATTATGCAATATGGTCATGTAATTTGAAGGTTGTTTTATTGGTAAATGATTCTTCTTCATTAGTGCTAACATTTTTATATTATGCATACTAGCTTAGTATAAAAAATAAATATACAGCAATTTTCAAATATATAAAAAAGTGTTTTTATTGTGGCAACTATTAGATCCTAAAGATGTTTTTACAAAGTGATTAATTTACATTTCCTACAACTGATTCCTGTGCATGAGTCAGGAGCCAATACATGGGGATACATATTCACTGTCTGTTGGGATTATTATTATTATTATTATTATTATTATTATTATTATTATTATTATACACATCCTTATTTATTTTTTTCTTGTATTGTCAACAATTGTATGGTTAATATGTACAAGATGTGTCCACATAGACCTTTTCTACAGTATTTTGATCAATTTGGCACACCATTCATAGCATGGCTAAGCTTTTTTTATGTGTAGCGAGTGGATGAGTTTAAAAAAATGTGTTTGCCATAATAGAATATGTGTAAAGTAACATATTAAAGAAGAAAATTAAGAAAAATCACAAAGCATGGCTAAATCACTGATTCTATGGCATGCCAAGGCAGAATATAGGAAAGATGTACTGTATGTGGACATTTCTAGATAAAAATAATAAAAAAGAAGCACTATTATTATATTTATCTGTCTATCTATCTATCTATCTATCTATCTATCTATCTATCTATCTATCTATCTATCTATCTATATATATATGCGAAAGCCCTCACTGATTGATTGACTGACTGACGTCCCGATATGTTAGGAAACTGAAATGTAACATAGGTATTCTTCAGTTGGGAAACAGGAAAACTACGTAATCAGAATTTTAATAAACCTCCCCTAAGGGGATGAAAAGGGGGTTGACATAATGACGTCACTACCATTGAGTGAACGATAACACCCAAACGGACAATTGTATAAAAATTTGCATTACACCTCTAGAGTGTAGAATTTAATTAAGTACAAAAATCGTCTTGTCACTTTGACTGTATCTGCTACAGCTGCTCCTCGGGTAACGCCAAGAGCCATGGAATAATATCTACTTACATTAAGACATATCAGATTTACCAGTGCCGTAACTAGACATTTTAGCGCTGTGTGCAAGAAACAGCATCGGCGCCCCCCCCCCCCCCATAGTTAAAACAGGACCAATGCACAACGTAGGCGCAAGCCAAAAATATAGGGAAGTGGCTTCATGGGAAAGGGGCGTGACCACAAAATAATACCAATTCATATTACGCTGCAAAGTAGTTTCCATTATTCAAATTACGCCGCACAGTAGTGACAGTTACACACATTACATCAGGTAGAGCCCCAATTTACACATTACTGCAGCAGAGTCCCCCTTTTTACACATTACAGAAGCAGAATTCCCCTGTTTACACATTACGGCAGCAGAGCGGCGGTGGTTGCGGCCCTGTCCTATATGACACACTACATAACTACACTATACCCCCCTACGTGCTGCACTACATACCTACACTATAACCCCCCATTCCACATACTACATCTGATACATCACTACACTGCATTACATGCCTCACAATAAAATTAAAACATCTCTATGCCTATCTAATCTACTGTACATGAACTCACTGTGAGTCCTCTCCCCAACGGAGCATCAGACCAGAGTCAGACTGAGCCTGGGCAGCAACGTGCAGTGGAAGGAGAAGGCGGGCTTGACCACACTGATCGGGAGAGAGCAAGCCAGGTAGATTGGAAGAGGGCGGGCTGAGGAGAAGAAGGGGGTGGGCCTGGTCAGACGGACAGGAGGGAGAAATGTAGAGGGGTTGAAGGAGGCGGGCTAAGGGGAAGAAAGGGGTGGGCTAATGGAGTGAAGGGCGTGCGATTCGTCCTATAGACGGGAGTTGAGAGGAAGCAGCATAGACGGAAACAGGGCTTGACTGGTAGGTGTTGGTAATGCAGTAGATGGCCTGGAGACACGGTAGTGGAGAGTGGTGAAGGGGCATCCAAAGCTTGTATCAAAGCCACTCGCCTCCCCTGCCCGCTGCTGCTGCACTGACTTGCGGTGTGCTCAGCAGCAGAGGAGCTGAGCGCACACCACAAGTCAGCGCTGCTGCTGCGGGCAGGGGAGGCGGGCGGCTTTGATGCGCTCACACCACAAGTCAGCGCTGCAGAGGCGGGCAGGGGAGGTGGGCGGCTTTGATGCGCTCAGCAGCAGAGGTGCTGAGCACACACCACAAGTCAGCGCAGCAGCGGCGGCGGGCAGGGGAGGCAGGCGGCTTTGATTGAGAGAAAGCTGCCACGCTGGTGGTGCTGCCAGATGGTGCGCCCACAGTGCATTTGCGCTGTGGGCAAGGCACCTCTGGCACACACCTAGTTACAGCTCTGTTTACATCTCTATAGATTTACCATGGGAGAAAATATCTTGTAGAATGTATTGTTATTCATCACTGATCATACATAATATGTGCACCATTTATTAGGCGTACATTAAAGGGTCAATTAATTAAATAGCTTTTGTGCTCATTTACAATCAATTTTAAGAAATGCCTTTCAGCTGTAGCAGTAAATACCCTCTTCAGAGCTACACATATAGATGCTGCTTTCACAATCTCCCTAAAACACTTCTTTGAAAGTAGGGAAGCATGACTTATATCACAGATCCTTCACTACACCATCCTCCCACATACAAAGGGACTTGTTAACTCTTCACTTCTCTAGTATAACGCAGGGAAAGATCTTCCTAAGAGCGTTATATCAGTAATATCATTTTTAAATGATGCTTCTGCTTTAATCACTGTGCAAGTGAACACAGCCAACTCTGGGTTGCTCATGTGTAAACTACCAGCACTTGTGTAGGCAGACAGTACACCTGATAACAAAATTATTTTTTTACTATAGTTATTACAGCAACAAATAAGTAGCATTGTGGAAGTGATACTGTCTTGTGTTTCTTGGTATTTTATAACAGCTCTAAACATATTCAATAACTATCCGCAGCCGGCTGCCATATTTATGGGAATGCATGCCCTATGAGGTGTCATTCCTAGTTGAGCGCTAGCTGCCGTTGTTCGCAGCGCAGCGATCAGGCTAAAAATCGGCACTTGTGCGCATGCGTATGGTGCGCAGTGCGCACACGCGACGTACTTTCACACAAAGCTATGTAGTTTCACACAAGGTCTAGCGACGCTTTTCAGTCGCACTGCTGTTCGTTCAGTGACTGACAGGAAGTGGGTGTTTCTGACCGTTTTTGGGGAGTGTGTGTAAAAACGCAGGCGTGTCCGATAAAAACGCAGGAGTGGCTGGGGAAACGGGGGAATGGCTGGCCGAACGCAGGGAGTGTTTGTGACATCAAAACAGGAACTAAACAGACTGAAGTGATCGCTAGCTAGGAGTAAGTCTTGAGCTACTCTGAAACTGCACAATCTTTTTTTGTAGCAATGCTGCGATCCTTTCGTTCGCACTTCTGCTAAGCTAAGATACACTCCCAGAGGGTGGCGGCCTAGCGTTTGCACTGCTGCTAAAAGCAGCTAGCGAGCGATCAACTCAGAATGACCCCCTATGTTCCTAGAAGAAGAAACGGTTATGTTAGTAGCATAATACTGCTACATGATATCATTTTTATTTCCATTGTTGTCACTATAGCATATCATCAGGGATGAGAATGATGTTAATTGCTCAGGAGGCACTGGCAAGTACCAGAGCCAAATTTACAAACAATATATGAGCCAAAGGTTCATATGAGCTATATGCAAAAGTGCAGAGGTATAAACTCCTGGAAATTTGGTGAGTTTTGATCAGAGATGTGCGGAAAAGGTAGACAGGGGAGGCACTACTCATCTGCCATAGACTTTTTACTCCAGAGTGTTGACTATAAAAATGAATAGAATAATACAAAGAAGATATTTCTAACATATTCTTTGTATTTTTCATATACTTTATACAGTCAAAACTCTTGCGCAAATGTTAGCATGACAAGAAAGGCTCTGCCTCAGCTGCCTGGTATATATTAGTCATGTACACAATCAGAGCAAAACATGAGAAACTGCACTACCAATTTTCAGAGACCAAAAAATTGTGACAAACCAATTGCACAGGGCTTACATTAAGTTGTATACTCAAATGATAAAATTACCTATAATGATCCTATATGAACTAGAATCCATATACAGAAATAGAGGGTGTGACCACTGACAAATAAATTCAACGTGATGCAAGGAAAAGGAAAAAACTTTTTTTCAATTTGGTCCACAAGGAGTGATCAATAAAATATAAATTTATAACATATTTTTAATATTCACAAGAAATGTTAAAATCTGGAAAAAATATGATAGCGAGTAAGATAATGTGTACACATTCGCTTACTCTTTATCTTATATTTCGCAGGTTTTAACATTTGCACTGAACAATTTGATATACTATACAACACTTGTACAGTACATCTGTGTGCAACTGAGTGTGAATCTGTATACAAAGTGCTATGATGCACCACCACGTTTTTTCCCCACAGTTCTGTTGAGCATCAGTCAAATGGGACCTGGCGGCTCACTTCCACCAGGTATCTCACCCTGTATGGCATATTCAGTCTAGGTGTATGAGTACACATCTGCATAGAAAGAAGGTCGACCTGCAAGAGAGCAGGGCAAAAGAAGACTAAAAGTCTGACCCGGGGCACGCTTTTTATATCTATAGATTAAAATGTAACTTTTATTATCACTTGATAAAACTGTAAATTACACAAAATCACTAGGTAATAGTATGTAGAAAATGTATTACATGCATGGATATAAGGTCATAAGACCATTCATAGAGATAAGGTCATAAGACCATTCATAGAGGTATGATCAGAGATAAATACTAATTGGTGTGGCAGACCTTTATCTGCCATGAGCAAAAATATTAATCAGTAATAATGCTCTAAGTTTTCATGCGGGGAAAATTATATTCATACCTGATATCAGTAATATCATAGGCTGGTTTACCACAAGAACTTATCGAGCACCAATATAAAATTATGGTCTCTCCCATGGTCTATAACCAATTACCAGTGCGACTTCTAACCATCAGATATAAGGAAAACACAAAACATCCATACACAATTCATATGTGTGCCATATCATAAATGCAAGTAGATAAACAGAAACCTGTATATTTCCAACCCCAATTATGAATATATAGGGCTGTAGGCCTCCATTTTGGAGGGCACAGCTCTACAAAGGATGATGCACTATTGGTCGTTTGTGTAGAATTTATACGTGCATCAGAACATCATTCAAAATTCCTATGCATGGTATAATTTATGATTGATCAAAATAAGGAATTGGAAGGTATTACATATCATTGATGTCAATTCGGGATTCATATCAATCAATACACCATCATATGGAAGCAGAGGGATGATACAGCACATTAATCATACTCAATTTTAACACTGTGTGGAGTTTGTATGTGCTTCAAATCACAACAAAAAACTTGATTTCATCACTGTGTGGAGTTTGTATGTGCTTCAAACCACAAAAAATTAAATAAGCAGTAACTTTCTTCATGAAGAATAACCCTCAACGGGAAATAGTACACAATTTTGAATATCCTATATCAATATTTTATATACAGCATAAATAATAATTCTCCAAACAATTGCCTGAATAAAATAGACTTAACACGTTATTCATGCTTGATTTTATCAATGTGTGGAGTTAATATGTATTTCAAACCACAACTGGAAATGAGTAAACAATGACTTTCTTCATGAAGAATACCCCTCAACGGGAAAAAGTACATAGTTTTGAATACCCTATATGAATGTTTTTAATTCAGCATAGAAAAAACTTCACAGAATATTTTCTTGAGTGAGATAGGAAAAAATACCAGAGTATTGGAAGGTGCAGGCCTTCTGCTGTCTCAAACATCTGCTTAAAGCATCGAATGTCAGGATGAGAGGGGTCTGCCTCCTTCACCACGGTGTTGAATAGTAGAAATAGAGGTACCTACTTCTGCTTTTCCAATTTTGCAGCTCAGAGCCCTCTGTTGCTAAAACATTGCCGAGTAACCCGGCTGCTGGAATGAGAGAGTGTGTACATGGAAAGGAAATCACACAGTTATCCAGTTAAGATAAAGAGAGGGATTAGTACCAAGGTACTTGAAGGGTTGGTCCTTCTGCTTTCCCAATATCTGCTATCAGCATCGAATATCGGGATGAGAGGGGCCCATTCCCTTCACCTTGGTATGAAAACAGACAAGTAGAGGTCTCAATTCTGCTTTTCCAATATTGCTGCTCAGAGCCCTCTGTTGCTTTATAACATTGCAGAGTGGCCCAGCTGCTGGAATGAGAGATTGAGTACCTATATATATATATATATATATATGTATGTAGGAGATAGTCAAAAATCTGTATACAATAATTCCACAGGTCTCTCTGCATTTGGATATAGGGATTTGACTCTGCATTTGGATATAGGGATTTGACTATTTAAACCATGTGCATACTGCTAATTAGTGGAATTTGGCACAAAGGGTATGTTGTAAATGGATTAATCTAAAGATTTATGGTACCTGTAGTGCACCACTCTAAAATTAGCTATTAACTGCGATGCTCCCATGCAGTGTTAATAACTATCACATTTTAACTCTACTCAGACATAAAGCATGCATGAAGTCTATTCTGTATCAACCTCAATCCGGTAGAAATATGATACACCAGACTGTAGTTATTGCTGGCTATATAGCTGACATGCAAACTCTGGTGTAACTTATCTGTAAAATGGAAGAGCTGGTGTAGTACAGGTAACAAACATCTGATGGTCCGCGCACGCTGGGAAGCCGCCGGCGTCCAGGGTCCGCGACCGGAAGTCAGACCCGACTTACCAAAACCGGAAGTAGACGTACGTTTCGCTCCTAGAGCTTGGTCACTTGGTCGCCTAGTAACACTTCTGCAACCAGGGAGTTTTTATTCAGTCCGGCGGCCATTTTGGGTGGGATTAGAGCACATACTCAAGGACTCTTTTAGCTCCATAATGTGCATTTCTATCATTCATGCCGATTTCCATAGCAATGATGATGCATATAAGCTTATAAATAAGCTCATGAAAATGCCTATGTGCTTTGTGGATGAATTCAGACACACATAAGGATTAAATTTCAGGCAATAGTAAAATGCCATAATTAAGAAAAGAGGAATGAGTATATGGATATTTTAGATGCTCAAATGTAAATGATAAAAATTAAATAAATAATAAAAAATAATTATTAGTTACTAATTAAACCTAAGAGGTGAATAAAAAGACTAAATAAAAAATACATATATAAAACAGAAATGTATGTAAAAGTGTATTGATTGCCCAAAGGTTATTATGTCACTTTATTGGCTTTATTGAGTAATTGATATAATATTAGATCAATTGGATTCTATTTTGACCCAAATTTATAATACAGCTATGTGCATGGTGTCTTATGATTGTGTGATTTACATATGGTGAGTTAGCTACGGTAACAGAATGTGAAATAGAGGTGTCTTGTAATGCTGAAAGAAGAAGAGAGTTGAATCTCTGTACTGATGAGAAATATATACCTCATACAAAATGTATGTTACATGTGATATGAAAATCCTATGTATATTTGTGAGATGAACAGATGTGGTGTGATTATGTGATACGAAGGGACTAGGCTGAAAGACCCCTACCCAAATTAAGTGCACCTGAAGGTGAAATGTGTGATAAACCTGCTAAAAATGATTGCAAAAAAAGATACGTAAGGGGAGGGTTGGGAGGGGGGGGGGAAGGACCATCGGTGAATTTAAACTGTATTATGGATCAAGTGCCGGTTGGGCAACACTACCATAGTGGTGATATTAATTCTCCAAAAAAACACTGTAGTTAATATACTCATTCATTCCATTGGGAGCCAAAGAGTTAAGTCTGAATGTCCACTGGCTTTCTTTCTGGAGAAGTGTCCTAATCACACCCCCTCCTCTAATGCCTAATTTGGCCTTTTCAAGGCCAAAGATCCTGAAATGTTCAAATGATCCTTGATGATATTTCAAAAAATGTTATGCAACCGTCGTGATCGGTTTCATCTTCTGGATATCTGTCCAAACATTCCTAATGGATCCGATGTGTTCTAGCACTCTGATTTTCAGCATACGGGTTGTCATACCCACATATCTTTTCTGACATGGGCATTCAATGCAATAGATAAGATTACTGCTCTTACAATTCACATAGTCTTGAATTGTGATTACACAGCCATATTTGTCTGTGATGGTTTGTACTTGGGCAACATATTGACATATTTTGCAATTCCCGCAAGGGTAACTTCCTTTGATAATCGGTTCTTTGGATGGTGATGCTTTAAAGTGACTCTGTACTAATAGGTCTCTTAAATTGGGAGCCCGACGCCAGCTCATATCAATCTGGGTATTTAATTTACTAGCCAGGTCACTGTCTGATAGAATGACCGGCCAGTGTTTCTGTAAAATGGAACGGATGGATCTCCATTCAGTGCAAAAATCACCCACGAACCTAATGGTGTTGTCCTTCCGTTTTTGTGGTTTCTCCTGAAATATGAGAGATTCCCTAGAAATATCATTGACCACGTTTCTCGCTTTTTTAATGCACCTACGACTATAGCCTCTGTCCTTCAATCGTAATTCCAATTCTTTGCTCCTAAGATTGAAAGTTTCATCATTGGAGCAGTTCCGTTTCAATCTCAAAAATTCGCCCTTTGGAATATTTTGTATAGTGGGTGGAAAATGGAAGCTATCATGATGCAAAAGGGTGTTTGTAGATGTAGTTTTTATTGGCTCCTCGATAAATTCGTAAGTCCAACAATGAAATACTCTCACTACTCCACTCATATGTGAATCTCAGGTTAAGCTGGTTAGTATTCAAGAATTGCACAAACTCCATTAATTGTTCAGGTGTTCCGTACCAAATGACCAAAATATCATCGATATATCGTGACCATAAAGCTATATGTTGATTAAAGCAGTCAGAGTTGTCTTGAAAGACTACCTCCTTCTCCCACCAACCCAGGAAGAGGTTAGCATACGTGGGGGCACATGCCGCCCCCATCGCTGTAGCTCTTACCTGGGTGTAGAAGTGATTATTAAATGTGAAATAGTTTTTACTCAGTACTACTTCCAGCAGTTGCAATAAGAATGTTTTGAAATCACTCTTATCCCCCATATCAAGGAAGTACTCAACTGCTTTTAAACCCAGATCGTGATTGATGCTTGTGTACAAGGCCTCTACATCTAGACTAACTAGAATATGGCAATCCTCCAATTGAATGTCATTTATTTTTCTTAAAATGTCCGTGGTATCACGTGTATAAGAGGGCAGTTGTAAGACATATTCTCTTAAATGAAGATCCAGAAAAATACTGGCCTTCTCAAGAATGCTGCCATTGCCCGACACAAAAGGCCTGCCTGGTGGGCAGTGTACATTTTTGTGCACTTTGGGAAGCATGTAGAAAGTCGGTGTAACTGAATTAGTTACTAGCAAAAAATCTTGTTCTGCTTTGGTTATCGTTCCCATGTGATATGCTTCATTGATGATCCTCATATACTGTGCTAAATAGGTTTGTGTTGGGTCAAAAAGACTCTTAATGTAACATGTTTAATCATTCAATTGTCTCCAGGCTTCTTGTAGATATAGGTGTTGTGGCAAAATGACCACATTACCGCCTTTATCGGACGGTTTCACCACCACATCATGCCATGATTTTATATCCTTGATTGCCTTTTTCTCCTGTAAAGAGAGGTTACCCTTCGGATGAATATATTTTCTTTTCTTGTAAAGCATCTCTAAATCTTTTGAGACAAGATTGATAAAGACTCTCACTTCTGGACAAATTTGGTCATTGGGAAAGAAGGATGATCGTTTTTTGCACTGTGGTCTATGTCCCGTGCTTTGAGAAATATTAATTGGGGTTATCAATTCCTCCAAGGCAGTCAAAGCTTCATTTTCCTGAGTACTAGTCAGATCTAAATGTTGAATCCCATCCATCTGATCTAAAGTGCCTGTGTCATTATCCTTATTGGCATACATTTTGGTCAGAAGAAGTTTTCTGCCAAATAATTGTAGGTTTTTATTCCACTGAAATATGTCAAAGTTTTTAGTAGGGGAAAAGGTAAGGCCTTTTTCAAGTACACTCCGTTGATGGTCAGTGAGGGTGTGTTCTGATAGATTAATAATCTGTAATTTATTGGAATCGGGGCAGGTTATCTGTTCCTTCGAGAGGGATAGCGATTGGGGGAGGGAGAACCCCATTTCTCTCGTCCTCTTCTTCTTCTTTTTTGCTCTTCTGATTTTCCTTTTTCGGGGCATCCGTGAGTGCCCCTGCTGTAATCTAAAAAATGTGTCAGAGGTCTTTGATTACTTCTGGAACTGGGATATCGATCCTGCTGAGAGGGATCTTGTTCTTCTGTCCCTGATAATTCTGCCTCCGAAGAGGATGGTGTTGTGAAATGTCCCGGTGTTTTCTCCCTTCTCACTGGTCTAGTCCACCTAAAGACTTATATTTAGCAGGTTTTAACATTTGCACTGAACAATTTGATATACTATACAACACTTGTAGAGTACATCTCTGTGAAACTGAGTGTGAATCTGTATACAAAGTGCTATGATGCACCACCACGTTTTTTCCCCACAGTTCTGTTGAGCATCAGTCAAATGGGACCTGGCGGCTCACTTCCACCAGGTATCTCACCCTGTTTGGCATATTCAGTCTAGGTGTATGAGTACACATCTGCATAGAGTCAGTGGCAGATTTTACCTAGAAGCTGCAGGGCTGCAGCCCCCAGCAAAATCTGCCTAACACAGGGATTGCCTACCAGTGGCAGTGACTTCCCATTGGAAGCACTCCCTGCTAATTACAGCTAGACACTCAGTCCCAAGGGGAAGTGTTTTCAGACCGGCACCAAAGCACCTGGGACATGAAGTAAGGAGTCGCCATTGCATAGAGCACTGAGTAATAAAAATCTAGAATTCTACTTACAGGTGCATCCTCAGTCAGTTTACACACGATGCATACGCACGTGTGCATGCATTATGTGTAAGATTAGCTGCGCCAAGGTGTATATAGTTGTACCTGTGACGTTATGTCTATAAGGCACAAGCACGTGCATACACATGCTCCTATATGTACCTCCTATACCTTTGCCACAACAGCATTTCTGCGATGCCTATGCTTTGGATGTAAGATGAATGTGAACCCAACTGTACATGTTCAGATATTTGTGGGGGGAAAAAAAAGATTTTAAAAAAAGCAAAGTATTGATGGATCTATTTATTATACATTGACAAAGCACATATTTGACAAAAACTATTATTAGAATACATTTTGTGCAATATTATGTAAGGATTAGCGCCATTGAAATATACTTTCCACAGTTTAACTTGGTCTTCATAGACCACTGTAGGGACAGCTGCAAAAGTCAATTAACTTACAGTAGCATTGCTATTCTCCGCTAACGAATGCTAACTCATGATGGCGTTAGCCATACCTACCAGCTTTCCTCTTGCTCATGGGAGATCTGAGGCGGAAGTGTTGGGGACACAGTTCTGCAAACAGAAACATCTTAGCCATGCACACATCATATGGCATTATCCCCCCCATCAACTTCACAGGAGAAGCTAGGAGAACTCCCAGAAATATTGTGTAAAGTGTAATCAGCCAACGGAGACTGGCAAAACCTGAGAGGCTTTGCTGGAGTCAAAACTCTGTGCACATATTAGCCATATTGTCACGATCCGGGTATCTGGACGCCATTTCTTACCCATCAGATGCCTCCTAAGGCTGGCTCAGCGCTCCAGGACCGGATTCCATCTGTTATCCTGATGTGTACATTCCTGTATCCTCTCCTGTCACTCTGGGACGCTGTCACAGTAAACGCCATATTACACCTGGCATGGCGTCTCCCGCGGCCTCCGCCGCCGTCCCTGAACTTCTGCATGCAGAGTGTCTGAGTGGCGATTACGTCAGCCGCGGCCTCCGCTGTGTCCGCGTGGTTGGATGTGCATCTGTCAGCCTGGCGCCTCCTGTCTCCGGTGGCCGGCGCCGCCATTACTGTTTTCATTACCACATGGATTACAAACCAAACTTCCCTCCAAGTGTCTGCATGGGCGCAGCCATCTTGGATTCTGTCAGCTGATCATTTCCACCAATCTGTTCTCAGTATTGATAATCTGCATAATTGCCTAGCCAATCCCTTCCTTGCTGCAGGTATAAATACACTGTGCTTGAGCAAGGAAGGCGTCAGTGCTTTGGTTGTCAAACCTAGTTCCTGTTTGTCTCTCTCCTGTGATTGTCTTCCAGGTTCCAGCTCCTGTCTCAAGACTTCCACCATAGAGACCCGCACCAGCATTCCACCTGCGGTGTAGCCTGACTCTCCAATCCATTGTGGATTCATCTGTTTCCAGCTACAACATTACCTGCTTCCAGCTCAGCTTCCAGCAGAGTACAGCTTCCCTTAAAGGGCCGGTGTCCTTTCTACACTTTACCACTCTCCACCGGTATTATTATTTCTCCGCTCTCAAGTTCTACATTTCAGTTCATATTTCATCGCTCCCAAGTTCATTTATTATTTAACTGGTTCCAGCCAGTATCCACTCCGTGCTAACAACAGTCTGGTTCCAGCCAGTATCCACAGCAGCTGTTTTATCTTCAGCAACCCAGCTTTTCCTGGAACACCAGCTGGCACAATCCTGGGTTATCTCCATTGCTACAGTCGGGCCTGGTAAGGACTTTCCATCTAGAAGATCATAAGAACTATCTCACACTACCAGTGCCCTGTGGCTCCTGCCATCCTGTAGTACCCAGGAACTGTATTTATTCTTTGCTGACTTTTACGTTTTCTTTTACTGCTGCTGTGTTGCGGAGTTGTCATAATAAACATCATTGACTTTTATCCAAGTTGTCGTGGTCACGCCTTCGGGCAGTTATTATTCATGTTACTTACATGTCCAGGGGTCTGATACAACCTCCCAGGTTCCGGTACATCTCAGCCCCTACAACTGAGGCTGCCTCCCGTCAGCTCAGGCCCTCAGTTGTGACAGTAAGCACTGACCTAATGAATCCAGCCGGAGACCAGGATCAAGCGGCCAGGCCGATGCAAGAACTGGCAGCCCGACTAGAACATCAGGAGGCTGCACAGGGCCACATCATCCGCTGTCTCCAGGATCTCTCTACTCGGCTGGATGGGATTCAGACAACTCTCCGTGGATCAGGCGCGTCTGGTGCGTCAACCACAGTGACTCCAGCTATAACCCCACCCACCTTACCCATTTCTGCTCCACGTCTTCATCTTCCAACGCCAGCAAAATTTGACGGATCTCCAAGATTCTGCAGGGGATTTCTCAACCAGTGTGAGATTCAGTTTGAGCTACAACCTGGCAATTTTCCCAGTGACCGTACAAAAATTGCCTACATTATTTCTCTTCTCAGTGGCTCAGCCCTTGATTGGGCATCACCGTTATGGGAGAGGTCCGACACCCTGCTATCTTCCTACACTGCCTTCGTGTCAACATTCAGGCGCATCTTCGACGAGCCAGGCCGGGTAACCTCAGCTTCATCCGAGATTCTCCGTTTACGCCAGGGGTCACGTACTGTAGGACAATATCTGATACAGTTCCAGATCCTGGCATCCGAACTGGCATGGAACGACGAGGCCCTGTATGCTGCATTCTGGCATGGCTTATCTGAGCGTATTAAAGATGAGTTAGCTACCAGAGACTTACCTTCTAAGTTAGATGAGCTAATCTCACTCTGCATGAAAGTTGATTTACGTTTCAGAGAGAGAGAGCAACTGAGCGTGGAAGATCATCTGCTCCAAAATCTTCTGCTCCTCCTCCTCGTCAACTGTCACCATCTAAAGATGAGCCCATGCAACTTGGCCATTCCCGTTTAACTCCTGCTGAGCGCCGAAGACGTCTCTCCGAGTTTCTCTGTCTCTATTGTGCAGCTCCGTCTCACACCATTAACGCCTGTCCCAAACGTCCGGGAAACTCCAAATCCTAGCTCGCCAAGGAGAGGGCCGGCTAGGAGTAATGATCTCCTCTCCATCTCCTCAAGATTGTAATCTCCCAGTCTCGCTTCAAGTTGCTCAACGTTATCGGAACGTCATTGCCCTCCTTGATTCCGGAGCAGCTGGGAACTTTATTACCGAAGCCTATGTTAAACGGTGGTCCCTACCCACCGAGAGACTTCCTTCGTCCATTTCTTTAACTGCCGTGGATGGCAGCAAAATTTTTGATGCAGTTATTTCTTTAAGGACTCTACCAGTTCGTCTGAGAGTGGGAGTTCTTCATTCCGAACTTATTTCTTTTTTAGTGATTCCAAGAGCCACACATCCTGTGGTCCTGGGCCTTCCATGGCTCCGTCTTCACAATCCTACAATTGATTGGACGACTACGCAAATCCTGCCATGGGGTTCTTCCTGTGCTGAGACATGTTTGTTTAAAGTATTGCCTGTCTGTTCTTCCTCCCCCAGGTCGTCTGATGTTCCACCTCCTCCATATCAAGATTTCACGGATGTGTTCAGTAAAGCTTCTGCTGATATCCTTCCTCCTCATAGAGAATGGGACTGTCCGATTGATCTCGTTCCAGGGAAGGTTCCACCTCGAGGCCGAACTTATCCGTTGTCTCTGCCTGAGACGCATTCTATGGAGGAATATATTAAAGAGAACCTAGCAAAGGGGTTCATTCGACCTTCTTCTTCTCCAGCCGGCGCAGGCTTCTTTTTTGTAAAAAAGAAAGATGGTGGTCTGCGGCCGTGCATCGACTACAGAGGTTTGAACGACATTACCATCAAGAACCGTTATCCTTTACCCCTGATTACTGAGCTCTTTGACAGAGTTAGCGGAGCTACCATCTTTACAAAGCTGGACTTGCGAGGTGCATACAATCTCATCCGGATCCGTGAGGGTGACGAGTGGAAGACCGCCTTTAACACCCGTGACGGACATTATGAGTACCTCGTCATGCCCTTCGGATTGAGCAATGCTCCAGCTGTCTTCCAGCATTTTGTCAATGAGATCTTCAGAGACATTCTATACCGTCATGTCGTGGTCTATCTAGACCAGTGATTTTCAACCTTTTTCAGTTCGCGGCACACCAAAAAGATTTAAAAATTGCCAAGGCACACCATCGTTACCCCACGGAAAAATAAAACACACACAGGGAAATTAAACAAACATATTTGTCCCCAAGGCTAAAAACACACACACATTGTCCCCAACAGTTATTAAAATAATGCACAGTACTTGAACACACTGTCTGCCACAGTAATTCCACACATTGACCCTCATAGTAATGCCATCACACTGTCCCCCATAGTAATTGCACACATTGCCCCCCATAATAATACCACCACACACACCGACCCCCACAGTAATGCCACCAGACACACTGACCCCCATAGTAATGCCACCAAATATACTGACCCCCATAGTAATGCCACCAAATACACTGACCCCCATAGTAATGCCACCAAACACACTGACACCCACAGTAATGCCACCAGAGACACTGACCCCCATAGTAATGCCACCAAACACACTGACACCCACAGTAATGCCACCACACACACACTGACCCAAATAGTAATGCCACCACACACATAGTAATGGCACTGCACACACATCATAAAGCACTGGCCCAAACCTTTTTTGTTTTCCCCCTTAGCGGCAGGAGCATTGAGGAGCAGAACACAGCAGCACGGGCCACGAAGGGAAACTAGTCGCTGCCTAGGCGGGATGGTGATGTGTACGTGACCTATGAGTCACGCCACATCGTAGGGGTCACGGGCGGGCCCGCAGGAGAGCTGCCGTCTTCACTGTACAGTGACCGCAGAAGAGCTGCCTGTGCTACCCGATAGTGATGCTGTAAATCAGTATCACTATCGGGCAGCGCAGGCAGCTCTTACGCGGTCATTGTATAGTGAAGACGGCAGCAGACGGGGACTGGCAGCAGGGATCTCTGGCGGCGGCGGCACACTTGACAACCGCTGGCGGCACACCAGTGTGCCGCGGCACAGCGGTTGAAAATCACTGATCTAGACGATATCCTCATTTTTGCCAACGATTTAGAGGAACATCGTTTTTGGGTTAAAGAGGTTCTGTCCCGTCTCCGTGTCAATCATCTCTATTGCAAATTAGAAAAATGCGTCTTTGAAGTCAAGTCCATTCCGTTTCTAGGGTACATTGTGTCCGGTTCCGGACTAGAGATGGATCCTGAGAAACTACAAGCAATCCAAAATTGGCCGGTACCCTTAACCCTCAAAGGGGTCCAGAGGTTCTTAGGGTTCGCCAACTATTACCGAAAGTTTATACGAGACTTTTCCACCATTGTGGCGCCTATTACTGCTTTCACTAAGAAGGGTGCTAACCCGTCCAAGTGGTCTGAAGAAGCCATGCAAGCATTTCATCTTTTAAAACAAAGGTTCATCTCTGCGCCTGTTCTGAAACAGCCTGACATCGACTCTCCTTTCATCTTAGAGGTGGATGCCTCCTCCGTTGGAGTAGGAGCGGTGTTATCTCAGAGGGCTAAAGATGGCCATTTACACCCTTGCAGTTTCTTCTCCCGGAAGTTCTCCCCAGCTGAGCGCAACTATGCCATTGGCGACCAGGAGTTGCTAGCCATCAAGCTCGCTCTAGAAGAGTGGAGGTATCTGTTGGAGGGAGCTTCTCATTCAATCACCATACTTACAGACCACAAGAACCTTTTATACCTGAAGGGCGCACAATGTCTCAACCCTCGTCAGGCCAGATGGGCACTTTTCTTTTCCAGGTTCGACTTTAAACTCCAGTTCTGTCCGGGCTCTCAGAATCGCAAGGCCGATGCCCTTTCCCGCTCATGGGAGCAAGAAAATGAGTCAGAGTCTTCAGACAAGCATCCTATTATAAATCCGTTGGCATTCTCCACGGTAGGGATGGACTCTACGCCCCCATCAGGGAAAAGTTTTGTGAAGCCGATGCTAAGGAAGAAGCTCATGCATTGGGCCCATGCTTCCCGTTTTGCCGGACATACAGGTATCCAAAAAACCCTGGAGTTTATCTCTAGGTCCTATTGGTGGCCAACTCTGAAAAAGGACGTCTTGGAGTTTATTGCATCTTGCCCAAAGTGTGCCCAACATAAAGTATCCCGCCAGTCGCCTGCGGGGCAACTGGTTCCACTATCCGTTCCCCGTCGACCATGGACCCACTTGTCGATGGATTTCATTACAGACTTACCCATGTGCAACAAGTTCAATACCATCTGGGTGGTAGTTGACCGGTTCACCAAGATGGCACACTTCATTCCTCTCACCGGTCTTCCGTCAGCTTCCAAGTTGGCTCAAGTATTCATACAAGAGATCTTCCGACTCCACGGTCTTCCTGAAGAAATTATCTCAGATCGAGGAGTTCAATTCACAGCCAAATTCTGGCGAACTTTATGTCAAGTCCTCCAAGTCAAGCTAAAGTTTTCCACGGCTTACCATCCTCAGACCAATGGTCAAACCGAGAGGGTGAATCAGGACTTGGAGGCCTTCCTCCGCATCTATGTGTCCTCCTCTCAAGATGACTGGGTTCAATTACTTCCCTGGGCCGAGTTCTGTCATAACAACCAGTATCATTCTTCATCTGCTTCAACACCATTCTTCACTAACTTTGGATTCCACCCTAAAGTCCCTGAGTTCCAACCGCTTCCAGCAACTTCTGTCCCCGCAGTGGATATCACCTTGCATCAGTTTGCTAATATCTGGAAGAGCGTATGATCAGCTCTGCTCAAGGCATCGTTCAGGTACAAGAAGTTTGCGGATAAGAAGCGTCGAGCAGTTCCTGCTCTCAAGGTGGGTGATCGGGTATGGTTATCCACGAAGAATTTGAGGTTAAGAGTTCCCAGTATGAAGTTTGCACCTCGCTATATCGGTCCTTTCAAGATTGAACAAGTCATCAATCCTGTTGCTTACAGACTCCAGTTGCCTCCCTTCTTAAAAATACCCAGGACATTCCATGTTTCCCTGTTGAAACCGCTGATCTTGAATCGGTTTCATTCCTCACTTCCTCCAACTCCGAAAGTCCAAACTCAACGAGGCGTTGAGTATGAAGTGGCCAAGATCCTGGACTCACGTCACCGTTACGGTCAACTACAATATCTTATTGACTGGAAAGGTTATGGTCCTGAGGAACGTTCATGGACCAATGCTTCTGATGTCCATGCTCCTGCCTTGGTCCGGAGATTCCATTCCAAGTTTCCTCAAAAGCCAAAGAAGTGTCCTGGGGCCACTCCTAAAGGGGGGGGGGGGGGGTGCTGTCACGATCCGGGTATCTGGACGCCATTTCTTACCCATCAGATGCCTCCTAAGGCTGGCTCAGCGCTCCAGGACCGGATTCCATCTGTTATCCTGATGTGTACATTCCTGTATCCTCTCCTGTCACTCTGGGACGCTGTCACAGTAAACGCCATATTACACCTGGCATGGCGTCTCCCGCGGCCTCCGCCGCCGTCCCTGAACTTCTGCATGCAGAGTGTCTGAGTGGCGATTACGTCAGCCGCGGCCTCCGCTGTGTCCGCGTGGTTGGATGTGCATCTGTCAGCCTGGCGCCTCCTGTCTCCGGTGGCCGGCGCCGCCATTACTGTTTTCATTACCACATGGATTACAAACCAAACTTCCCTCCAAGTGTCTGCATGGGCGCAGCCATCTTGGATTCTGTCAGCTGATCATTTCCACCAATCTGTTCTCAGTATTGATAATCTGCATAATTGCCTAGCCAATCCCTTCCTTGCTGCAGGTATAAATACACTGTGCTTGAGCAAGGAAGGCGTCAGTGCTTTGGTTGTCAAACCTAGTTCCTGTTTGTCTCTCTCCTGTGATTGTCTTCCAGGTTCCAGCTCCTGTCTCAAGACTTCCACCATAGAGACCCGCACCAGCATTCCACCTGCGGTGTAGCCTGACTCTCCAATCCATTGTGGATTCATCTGTTTCCAGCTACAACATTACCTGCTTCCAGCTCAGCTTCCAGCAGAGTACAGCTTCCCTTAAAGGGCCGGTGTCCTTTCTACACTTTACCACTCTCCACCGGTATTATTATTTCTCCGCTCTCAAGTTCTACATTTCAGTTCATATTTCATCGCTCCCAAGTTCATTTATTATTTAACTGGTTCCAGCCAGTATCCACTCCGTGCTAACAACAGTCTGGTTCCAGCCAGTATCCACAGCAGCTGTTTTATCTTCAGCAACCCAGCTTTTCCTGGAACACCAGCTGGCACAATCCTGGGTTATCTCCATTGCTACAGTCGGGCTTGGTAAGGACTTTCCATCTAGAAGATCATAAGAACTATCTCACACTACCAGTGCCCTGTGGCTCCTGCCATCCTGTAGTACCCAGGAACTGTATTTATTCTTTGCTGACTTTTACGTTTTCTTTTACTGCTGCTGTGTTGCGGAGTTGTCATAATAAACATCATTGACTTTTATCCAAGTTGTTGTGGTCACGCCTTCGGGCAGTTATTATTCATGTTACTTACATGTCCAGGGGTCTGATACAACCTCCCAGGTTCCGGTACATCTCAGCCCCTACAACTGAGGCTGCCTCCCGTCAGCTCAGGCCCTCAGTTGTGACACATATGTGTGCATATTACTGTAACCATACAACAGCAACATTAAGAGCTCCAAAGTGGTAAATTGCAGCAATACGAGATTATGTATTACAGTAGTTACTGCAGCCACTGATTCACTGATGAGAAATAGATTTGTCATTGTTGCAAGACCTCATGCACAAATGACAGTTGTCTGAAGGTAGTAATTTCATTTAAATTTACTTTTCCAAACATCTGTGATTCAGGATCAAAGGGTTATGTTACTGTTAATAATAAGTTTTTATGTATTTAAATTCCAATCTTTTAATTACATTAATTATCAGTGAACACAAGTGAAAAAAAGATGTTGGCCCATTTATAGTCTGCGAGTTGCAGGATCCAGCAAGATCAGTCAATTAAGCATGTAGATTTAATGCATCAAAAATTTGATCAAGTTTATTTGTGTTTAATTTAGTTAAGTGCAACAGATTGGCTGATCTGCTCTTCTCCATCCACTAACTAGCTTCCTCCTGCAGTATGTGTTTCTCAAAAAAAAGGATCTTTTTGGACAATATTGTGTGCAAACTGAGTTTGACAAAGGAACAGGCTGTTTAAAAAGGTGTAAAATTCTGTTGATCTAATCGTTTGCTTCTCTAGTCTGTGGAATGCAGGTTCACACTACTTATCTAAATTTGCATTTCTCAGAATTCATAATCTATGATGAATAGAGCTGCGAAGATGATAGTGAATTAATTATACAGTATTGTGTGTTTGCATAGAACAGGGAACACAAGGCTATACATACCTACAGTACTCTCACAGAATGTCTAGAAGGCACCTACATTTTTGGAAGTCATCATCATCAGTGTGCACGTACAGCTATCATCACCATCATCATCATCCTCATCAGAGTGCACCTGCAGCTATGATCATCATCAGTGTGCACCTGCAGTTATCATCATCATCATCATCATCATCATCAGTGTGCCCATGCAGCTATCATCACCATTATCAGTGTGCACCGGCAGCTATCATCATCATCATCATCATCATCGGTGTGCACCTGCAACTATCATCATCATTATCAGTGTGCACCTGCAGCTATCATCATCATCAATGTGCACCTGCAACTATTATCATCATTATCAGTGTGCACCTGCAGCTATCATTATCATCAATGTGCACCTGCAACTATTATCATCATTATCAGTGTGCACCTGCAGCTATCATTATCATATATGTGCACCTGCAGCTACCCTATAGCAGATGCAAAAGATACACCTCGTAACAGGCGCATATGAGCACAATTGCTGACCTGCAGCTGCCATATTTATGTGAACTGGCTCTTGCAGCACTTGCCTGTTCCCAATGAATGTCAACCTGGTCAATGTCGACATGCCAAGCATGTTGATATGTTTTATCTTGACCATGACAATATTCTCATGTCATTATGAATGATGGACATGATGAAGTTCAACAAAATATACCCAATGTGTCCATTATACCTGTGCTAACCCCTGATGATGTAATTTCTATCCCTACCCAGTCCCTCCTACTACTACAACTACTAATATTGTCATATTGAAACACTTGTTCTTCAAAAGGGTAATTGTATTTTTGATTTAAGGTGCAAGCAAAATCATGGTGGATGTGGTGGCAAACTACCACAATCTTGTTAACAGAAGAGATCCAAATATTCCCAATACTGCTCTGGAAATACTGTACATTATGTTGATCAAGCTAATGGACAACTTTGCAGGCTGTGTTGAAATGTATCCAAACAATCTTTACTGCACATGGCTCAGAATCAGAGGATTCTCAGAATTCAGAGGATTGGCAGTGATGTGCACCGGAAATTTTTCGGGTTTTGTGTTTTGGTTTTGGATTCGGTTCTGCGGCAGTGTTTTGGATTTGGACGTGTTTTGGCAAAACCTCCCTGAAAATTTTTAGTCGGATTCGGGTGTGTTTTGGATTCTGGTGTTTTTTTACAAAAACCCTCAAAAACAGCTTAAATCATAGAATTTGGGGGTCATTTTGATTCCATAGTATTATTAACCTCAATAACCATAATTTCCACTCATTTCCAGTCTATTCTGAACACCTCACACCTCACAATATTATTTTTAGTCCTAAAATTTGCACCGAGGTCGCTGGATGACTAAGCTAAGCGACCCAAGTGGCCGACACAAACACCTGGCCCATCTAGGAGTGGCACTACAGTGTCAGACAGGATGTCAGATTTAAAAAATAGCCCCCAAACAACACATGATGCAAAGAAAAAAAGAGGTGCACCAAGGTCGCTGGACGGCAAAGCTAAGCGACCCAAGTGGCTGACACAAACACCTGGCCCATCTAGGAGTGGCACTGCAGTGTCAGACAGGATGGCAGATTTAAAAAATAGTCCCCAAACAGCACATGATGCAAAGAAAAAAAGAGGTGCAATGAGGTAGCTGTGTGACTAAGCTAAGCGACACAAGTGGCCGACACAAACACCTGGCCTATCTAGGAGTGGCACTGCAGTTTTCTAGCGAGAGGATGAGTGCTTCCATTCTCATGTGAATCTGAACCACTAGCCATGAACATAGGCCAGGGCCTCAGCCGTTCCTTGCCACTCCGTGTCGTAAATGGCATATTGGCAAGTTTACGCTTCTCATCAGACGCTTTTAATTTTGATTTTTGGGTCATTTTACTGAACTTTTGTAGTATACTTGACAACACAGAGGTAGAGCAGTGGCCTACTGTACCGTACTGCTATATATTATATACTGGTGGTCAGCAAAATTCTGCACTGTCCTCCTACTATATACACTGCCACAACTTAAATGCACCACAGGTATGGATGGATAGTATACTTGACGACACAGAGGTAGGTAGAGCATTGGACTACTGTACCGTACTGCTATATATTATATACTGGTGGTCAGCAAAATTATGCACTTTCCTCCTACTATATATATACTGCGCAAAACTTAAATGCACCACAGGTATGGATGGATAGTATACTTGACGACACAGAGGTAGGTAGAGCAGTGGACTACTGTACCGTACTGCTATATATTATATACTGGTGGTCAGCAAAATTATGCACTGTCCTCCTACTATATATATACTGTGCAAAACTTAAATGCACCACAGGTATGGATGGATAGTATACTTGACGACACAGAGGTAGGTAGAGCAGTGGACTACTGTACCGTACTGCTATATGTTATATACTGGTGGTCAGCAAAATTATGCACTGTCCTCCTACTATATATAAACTGCGCAAAACTTAAATGCACCACAGGTATGGATGGATAGTATACTTGACGACACAGAGGTAGGTAGAGGAGTGGACTACTGTACCGTACTGCTATATATTATATACTGGTGGTCAGCAAAATTATGCACTGTCCTCCTACTATATATATACTGCGCAAAACTTAAATGCACCACAGGTATGGATGGATAGTATACTTGATGACACAGAGGTAGGTAGAGCAGTGGACTACTGTACCGTACTGCTATATATTATATACTGGTGGTCAGCAAAATTATGCACTGTCCTCCTACTATATATATACTGTGCAAAACTTAAATGCACCACAGGTATGGATGGATAGTATACTTGACGACACAGAGGTAGGTAGAGCAGTGAACTACTGTACCGTACTGCTATATATTATATACTGGTGGTCAGCAAAATTATGCACTGTCCTCCTACTATATATATACTGCGCAAAACTTAAATGCACCACAGGTATGGATGGATAGTATACTTGACGACACAGAGGTAGGTAGAGCAGTGGACTACTGTACCGTACTGCTATATATTATATACTGGTGGTCAGCAAAATTATGCACTGTCCTCCTACTATATATATACTGTGCAAAACTTAAATGCACCACAGGTATGGATGGATAGTATATTTGACGACACAGAGGTAGGTAGAGCAGTGGACTACTGTACCGTACTGATATATATTATATACTGGTGGTCAGCAAAATTATGCACTGTCCTCCTACTATATACATACTGCGCAAAACTTAAATGCACCACAGGTATGGATGGATAGTATACTTGACGACACAGAGGTAGGTAGAGCAGTGGACTACTGTACCGTACTGATATATATTATATACTGGTGGTCAGCAAAATTATGCACTGTCCTCCTACTATATACATACTGCGCAAAACTTAAATGCAGCACAGGTATGGATGGATAGTATACTTGACGACACAGAGGTAGGTAGAGCAGTGGACTACTGTACCGTACTGATATAATACTGGTGGTCACTGGTCAGCAAAATTCTGCACTGTCCTCCTACTATATACTACAATGCAGCACAGATATGGAGCGTCTTTCAGGCAGAGAACGTAGATATTTTCAGCACACTGAGCACAGATATTTGCAAGCACACTGAGCACAGATATTTGCAGCACACTGAGCACAGATATTTGCAGCACACTGAACACAACTGAGAGAACTCTGCACACGTCCTCTCCCTATCATCTCCAATGCACGAGTGAAAATGGCGGCGACGCACTGTTCCTCATATAGAATACGAATCTCGCGAAAATCCGACAGCGGGATGATGACGTTCGGGCGCGCTCGGGTTAACCGAGCAAGGCGGGAAGATCCGAGTCTGCCTTGGAACCGTGTAAAATGGGTGAAGTTCGGGGGGGTTCGGATTCCGAGGAACCGAACCCGCTCATCACTAATAAATGGGTGAGTCAATTAGCAGAAACAAATATAATAAAACCCTTTGGTGAGGCTGACAATCGTGGTGCTTTATTGCATAGTATTTATTTACAGAAAGCAGATGGCTATTGAAAGAACAAACAGATACCGGAACACCTGATGACTTTATAGGAATTCCATCTGCTGGGTCAATTTACTTATTTCCATCTAAAGGTAGAAGTTTCCTGACTTTTTGCAACATGAATGCACAAAATGCACCACTACAGTCAGGAACAGCTCAAGGGGTGGGATGACAAGGCCATCGTCGTAGGCTCAGTAGCTTGGAAGGGCACCACCACAGTCAGTTTAGTCCCTCAGGGGCAGATGTATTAACCTGGAGAAGGCATAAGGAAGTGATAAACCAGTGATATGTGCAAAGTGATAAAGTCACCAGCCAATCAGCTCCAATATGTAAATTAATAGTTAGGATCTGATTGGCTGGTGCCTTTATCATCTTGCACATATCACTGGTTTATCACTTCCTTATGCATTCTCCAGGTTAATACATCTGCCCCTCAGTCTCTGCATCATTCTTTCTCCCAGGTCCAGCAACAAGGAGGGTTCAGTGCCTGTGATGCTGCAGAAATCAGCAGGATGCAGGCATAAAGAAAAGGCAGAGTCCCTTCTCCTCACTTGGCAGCACAGCATGCGTGACATCATGATGTTGTACTGCTGGAGGCCTACAGAGCAGAAAAGCCGCAAATTGAAGAGGAGAAATGCAGGTGGAACCCCAAGTTTGTGGCAGGCTGAAGACCTAGTGACACAGGTGGGCTTTAGTGACAAAGGAGAGGAGCTGGAGTGATACATGGTGGGGCGGAGTGGCATGGGTTGCTGGAGTGACACATGGAGGAACTAAAGTTTCATGGGGTCACTGGAATGATACAGAGGGGCTTGAGTGATAGGGAGGAGGAAAACTTGTGACACAGGGGGAGCTGTAGCAAAACAAAGGGTTGCTGGAGTGACACAGGAGGTCTGGAGTGAAAGAGGGGGAAACTGGAATTACACAGGGGGTAGCTGGTGTGACACACGGGAGCTGAAATGACAGGTAGAAACTGAAGTTACACATGGGGTATCTGCAGTAAAACATGGGAGAGCTGGAGTATCCCATGGGGGGCTGAGGTGACGAGGGAACGGGATTAACATGGAGGAGCTGGAAATATACATGGGAAAGAACAGGAGTGGTGTGGGGGGACTTCAGTGACATGGGGAAAGGGGCTGTAGCTGCAGTGACACAAGGGGGAACTGGATTGACAAGGAGGAGCTGGATTGTCACATGGGAAGGGACTGGAATGGCATGGGTTGCTGTAATGACACTGGGAGAACTGGAGCCAGTAAGACATGGGGTGTGGAATGAAGCCTGATGTAGAAATGCAAGGGGAATGAGAGGTGAAATGAGTCTGCTGGAGAGCCGCAATGGGGAAGAGGCTGCTGTAGATTAATGGGGGGATGAAGCAGCTTTAGAGATAAAGCTGGAATGAGGCAGCTGGAGAGATACATGGAGAGGGTGAGGCTACTGAAGATACACCAAGGGAGGATGTGGCTGGAAAGACACAGGGGGTAGGAGGTGGCAAAAGGGAGTATGAGGCTGGTGTGACAAGTTGTAGGAGGCTGGAGGGGACACAGGGAGAACGTTGGTGGAAAGACATGAGGCAGGCAGTAACAGGGCCGCAGGCAGGAGTTACACAGGGTAGGAGGCTGGAGGGAACACAGGGAGAATGTTGGTGGAAAGACATGAGGCAGGCAGTAACAGGGCAGCAGGCAGGAGTTACACAGGGTAGGAGGCTGGAGGGGACACAGAGAGCAGGAGGCTGGAGCGACACAGGGGGCTTGTGACTGGAAATATAAAGGGAGCAGGAAGTGATACAAGGTGCACAAAGCTAGAGTGACACAAGGGGCCTGTGGATGGAAAGACACAGGGCAGGAGATGACACAGAAGGCACAAGGCTGGAAATAACACAGGAGCAGGAGGATGGAGAAACCTAGGGAGCATGAGGCTGGGGGACAAATAGAGCACAAGGCTGAAGGGAACACAGTGGGCAGGAGGTGACACAGGGAATATGAGTCTGGTTGAAGCTCTGTTGTATGATAATGGCATTGGTTGACCCCATATGGTTGACATGACTTAGGAAGAGATTGACAAAAGGTTGACATGGACAAAAGGTTGACACTGGAAAAGGTTGAAAGATACAAAAGGTTGTCAAGTTCAAATGGTCGACATGGCAAGGGTCGACACATATATGGTCGATACCTGTTGGCGCACCTTTTAAAAAATAGAGCTGCATTCTGATGGTGGAGAATCATGCATCCATAGGACCCCTTCTGCACATGTTCAAAATGGTCCTGCGTCATTTCACAAAGTGCCCTAGACTGATTGAAGGGGGGGGGGGGGGCGTGGGCAGAGCTGGGTGTATTGTGTATTGGGCATTCTAATGCAGACTTCCTGGCCTTAGCTATGGAGCTGCTAGGATCAATCTGAGTAACTTCAGGGTTACTCAGATAGCCATGGTCTCGCACAGTGGCAGCTCCTACCTCAGTGGAGGAGGGGGGCTGATGCTGGCCGTGCTGCCGGGTCCATTCTTCCTGCCGCCGGATCCCTGTTCCCTTGTCCCCAGTGCAGTCTGTACAATGTAGTTGATGGACACCGGAAATGGCACATGCGCTGTAGCAGCAACAGTACTGCGCATGTGCAAACCCCAAGCTTCTATGGACTGCAGCCGAATCTGTCCCTAGACAGCATACCTCCCAACTGTCCCGATTTTCACAGGACAGTCAATTTTTTGGAGGACTGTCCCGCTGTCCCACCCACGGGCTGCAGTGTCCCGCGGTTGAGAGCAGTTGGGAGGCTCTGTCATTCACTGCTCTGCTTAGCAGAGCAGCAGTGAATAGGCGCTGTGAATAGGCACTGATCGCTGGCCTGCTAAAATTGTCCTGTGATCAGATAGTCACCGCCCAAGGGGAGTGTATATTCACCGTGCAAGTGTGCGATTGCATGTGTACGCCGAGCTGCTTAAAAATCCCTCGGTCAGCGGACAGCTGAAAATCCGTTCAAGCCTCACTCACCAGTGAATGCTTTTTACCAGTGTGTGCAGTCTATGCGCAGTCCAGGACTTACTTCTACAGTGCGATGAGAACAGTCTGATCGGATCCGGAGCTGAGGTAACACTTCCTCCCTGAAAATGCTTGGGCTAGCCTGCGTTTTCCTGACACACCCAGAAAACGATCAGTTACCACCCACAAACGGCCTCTTCCTGTCAATCAGTATGCGAATATTTGTGCAATTCGAATTTTTGCACCAGCCTGTCGCTGACCGGCAATGCCTGATGTTTTTTGCGAAAACGCACAGCTGCGATCAGGTATGAATCACACCCAGTATTATTAACATCAATAACATTTATTTTTAGCAGTCATTTCCAATATGAAATGGTACATGCAATCACAAGGGGGGATTTGCATGCAATCCAAAACACATAAGATTCAGATTTTAGATCTGGCATCTGAATTTGGTGGTGTGACCCAAGCCGGGACTTGGTTCGACTCGGAACCCCAAAGTTTGACGGTGTTCGGTTTTCAGAAAATAGAATGTGTTTAGAAGTGAAAAATCACTTTCAAATATTAGTATATTGTTTGCTCTGTTTCTCTGATGAATTTTTATTGATTTTCAAACTGACCGTATAAGAGAAAACATTGATGTTTTTCAGATGTTCGATTTTGATCTGGAATTAGTTTTTGGGTTGATTTTTCTGTGTTGCCTTTAATAAATCTCTGATTGGCAAAATAAATGGAAAAGTCAACAAAAAAACTAACAAAATCAACCAAAATTGATGTTTAGTGAATATAGCCCTTTATCTGTGAAGAATGACAAGTGGATTGTGGGACAAAATACTTTCCTTGTCTTCTTTTGTTAAACCATCTCTCAATCTTTATGAGCAAATACATTACAGACCCTAATGAAGTATACTGAACAATAGTAAATTTTACTTGTTCTGAAAGACAGTCTAATTTGGCTACAGAGGGTTGTGTCATTCCGTTTACAATCGGACTCCAGCAACTGATGGTACAGTATTTCTCTACTGTACAGTATGATGACCCTGTCTCTCAGAAAACAAATGAGATTCCATAGAGACGGTTTTATCTAGATCATCATACAAATGGCATATGGACAGCAGTGTGTCTATAGATATTACTGTAGAATAGAAACAGCAGTTTTGACATGTTGTTGGTCCAAACCTCAACAATAACATTAGTTAAAGTATAAGAAGATCTGTCTTTGAAGTTACTAAATTCCCCTCTTGCTAGAATATCAGGAAGATTTAAATTTAAGTTCATGTACCCCAATACATTGTTCTAAAACACTGCTCTAGATGCATCTTCTTAAATGGAAAGTCTGTTGAAATGTTTTGATCAATGAGTTTGTAAAATTGGTTTATATTGTACAAGTTGTCTACAGATACATATTTCCACATTACATGTTGTATATAACTAGGTTATAAGCTTTACTGGGAGGTAAAACTGAAATATACTGGATTCTAAATGATGTGTTACATTTAAATTTTATATGCCAGAAAAAATAGATAAATATAAATATTTCATGAATGCCTCATAGTCCACTGAATATATAGTACATCTGCAAGAGTTCAATACCGTCTTTGCTACATTTTCATTCATTGTGATGTACATGAAAAGATATGATAAAATGTGAAATATTCTATATATATTAGGAATGCTAAAATGGATTGCAATTTCTGCACTTTCACTTCCAGTCTCAGCCGCTGTACTATGTGGCTCCTTCAAAGTGAAAGTTGGCATCTCTGTGGCTCTCCTCACACGTGTCCTTCTAAATCTACTGTAATAGTAAGTTTTGAGAAAAGACATTGTCTGTCAGTGCCCAGGTGGTATTATGCAGCTCCACTTTTTAACAGTGCTCATTGGGATACTGTATCTCAGCACTTTTTATTTTAATTCTTGTACATTTCTATAGCATTATCTATACCTTTCTTAGAATGCTCTTGGTCTTTATTTTCACAGCTTTCTTTCAGATTCACAATATGACCAATGCTATTTTAATAAGGTGGTCTTTAAATCATAAACACTAGCCTTTTTTTAATAATTCACAGGTACACGTGTCCTTTTGTAGCCTTGCTGCATTGCATACTCAATGCAACAGACGATTCCCGGCATAGCAGTACGCTCCCGCTATGCATTAGAAGCAATTAAAGAGCCGGGCCGCAACTATATGCTGCAGAATGCAGCAACAATTGAAAGGTACACATCTGTAGAGGCTAAGTGAAAGGCAATTGTTAGGGAAATATCTCTTCCGTGTAAACTTGGAGCTTCCACAGTGCTGGAGATGAAAATGTACTTATGACCGACAATTTTCTGTTGTTTTTTTTTTATATATATATAATCTGGCCATGCCCCCACAGTTAAAAAATTGGGAGGTGTGATTCGTGTTTGTGGCATGCCCACAAAGCCACACCCACTTTCTATAGGCCACGCTTTTACTGCGCTACAGGAGTCCCTGTTTCGAAATTCCCAATGTTGGGAGGTATGTATTATGTGTAATTCAGATGCAGACACAACTGCCATCACAGCTGCAATTTCTCACAGATCACAACTGCTAAAAGATGCAAAGCTTACCCAAACATAGGCCCACTGGTGCCTTCTCATATCTGTCCGATAAAGTACAACAGTGCAAACATTGGTACATTGATGCGGATTGGGCAGCCACGCAGCCTGAGTTAGTGTGACCTGTCTCAAACTCTGCTGCCTACCTGACATGCAGAGAGCCATCATGCTGTGAGAGAGATCACATGTGCTAATATAAGTATGCCCATCAAGCAGTGTTTCAATAGAAATTCCCCCAACTCGTCTGCACTCCCTGTTACCTCCCCCAAACACTGGCTACCTGTCTCTCACCTTATTGGTGATTCCTCTGTGTGAGTGACATCGTTGTGTGTGCACATTGCAGCTTTGGTTCATCCGCAATGGATAACATTTGCTCCACTTGCATAAATATTGGCCATGGCGTCCACATCCCAATCAGTCCCATTGTTAGGGTAATTGGCTTATGATGAAGTTTACTATACATATGATAGGTGCATGTGATACAGAATGTAGACTATAAGCTCTTCTAGGCCAGGGACAGATTTGAATTAAATATTCACATAAATGCCTGTCATCCATCCCTGCCCCAGATATATGCAGATACATGTACACATGCGGTTAATAGTTATCTTATTACAATTCTATACATAGTTCTTAATCCATATAGAATGTTGTATACCATTGTTGAATTTCTCTTGTAATCTTGCATCCTGCTGTTTAAAATGATAATCTTTCTTGGCTTACCCTATTCTGTCTACGTTAAAGTATTAGGTGGTAGCTACTGCATATTCATGAGCATTCCTTATTCAGTATTTTTGTTTCTGTCTAAAAATGTAACATTTACTGTCACTGTACTTTCAATAAAGCAGTATAACGTGATGACTACAATCTGCAGTCACTCAATCTCATCATTTTTGGCTTATACTAAAGCAACAACTGCTGGCAAATAAAATCATTTTGCACTGTGTATTACAGATGAGGTGGTAAATGACCCAACGGGAGTTTTTCTTCCACAAAATTTGGAGCAGATAATCGAGTCTTGATATTGAGTCAATGAATGTTCTCCTATGCACAAGGGCTGTATTCTCTGTTTGTTTGTTGTACACAGAGAAATAGAACGGACATTGGGGGTCATTCCGAGTTGATCGCTCGCTAGCAGTTTTTAGCAGCCGTGCAAATGCTATGCTGCCGCCCACTGGGAGTGTATTTTAGCTTAGCAGAAGTGCGACCAAAAGGATCGCAGAGCGGCTACAATTTTTTTTTTGTGCAGTTTCAGAGTAGCTCAAAACCTACTCAGAGCTTGCAATCACTTCAGACTGTTCAGTTCCTGTTTTGACGTCACAAACACGCCCTGCGTTCGCCCAGCCACGCCTGCGTTCGCCCAGCCACGCCTGCGTTTTTCCAAACACTCCCTGAAAACGGTCAGTTGACACCCAGAAACACCCACTTCATGTCAATCACTCTACGGCTTCGCTAGACCCTGTGTGAAACAACATTGTTCGTTGTAATAGTACGTCGCGCGTGCGCATTGCGCCGCATGCGCAGAAGTGTCATTTTTTTGCCTCATCGCTGCACAGCGAATGAATGCAGCTAGCGATCAACTCGGAATGACCACCCTTGTACAAACATTTGTGTTAACACACCACTATTACTTCCACTGTTTGCATAGACATACACAATAACAAATGGAAGCCCAGTGCAGAAGCATCTAGATCTGCATAGAAATTGGTCCTAATATAAATGGAGCACAAATCAATGGCCCTCATTCCGAGTTGTTCGCTCGGTATTTTTCATCGCATCGCAGTGAAAATCCGCTTAGTACGCATGCGCAATGTTCGCACTGCGACTGCGCCAAGTAACTTTACTATGAAGAAAGTATTTTTACTCACGGCTTTTTCTTCGCTCCGGCGAACGTAATGTGATTGACAGGAAATGGGTGTTACTGGGCGGAAACACGGCGTTTCAGGGGCGTGTGGCTGAAAACGCTACCGTTTCCGGAAAAAACGCAGGAGTGGCCGGGGAAACGGTGGGAGTGCCTGGGCGAACGCTGGGTGTGTTTGTGACGTCAACCAGGAACGACAAGCACTGAAATGATCGCACAGGCAGAGTAAGTCTGGAGCTACTCTGAAACTGCTAAGTAGTTAGTAATCGCATTATTGCGAATACATCGGTCGCAATTTTATGAAGCTAAGATTCACTCCCAGTAGGCGGCGGCTTAGCGTGTGTAACTCTGCTAAAATCGCCTTGCGACCGATCAACTCGGAATGAGGGCCAATATCTGGTAGATGTTACGCAACTCTGAGAACAAAGATCTGCATTTAAATGAGACCTTCTAATCAATTTCAAGGAAAGAGATGTGGCCCTATTGAAACAATACACTGTGCATCTCAATGCTGCTTTTAACAATGTCTTGGATTTAAGCTTGTTTTCCAATGTTATATGTTGATAATATAGTGATAAAAGCTACTTCTTATAATGTACAGTAACATATCTGTTTGTTACTAAGCTGGAGATGTATCACACATTGGAAAAATATAATGTTAAGAAAGATAAAATAGCAACTAATGAGCTTCTAACGCAGGCATTCCCAACCTCGGTTCTCAAGGCACACCAACAATTCCAGGTTTTAGTGATATCCATGCTTAGTGATATCCATGCCTGAATTAGTACCTCAGTTATTTTAATTTAACCATCTGTGCTGAAGCCTCGATATCACTAAAACCTGCACTGTCAGTGTGCCTTGAGGACTGAGGTTGGCAAGGCCTGTTCTAACTCAAATTTCAAGCAAAGGGGCCAGATGTACTAAGCCTTGAAAAGTGATAAAGTGGAGAGTGATAAACTATCAACCAACCAGCTCCTAACGTTCATTTTTCAAATGCAGCCTGTAACATAGCAGTTAGCAGCTGATTGGCTGGTACTTTATCACTCTCCACTTTATAACTTTTCAAGGTTTAGTACATCTGGCCCACAGACTGTAAAATGACAGGAGTCAGATGGTACTTTATCTCTCTCAACTTTATCTCTATTCAAGGTTTGTTACATCCCGCCCCCCCCCCCCCCCCAAAAAAAAAAAAAAATAGGTTAAACTAGTCAAATAATAGAATTACTCACATTCACTTGAAAAGATACCTTCAGTCAAAAGTTATATAAACTAAAACATTGCCATAGCATTTATTGATTGGTATGGGGAAACAACTATGGCAAGATAGAAAGCTAACTTGAATTTGAAGATATGTTACATTATGACCATCATATCTGTCTAACCATAACTCCACATTTACCTGCTCTGGTCCCAGTTGGCAGCAAACAACACCAAAATCTTCCTGCCAAAGTGGTCAAGATTAGAGAGTACTCCAGGGAATCCATCCTTGAGCCCTTGCTTTATACTTGGATCAGTGGCCTTGAAGTTCTTGAACATATCCAGGTTCTGTTGGCGGTACTCAAAGTATTGAGCCAACAGACGGAAAGCCTCAAAGTGGTTAAATTTCCTCGCCCTCAAAAACCTCAAAATGAAAGCATCATCTGTCCTGAGGAAACCAATATCTGGCCGTGTGATAACCATGTCCCTTACCTCCTGGATATCCTGGTGCAAAGTGTCTGGGTTCTCATTCAGCTCCAAGCGAGCTTTCTCTAGTGTCTCAGGAGACAGGCCAGCCTGCAAGTGAGTCATGTTGACTGGGCAAGAAAAAAATCCTTATATTCCTGAGAGGCCCTGATTGCAAATTGTGCCCAGTCAAAATGTAGGACACTGGTATGTACCAATACTTGAAATAGAAAGAAAACTTAAGATTCCCTCACTTGAGTAAAAACACTGATACACTGTATCTTAGAACAAATTTTAAACCCTTCGTGCTTCCGTATCTTCCGGGATTAGGGATGAGAATTGAAGAGATAAAGAGAGCGCCCCCAGGCAGCAGGAGGCAGTACTAGTAATCAGGAGCATTGAGTATTCCAAGCATCTTGCCCATGATTTTACAGCATATATTCCAGCTCATTTATAGCACAAAGCCAATGGTCCATTATTTTCTTTTTTAAATCCTTGTTTCTGGATATAAATGAAACTAGACCTGTTTTGGTCTGTTATTTCCGTGCTGATGTGTTATTATAAGCCCCAATAACGCCACTCGGTGATTTTTATCAGCTATGGTTATTTAATGCTCACATAAATCCTGTGCCAGGTTTAGTGCTGTTCTCCTTAGTGGTTACAGGATTGCTGCAATAGAAATAAATAGCTGCATACTTCTCATCTTCACTCACAAACCTTGAATAATGCAGCAACCTGCAGTAGCTGTTCCTGTTACACAAAATGCTTATCCCACAGCAGACACACACAAAATCACTGGACAAAATAAATATCTGGGAGGAGGCTGGAGTCCCCCATACATGTGGCTACTGCAGCTGATTCTGTAATGATGATAACAGTATCTTCCCAGGCAATAAGGTAAAAGGGATGGTCGAGCAATTTTTCTCCTTCCTTATTCTTCTCATGCACCAACAGATGATTTGATGTCTGTTTCTAAGAATCCAGCGAGAAATCAGAAAGCCCTAAAGTGTACAGTCTGTCTGTGTAGCTTGTGTTCTTGCCTTGCAGTTGCTGTGGTTAGGATGGCAATGAGATGAGAGGCTGCCCGTCTGTTTTGTGCATTCAATCACTTCTGGTCCTGCTGCTGCTGGAGGGTGGGTGACGTCAGCCTTGGCTGATCCAATACTATGCAGCTAGTACCTCTGCTGCTCATAGCTCTAGCAGTGACTCCAGCTGCCTGCTTCCTCGTACTGCTCAGCAGTATGCAGCATCCTCCCTCTTATCTCCCCCCAACATGCCACTCACATTCTTTGTTACTGATCCTTATTTAATTCTGCACCTGCTGTCCTCTCCTTTGTGGCATCAAGGCACAGTCCCTCCCTAACCTGGTCCAAGCCCACCAGAAGGCTAGCAGCATGTATAGATAGCAAGACATGCCTGCTGCCCTTTGATAGATTTGTACTTTATAGCTGACACTTTCTTTGAAGTTTTGTTTTTAAATATATACTACATGGAAATTACTTTTTCCATATTGATACAGTTTCATAATACAGAACTTGTCTACCTTAAAAACAATATAGAAACAGTTGATAGAGATAACACTTTTTCAAATTTTTGTCTCATTTACCACTTGTAATTTTTTTAAATTCGGTATATTTCATTTATTTTTAAATAACAATGCAACAAAATAAATCAAATGCTATGTCGTAAGCACTCATAAATCATGTCAGAATACTGTACTGTGGTATTATACAGCAAAGAACTGTCAAACAGTACAATACTTCTGTGCTATACCAAAATACGTACCCAATGCATGTTGGCGTGACTGTGGTAGCGTGGGAACATTGTAACATATATTTTGGTCTTGCCCATTGTTAACAAATCTTTGTACTTCTGTTTTTTCTCTTATCTCCAGAGTTTTAGGATTCTGCATAAATCCCCACCCTAACCTTGCTTTGCACCACTTATATTACGGGGTCAAGTAACAACAGGGATATAATGAGTCACGTACTCATTACTAAGATATTAATAGCGCGCCATTAGCACTCATCTATAATCCCATCAGTGGATGCTATTGAAACTGTGGTCCATTCACATTGTGAGTTTGAAACAGTCGGAGCGTCGTATTACTCCTCTGCCAATTGCCCTCATCTTATATGGTTTCAATGGAACACCTACAGCGCCTTGAAACAGTGCTAGAGTAGCGTTCCAAGCTTAGGCCTCTGATTCCCTGTTACTGCTCAGTGATTACTCTGATAACAATGTGCTTCCTACTGGAATCTCCTGATGACATGTTGCATTGTTAATGTTACAGTATTTGAATCTCCATGCCATGCTATGTACCTATTTCACTATATGTACCTATTCGCCTCCATCCCCCCTTTCTTCTTTTTGTATCCCCCTTATACTGTAATGTTTATATGATATAAACCTTCAATAAAAATGTATTATTGAAAAAAAAAAACAGGACCCTGAGTGCCTACATGTTCATCATTGTCCGGGATCAAATTAAGGGGGTGATTCAGATCTGATCGCTGCTGTGTGTTTTTGCACAGCAGGCGATCAGTGATAGACGCGCGTTGCCAAACAACAACAGACATCGCCGACCAGCGACAGGATGGTGCGAAAATTCAGATCGCACGGGCGTTCGCAAGGTGATTGACAGGAAGAGGCCATTTGTGGGTGGTAACTGAGCATTTACTGGGAGTGTCTGGAAAACGCAGGTGTTCCCAAGTGTTTTCAGGGAGGGTATCTGATGTCAGCTCCGGACCCGATCCGCCCCTTCTCATCGCACTGTAGACGTAAGTCCTGGGCTGCGCACAGACTGCACACACTGGATTTTTGCAGCTCGGCGTACACATGCGATCACATGCTTGCACGGGTGAATTTACACTCCCCTTGGGCGGCGACTATCTTAACGCAGGACAGCAAAGCTAGCAGCACAGCGACCAGGTCTGAATTACCCCCTAAGAGTATAGGGTGATATAATCCATCTATGCCACTCATTTTTAAACTTTAATGGGCACTGTCTACTAGCTTAAACAAACTGTTCACAACTAGGGGCCATCCCAGTGGTGAATTTCCCATTAGTCTAGTGAGGCATGTGCCAAAGGGCAGCACTTGTTTGGGGGCTGCACTTGAAAGCTTGTGTTGGTACTGTCAGACCAAAATGTGCCTGTAATTGTAAAATATTTCCACTGTACTGTACCATATGTCATCTTGAATGGAGTGTAAATGGGTAGTACATGCACATACAGCCCCTGTAAGCTGCCCTTCTTAGTAAATATGTATACATACTTTTAAAAAAAAGTTCTAGTTGCTTTTTTTTAAATTAAATTGGCTGTCATAAAATGAGGGCTTATAATCAATCAATGAAAATAATAAAATTAGGCAAGGTGTGGTGGCCATTACTGTAATGCAGGGGTGGGGAACCTCAGGCGCGCAGGCCGTATGAGGCCCGCAAAGCCACTTGATCCGGCCGGCAAGGCTCACCTAACCGAGGGAGATGCCGGGCGCCCGCTGATATTATGTTACCAGCGGGCGCCCAACTCCTTCTCCTCAGCAGCAGCCGGAGGCAGGAGCTCACTCCTGAGCTCCGGCTTTCGGCTCTGGCAGTGTGCGTGTGCGGAGCTATGGGAGAAACGTCATAACGTCTCTCCCATAGTTCTGAGGAGCGAGCAGCCAGGCGGATGGCAGCAGTCCGGAAGCAGGAGCAGGGCTGGTGAGTATTGTGTTTTTTTTATTTTTATTTTAATGTGTGTGTGTGTGTGTGTGTGTGTGTGTGTGTGTGTGTGTGTGTGTGTGTGTGTGTAAGCGGCGCTACTAGGGGGCATATCTAATGGCATATTTAATGAGGCAAAACTGACTGGGGGCATAACAACTGACTGGGGGCATATCTAATGGGGCATAACAACTGACTTGGGGCATAACTACTGGGGGCATATCTACAGGGGGCATAACTACTTGGGGCAGGCTAATTTTTAAGTTGATAATTTTTGTATGGCCCCCGAAGGATTTTATAAATATCCAAATGGCCCTTGGTAGAAAAAAGGTTCCCCACCCCTGCTGTAATGCCTAGGGTCACCATCACCCCTAAATCCAAATCTGGGCCATCCAAGATATGGTTATACAAACTCTAGCCAACAGTAATAAATTATTGGCATGCATATGGGTATCTTTATTTGAAACAGTACCTGTTCCACTGGTGGAATTTTGTATGATGTGTTCCCAGACCTCCCCTAGCCTAAGTACACAGTAGAAATTATAGTTGTACTTCAAGTTTTATTTATAAGCTATACATTCTTAAAAAAATAATATAGGAGGGAAATTACTTGCTCATTCTATTTCAGTTAGCGGGGTTTAGACCCAGATGTAGATTATTCCTCACAGTCACAGCTACAGTAGTTGCAAGAAACAGTCAGCTATAAAAGGCATCCTCAGGTGGTTTGACATGTGAGGAAACCCATTGGTTCCGCATTTTATGCAGAATGAATGGGTTAGCACATTTTACCCCAGGGTTTACTGTGTGGGGCAAAGAGATGTTTTATTGAATAGGGTTTCAATCATATAGCCGTCATCTTGAGATCCCTTCTTGTTTTTCTCAGCAGCATCTCCTTTTTGTGAGCGCCATCTTGGGGCTCCAGGCTCTCGTGCTGAGTGACAAACTTTGTTGGCCCATGATCTGCCTCTGTGGGGTGACGGCTGACTCTGCCACTGGTTGTTACAGGCTCACTGTGTGCCTATGAGGATCCGTGATTACTGGTTCTGGGCACCATCACAGCTCTGCACCTGGGAAGGTATATGTGTTAGAAGAGACTCCTGATGGCTATCCAGTGTTCCCTGGGTGAATGTACAGTGTGGGGGCTGTTTCTGCATGTAACACTGTTGGTGTCTCTCTCCTGGCTGTGTTGTAGGTACTGGTGCGCCTCCCCTGTGGGGTCTCTATATCCCCAATTAATACTGCTCCTACTTTCCACATTATGGCCTATATTCATCAAGCCTTGGAGAGTGATAAATTGCACGGTGATAAAGTATCAACCAATCAGCTCATAGCTGTCATGTTTCAAACACAGACTGTAAAATGGCAGTTAGGAGCTGATTGGCTTGATAAATGTGGGCCTATACTCTCTGTCCAATGTCCGTCTTCTGTGACTTGTTGTTGCTTGCGAACCTGCCTGTGCTGATGCGGAAACTCCCAGTTGTCAGACTCTGTGCAGCTGGAAAGATTTTCCCATTCAGAAAGTGGTGGTGCTATGAGACCCATCTATTCCTATACTCCTTCCCAACCATCTCAGTTCTCCTCTCTGCCTGCTTCTGAGGACCCTTCTCAGGCAATTTCTCAGGCAAATTAATGTAGGCATTTACTTGTATTGGTCAAAATTTCTGAGGTTCATATCAAGCTCTCCCTTCTTCGTCAAGACATGCAGAAAATGTGGGAACATGTTGATGAAGCAGAGACTCATATATATCATTGGGCATAATTCAGGGGTCGCAAAGAGGCTATTGTACACAAATCAATCAATGACTTCTTACTGTGCATGGATGTGAGCCATAGTGTGCACTTGTAGTGCTTGGAATGCAATAATAGTCACACAGAGGAATTAGTAGAGAAGTAGACAGATTTTAGGGGTGGTAATGGGAGTGGTTGGAAAAAACACTGGCATGTCATGGTCGTTCAGATGGCATTCTCTGGGCATGTATAAATTAGCAGCTCAGTCTGCGCGTCTTCAGAGACACTCAGAATCTGCATGGTGACCCGATATGCAACAATGGTACCGATGTTTCAGCAGTTGTACGCCGTCGGACAGAAATGAAGAGACAGCAGTGGGTGTACCTAAACTCAGGTTAGCTTCTGCCCATATTAGCATATAGTCACGATTGCAAGCGCAAGAACAACCACATCTGAATTAGGCCTATTGGATGATGACACTGCTCCTTTTGTGGGATGGTTTTCTACTCTGGACACTTGGATGGCTGCCTGTCTATCTAAAATCTCTGACATTGTTGTTCAATTTTACAGAAACAACATTCTATTTGCTGGTTTGCCCAAGAAGGCTGAGGGCCCTATCCAAAGACATTCCTGGAAAAATGGCTAGTAGAGGCCTTTGCCCATGCTCATTTCAGTGTCCAATATGCGGTGGAGAGGGCGCACTGTATTCCAACCAGTGCTCTCCCTCCTGGTTCTCCTCCTTGGACTTAATAATTAACAGCCAAGATCTTACACATCAAGGCAGGGCAGTAGACACCCTGGCTGGGCCCAGATACTTTTCAGGGGGTATGGCCTAATCATAGGAGGCATGGTCATGCTCCCTTCGAAAAAAATGCAGAAAAAATTGTATTTTAAAGCACCTCTCTGGCCACACTGCAGCCCAGCACACAAAAAAGCTGCTGCTGCCAGGTAAGGAGGTGGGAGACCTGGGCCTCCACAAGGCCCCTTCATCAGACCTGGGCCCAGGTAATTAGTACCCTCCCCCCCTCTTCTCTCGGCGCCACTGCTTTAAGGGCAGAGATGTGATCCTTCTCATATCTCGCCTGCATGCGCTTTTGCAATGCAATAGGGTGGCTATGCACCTAGACTTCTCTATGGATTTCCAGAATCCAAGATTATACTAGAGATGTGCGGGTTCGGTTTTACTCCGATTTACTCGGGTATTTCGGGTTTTGCTTATTGGCTATCCAAAACGCGTGACATCCGTGATCCAATAAGATGCCTTTTCGAGCCCCGAGTAAATCCGAGTAAAACCGAACCCGCACATTTCTAGTTTATAGTTTATACAGATTAAATTGTGTCTCCGACTCTCCATGCTCTGGGCTTCACCTAAAGTATGTCATGTTGTTTTTTTACTGATTATGAATGGTTACTGATGGATGGTCTCACTTAATTGATTCCTCCTTAAAGTGACTGGAGCTTAGGGGCCATAGTGAGGATGCTCGACTGGAGTAAGAATACATGACTGGAGCTAAGAAGCCATAGGGGTATATTCAATAACTGTCGGAAGCTGCTGTTTTGTCGGAAAGACGGCAGCTTCCGACAGTTTTAGGTCTGAAGGGGTTCCGACCTATTCATTACAGCCCCATTTATTCCGACAAGTCGGGTTCTGTCGGAATGTACGTTGATCAGCGTGCATTGTCGGAAGCGGGGCCAAACCCGACAGGTTTTAGCCCCGTTTCTGACATTCTCAATCCGACTTTAATAATAGTCGGATTGAGATGAGTGAGCTGAGAGCAGGAGTCGGGGGAGCAGCGCTGCAGCGGGGAGAGCAGGAACACAGTGGCAGCATCCACCCGGCTCCAGCAAGCGAGGTCCCACTTGCTGGTGTCAGGTGGACGCTGCCGTGAGCCTCCTGTTGTTACGCTGTTGCAACTGCTGCTCCCCCGTCCCCTTTTTACACATTACTGCAGACAGCGTCACCTTTTTACACATTACGGCAGACAGCGTCCCCTTTTTACGCATTAAGGCAGACAGACAGGAAAGAAAGAAAGAAAGAAAGAAAGAAAGAGAAAAAAAGAAAGAAAGAAAGAAAGAAAGAATGGAAGAATAGATTATACTTACTGTCTCCGCTGGCAGTCAGGCTCCTCGGTGCAGCAGCTTCTGGCAGATCCCGGGTAGGGGAAAAGAAGGAGGAGGGAGGGGGAGAAGGGAGCCGCAGCAGTGCAATGTAATTGGTGGAGGCGCTGCTGCAGCTGTCCCTCTCCTTCCACATAGGCTGCCCGCCTCTGCTGTGATGAGGGAAGCACATCCCATTCACAACGGTGGCCAGACTATGTGGAAGGAGAGGGACAGCTGCAGCAGCGCCTCCACCAATTACACTGCGCTGCTGCGGCTCCCTCTTCCACCTCCCTCCTCCTCCTTCCCAACATTCCCCCCCATGGCTGCTGCATCCCTGCAGCTCCTCTCCTCGGGGGGCAGCGGTGGCCCGCAGCATACAGCGGCATGTAATGAGTCAGTTTGACTCATTACATGCCGGGCTGGCTTCGGGCCCCTTGACAGAGGCGGGCCCCAGTGCAAGGCACCGCTTGCACTGGTGGTAGTTCCGCCACTGGATGGATGCATTGAGGGCAGAAAGTGTGTTGTTGTACTTACATGACTGTACAATTAAGCTACTAGCCTCATTTGATTGTCCATTAGGACGGACAATGGCTTGAATTCCAGCCAGGGATTATATGAAGGCTGTGACAGAAGCAGCTGTAACAGTGGGAGGTGACTCTTGCAAATGTGGGCTGGGTAGCAATGGGGTGTTTGGTGTTGATGGTGTTTCTGCAAATACATTTTAATCTTCTCTATCCACTGATCAACTAACTCTGCTGTAGGGGAATAAGGAGCATCACTCGGGGGCAGTTGCATAACTATAAATTAGCCCCCACCCAAACAGTTTCAGACCCCCATGGCAACTGTTCAGAGTCAGGGGTTCTGTTCATTGTCATGGGATTATTCCCCTGCTCTCCAGCCACCGCCATGGCCCTGCATTCCTGTCGCGCCTGCCCCCATTAAAAATGTCTCTCCCAAAATTGCTGCCGCCTTCTCTAGCATCCTTAATAACTGTCTCCTCTGAGCTGATGGTCATTTTGGGACAATGGGTCAGGTACAAAGGGACCAAAGACAATTATCTTCAGGTCCAGGCAGTGGCATAGCACTAGCCCCCGCAGACCCCCAGCACCCACAAGCCACCCACCACCTCCAAGCCACTGCATGGTTTATGGGGATATTGTTACGCTACTGCTCTGTTGATCTAATGCAGAGCACTGGGTAAGTGTGAAATAAACAAAGTCAACATTACAAACAGCATTCTCCACATTTTTAGCTTATAAGAAACATTGGGGCAGATGTATTAACCTGGAGATGGCATAAAGAAGTGATAAACCAGTGATATGTGCAAGGTGATAAAGGCACCAGCCAATCAGCTCCAATATGTAAATTAACAGTTAGGATCTGATTGGCTGGTGCCTTTATCACCTTGCACATATCACTGGTTTATCACTTCCTTATGCCTTCTCCAGGTTAATACATCTGCCCCATTAACAGTAAACTGAATAAAACTCCCAAAATTATACAAATAAGACAAATAATAATTACAGTACTCTTTTATCCCTGAGTATTTTGGGACAATATGTAGGGCTATCCAACTGTAGTAGAATAGGTAAAAAATGGAGGGATATATTTCCTTAATATAAACAATGTTTATGTTGTTATTTGGGAAGCATTTTGTGACCAAGGCCAAGCTCTATATTGTGGTCACAAAGGAAGAACAATTTTTCACATTACTTTACATGCTACTTCATCATCCTGTGTGGCTTCTGGCCAAGATATGACTGTGCTGTTGTGTTTTGGCTGTGACTGAAAAATAAATAATTATACTAGTACTACAACAATGTTTGTATTATTTTAAGTTATGCATAATTTAATTAATGCTCACAAGAAGTGCTTGGACCTGTCCATAAATACGCTACATAGGTGTCCTAGCAGTAGTGGAATAACATTTATAGATTATACAATCCACTTTACTGTACTGAAGTTAGGCTTTCCATAATATTTCCTTAATTCTGAACACCTACAGTATGATATACACAGGCTTTGTGGCTGATTAAAACCAGGTGAAGTTATTCATTTTATTTTCGTAGCCACAGAACCTATTGAAATCTCATAGGTGTCCGGAATTTAAGGAATAATGGGGCAGATGTATTAAGCCTGATGAAGTGATAAGCAGTGATAAATGGAGGGTGATAACACACCAGCCAATCATCATGGTTTGAAAAATGACAGGAGCTGATTGGCTGGTGCGTTATCACCTTTTGCTTATCGCTGCTTTATCACTTCTCCAGGCTTATTATTACATCTGCCCCATTAAGCCAAGGCTAACTATAATGATACTTGGCTTATAGCACACCATCTTTCATGCTGCAAATAGTCATTCATATCCACATAACAGACATTGCTTCTAAACTTTAATATAGAAGGTTACAAAAGTACATTACAGATATTGGGCGGGATGTAATGGAGTCCTAGTTCACCCAATGTGCAGGATGCCGGCCGAACTTGAATGTTTTTTTAAAGGTGCAATCATTTACAAGGCATGGTTATGCCTTGTAAATAACTGCCCCTTTAAAAAAAAATGTCAGAGTTCTCCGGCATGCCACACGTCGGGAAAACTCAGAATTCATTACATCCTGCCCATTATTTTAGTTAAAAAAGAAAAAGAAAAAAAAAATATATATATATATATATTGTATATTTATGTAGTGCAGTTACTTGGCCTGGGTGGGCCATCCGTTTTCTGTACTCCCTGCACCATGCACTGCTTCCAGAGGAATGCTGCTCTGCAGAGGCTTGTCATATTCTAGCAAGGGGAGCCAAAACTTGTCTGTCTGTGGGCCTGTGCATTATTGGCCTGCTTGAGTTTGACCCTATGTTTTATATCACTAAAGCACTTTTTGCAGGTTTACACATTGTACTTTACAGTATATTGGGGGTCATTCCGACCCGTTCGCATGCAGCCGTTTGTCGCTGCGGTGCGAACGGGTCTGGAATGCGCATGCGCGGCGGCCGCACTGCGCATGCTGGTCGTTGCCCGGCGACAGGGGTGGTGACGTTGCGGACAACGTAGAAAGTGGTCGCAGAGACGACCGCAAGAAGATTGACAGAAAGAAGGCGTTCCTGGGCGTCTCCGGACCACTGGTAGCCATTTTTGGGAAGTGGAGAAGAAAACGCAGGCGTGTCCAGGAGAACGGAGGGCGGATGTCTGACGTCAAAGCCGGCCCCAGCATCGCTGATATCGTCGCACAGGGTAAGTATGTCCAGGGCTAGTCTTCATCTGCTTGAAATTTTTTTAGCTTAGCATGGCTGCACAAGCGATCGCAGCCCTGCTAAGCTAAAATACACTCCCCCATAGGCGTGGCCTAGTTGATCGCAGCAGCAGCAAAAAGTTGCTGGCTGCGATCAACTCGGAATGACCACCTTTGCCCGCACAATTAACATCACCAACCACAGACTTCCAAATCTGCTCTTTACTCTGGGCAGAAGTACAGTTTGTGCAATCATACGCCAAATAAGACATTGCAACTGCACATCACTGCTCTAACATGGAACACATTTTCATCATACAAGTATGTGTGGTGCACATTACATCCATTCTTGCTCTAATAAAGTTGGCCATACACCTAAAGATTTATCTGTCAGATCTGGCTGGTTGGAATGAAAATCTGGTAATGGATGAGAGCAAATGACAATTACCATTTGCTCCCAAACACTGGAAAACAGACAAAAATGGTCAATCAGACAAATTTGTTAACTCCATTTGATTTAACCATTTTGTCTGAATGACCTTTTTGTCAGTTTTACGGCATTTAGAAGCAAATGGTCAATTGCCATTTGCTCCCATCCAGTACCAGATTTTAATTTCAGTCAGCGAGATTGTACAGATAAATCTTTAGGTGTATGCACACATTGTACTCATCATCGTCCTCAGCAAAATCAGAGCCCTCCGTACGTGCTGCACTAACATTGCCTCCTACAAATCAGACTTTAATGGTGCCCATACACTTGTGAGATTATCGGTACTAGCCTTCGATTTCGGCCACATCTGTCAGAGAAATTGGGGGATTGTATGCACAGTTAAGGTACCTTTCGACGCAATGCGCAGGCACGCCGGTCGAATCTCGCGTCTCAAGATATTATGTGCTGCACTTAATATTTATCGAATTGGGGCGTGATCGCATGCTGTTTTTTACCACTTTCAATTTATCTCATCGCGATCTGCGATATTTGAAGACAAGAGACGACTTCCTGGCCACTCCTCTTCCCCTCACTGCACACATGACTGGAGAGGAGGCTGGAAGCACGCTGCAGAGCTCCGCACTAAACACCGCACAAGGTAGGCTATACCACTGGCCACCAATGATTATTCCCTTTTTCCAACACTGCCCACCGTTTCTGCTGCTCTACCCACATTTATATAGGCCCCTGCCCAAAATGCTGCGCCACTGCAAGCCCCATGTGGCCGCGCCCTAAACGTCATTATACTGTGCCACTGACCACCAATGCTTATTATTGTTATTTAACACCACTAGTCACCATTTCTGCTGCTCTAGCCAGGATTATACAGGCCCCCTGCCCAAAATGCTGCACTTCTGCAAGCCCCATGTGGCCGCGCCCTAAACGCCATTATACTGCACCACTGCAACCCACATCCCACCGTTATGCTGCTGCACTCTCCACACCAATGTATTATCACTACATATTTCAGATAACTCACACCAGTAACTGGAAAGCAAACTTTATTTAACCAGAATAGTTTACTTTTTTCATGTTTATTAATTTTCTTTTTTTTGCATTCTGTAGATGTCTTATGAGAACCGTGAGTTCCTCTCTGGCTTCATCAGCCTGTACCGTGAGAAGGAGTGTCTGTGGAAGACGTCCTCACCAGACTACAGCAATAAGCAGAAGAGGGAGGCTGCTTACACACGGATGGTGGACTACTCCAAACCCACCTTCTCTGCTGCCTCGGGGGCCTGGGTTCGTAAGAAGATCGCAAATCTACGCACAGTCTTTGTGAAGGAGAGTCCAAGAGATCAGGGGCCGGCGCAGACAACGTGTATATGCCGCAGTTGTGGTACTTTAAGGATCTCAACTTCCTCCTTGAGAAAAGGTCTGCTAAGGAGTCCATGGTGGTGATGGCCGAGTTCGAGGAGGGAAGTCTGGATGAGGCCGAAGGGGTAAGTTGCCTTTTTTTTCCCTTGCAGTGGCATGTATAGTTGCATCAGGTGGTCCCAAGGAGGAAATTGGCGCTGAAAAAAAATTAGTTCGACTATCCACTAAATATGTTTCTCTTTACCCTACAGACACCTGAAGAAGACCTCAGCTGGACCCCTGCCCTCATCATCTCCCCTGAGGAACCTACCTCTCCGCTGCGACCTACTGGGAAGAGGAAGCCGCGCAAAACAAAATTTGTAGAGGACCCTCTCCTAGCGGAGGCAAGTTCCCAACTGCTGCGGAAACCTGACGAGTTTGCTGACTTTGCTGCGTATGTCAGCAAAACAATGCGGAAGGTTTCTGCGCAGCAGCAGGTCGAGTGCCAGCACCTGGTGTCGCAGGTGTTGTACGAAACACTATCAGGACATCTGACACTGGAGTGGAGAGTCCACTGCCCTGAACCTAAAGCACCTGCTCCTCAATTCCCATTGTCCTTTTGTTCCCCACCACCCACCTATCCTACATCTACTACTCCCCATCCAAGCTATCATTCCGGGTATCCGCAACCACAGGCCCAATCCAACTACTCTTCCTCCACTTTCCATCCTCCTCAAACCCCTCCTCAGCAAATCATCCACCCTTCCCATTTTCGTCAACCCCCAACCCCATCCACGTACCCTTCCCCCACTTTCCAATCTCCTCCTCAAACCTGCTGCCCTTCCCAAGCCAGCCACCCATCCACCGTCTCCTCCGCAATTATGACCTCCTTGATGTCACAGGGGGGACAAGTAGACGAGGAGGAGGAGACAAGTCTCTTTCAAATGTAGGGTGATTCTCAATTACTGGTGCCCTTGTTCTACATACCAACAGATGTGGTGCAGTCTGATACTATGGTGAGTGTCAATGCTTTCAGGCAGACAATGCACACATGCTGCTAGGGACAGGTTGATAGAACCGGGGACCCATCTTCCTGCCCCTAGCTGCATGTGTGCATTGAGCCCCTGGCTGCGGTGCCACTCAACACCGCAGTATCAGAATACACCACATCTGTTGGTATATATAACATTCCTGCTGCCCTCGTACAGCTGCCCTCGTACACTGTGATAGATCTGTTGCACTATGATATACGGCATTTTAGTAGCACCGCTTTCAGGTGGACAATGCACACATGCAGCTTGGGTCCGGTTGATGGTGCCGGGGAGCCTGAAGCCGGTCCTACCTGCATGTGCGCATTATGCCCCTGAAAGGGCTGCCACTCTAAAAACATTGTATATCATACTGCACAGCATATGGGGGGTCATTCCGAGTTGTTTGCTCGTTGCCGATTTTCGCTATACTGCGATTAGTCGCTTACTGCGCATGCGCAAGGTTCGTAGAGCGCATGCGCTTAGTTATTTTACACAAAAGTTAGGTATTTTACTCACGGCATAACAAAGCTTTTTCATCGTTCTGGTGATCGGAGTGTGATTGACAGGAAGTGGGTGTTTCTGGGTGGAAACTGGCCGTTTTATGGGAGTGTGCGGAAAAACGCTTGCGTTTCCGCAAAAAATGTGGGAGTGTCTGAAGAAACGGGGGATTGTCTGGGCGAATGCTTTGTGTGTTTGTGACGTCAAACCAGGAACGAAACTGACTGAACTGATCGCAGTGTAGGAGTAAGGATGTGTACACACGGTGGGATCCCTGCTATGCTTGATTTTGTCTATGCGATTTCCCTTGAAGTCCCTCAGAGCCCAGATAGCACAGATTGTACAGATTTTGACTATCTGTGCTTGAGAATTTGTCTATGTACGATTTTGAGTAAGTGCCAATTTTGACTATACTTTGTACTAGATTGTACACTAGATAGTCAAGATTGACTTGCCTGCACAGTCTATCTAGCCTTACGATACCGACCCCACGGGAGCACGCATCGGGATCGAATCTGTATCGCAAGCTGCCTAGCACCATGAGATATGCACTAACTTTTCATAAGATTTTGACTATATAGTCAAAATCTCACAGATTTATCTCACCATGTGTACACACCCTAAGTCTCGAGCTACTCAGAAACTGCTAAGAAATTTCTATTCGCAATTCTGCTAATCTTTTGTTCGCAATTCTGCTAATCTAAGATACACTCCCAGAGGGCGGCCGCTTAGCGTGTGCAATGCTGCTAAAAGCAGCTAGCGAGCGAACAACTCGGAATCACCCCCATCATACAGCACTTATATATTGCAACAGATGTGCTGCATTTTGATACTACGGAGTTGGGTGGCACCGCAGGCAGGGGCACAATGCACACATGCAACTTGGTGCAGGTTGATGGAACCGGGGACCCATCCACCTGTACCAAGTTGCATGTGTGCATTGTGCCCCTGCCTGCGGTGCCACTAAATGTTACAGTATCAAAATGCACCACATTTGTTGCTATATATATAGCATTTTTTTTTTCATTTTATACATGTAATGATGCACATGTGGTGCATCATGAAAACTTAATATTTGCTGACATCTAGCCATGTCGACCACATATGTCTTGAAATAAAAATAACTTATTTATTCAAAGCAATTTCATGTGCTTCATCATGAAAAGTTTATACTGTTTGCAAAAGTTCAGCCATGTTGGCTACATATTTAAAATAAAGTTATAGGCATTTTTATACTTTTCTCAAATGGGAATGCTGACCTTGATATATATATAGCAACAGATGTGGTGCATTTTGATACTACACCATTGAGTGGCACCGCAGGCAGGGGCACAATGCACACATGCAACTTGGTGAAGGTTGATGGAACCGGGGACCCATCTTCCTACCCCAAGTTGCATGTGTACATTGTGCCCCTCCCTGCGGTGCCACTCAACGTAGTAGTATCAAAATGTACTACATTAGTTGGTTATATATAGCATATTTTTTTTCTTTTAATTAGTGATGTGCACCGGAAATTTTTCGGGTTTTGTGTTTTGGTTTTGGATTCGGTTCCGCGGCCGTGTTTTGGATTCGGACACGTTTTGGCAAAACCTCCCTGAAATTTTTTTGTCGGATTCGGGTGTGTTTTGGATTCGGGTGTTTTTTTTACAAAAAACCCTCAAAAACAGTTTAAATCATAGAATTTGGGGGTCATTTTGATCCCATTGTATTATTAACCTCAATAACCATAATTTCCACTCATTTCCAGTCTATTCTGAACACCTCACACCTCACAATATTAGTTTTAGTCCTAAAATTTCCACCGAGGTCGCTGGATGGCTAAGCTAAGCGACCCAAGTGGCCGACACAAACACCTTGCCCATCTAGGAGTGGCACTGCAGTGTCAGACAGGATGGCAGATTTAAAAAATAGTCCCCAAACAGCACATGATGCAAAGAAAATAAGAGGTACAATGAGGTAGCTATGTGACTAAGCTAAGCGACCCAAGTGGCCGACACAAACACCTGTCCCATCTAGGAGTGGCACTGCAGTGTCAGACAGGATGGCAGATTTAAAAAATAGTCCCCAAACAGAACATGATGCAAAGAAAAAAAGAGGTGCAATGAGGTAGCTGTGTGACTAAGCTAAGAGACCCAAGTGGCCGACACAAACACCTGGCCCATCTAGGAGTGGCACTGCATTGTCAGACAGGATGGCAGATTTCGAAAAATAGTCCCCAAACAGCACATGATGCAAAGAAAAAGAGGTGCAATGAAGTAGCTGTGTGACTAAGCTAAGCGACCCAAGTGGCCGACACAAACACCTGGCCCATCTTGGAGTGGCACTGCAGTGTCAGACAGGATGGCAGATTTAAAAAATAGTCCCCAAACAGCACATGATGCAAAGAAAAAAAGAGGTGCAATGAGGTAGCTGTGTGACTAAGCTAAGCAACCCAAGTGGCCGACAAAAATACCTGGCCCATCTAGGAGTGGCACTGCAGTTTTCTAGTGAGAGGATGAGTGCTTCCATCCTCATGTGAATCTGAACCACTAGCCATGAACATAGGCCAGGGCCTCAGCCGTTCCTTGCCACTCCGTGTCGTAAATGGCATATTGGCAAGTTTACGCTTCTCATCAGACGCTTTTCATTTAGATTTTTGGGTCATTTTACTGAACTTTTGTAGTATACTTGACGACACAGAAGTAGAGCAGTGGACTACTGTACCGTACTGCTATATATATATATACTGGTGGTCACAGCAACATTCTGCACTGTCCCCTCCTCCTATATACTGCGCACAACTAAAATGCAGCACAGGTATGGATGCATAGTATACTTGATGACACAGAGGTAGAGCAGTGAACTACTGTACCGTACTGCTATTTATATACTGGTGGTCACAGCAACATTCTGCACTGTCCCCTCCTACTATATACTGCGCACAACTAAAATGCAGCACAGGTATGGATGCATAGTATACTTGACGACACAGAGGTAGAGCAGTGGACTACTGTACCGTACTGCTATATATATATACTAGTGGTCACAGCAACATTCTGCACTGTCCCCTCCTACTATATACTGCGCACAACTAAAATGCAGCACAGGTATGGATGCATAGTATACTTGACGACACAGAGGTAGAGCAGTGGACTACTGTACCGTACTGCTATTTATATACTGGTGGTCACAGCAACATTCTGCACTGTCCCCTCCTACTATATACTGCGCACAACTAAAATGCAGCACAGGTACGGATTGACAATGCTAAATTCCTTTGTCGTATAAACAACCCTTTATGAAGCTAAGAACACTGTACGCTGTTTACTTAAGAAGTACCGTAATGGTACGCTATCTGCGTAGCGATCGCTCAGCCGTAGGCGAGACGCTCAAGCGTCACGTTCGCTCACGGCCCAGTGATCACAGGACACGTTATTGGTTATGTCTAGGGGAATGATTCGCTGTAGCGTAGCATACGCTCGAGACCACGAGGAGGTCACCAGCGATGCAGACGCTTACAACACTATACCTTTATGTTAAAACCTTATACCAGAGAAATACACTGAATACCTTAATGTGAGTACAGGGTGTAAGTGCAACCTTGTGTAACCTGACTAACTACAAAGCTGCTTGAGCGTCACCGACGCTCAAGTGAACACTTAACACTATAGGAAATACACAGATGCTGGTTTAGGTTCCAAGGCCTATTAACTGTATTATATCTAATATACTTGTAAAAGGGGATAACAGTACATATGATACACTACAACATAACAGAGACTTCCTAACCACAGAACTAAACAATAAATACAAAAAGACAATACTACACTGACCTAAATGCAATACAATACAATACTATCTAATACAATACAATACTAGCCTAGTCTAGGGGAGATATGAGAGAACAGAACAGAGAGAGAGAGAGAGAGAGGGAGAGATGAGATGAGAGAAATTGGCTCACAGAAAGACAATGATAACGGAGAGAAACTTACGCACAAAGGGTATGATCGCCTGCGCCTCGATATCCAGCTCCCGGCTATCAGCAGATAACCGTTGATGAGAGAGTGAGAGCTGGATGTGGTCGGCCTGCCTATTTATGCCCCACACACAATGCAATCTCCTGGTCCTACAATCCCATTGTCCATTGGCCGAAGGAATTCGGCCCTGTATCATAACAAAAGGTCATAGGGTGATTCATACAGGTGGGCTGTGACGATTTCCAACAGCTCAGGTGGGTGGGAAACTGGGTTTCCCGCCGCATACCTGAGTATGTGTAAATAATAGAAATGGACATAAACTTCTTATGTCCATAACTATTCGCACGAGCGATTAATACGCTCCAAACCAACACCGGAATATTGCTAATTAAATACTCTTCCGATGGGTACCAAACACTGCTGTATGATTCCTGTTAGACCCTTCGTACGATATAAAGAGGGATTCCTCAGCTCTGGGACATTGTATTTTAACCAAACTTTCAGAATCTATCAAAGGGACCATGATCTATAAACTACATTAATTGTGAACATTTGTAACGAATGAGTCGCACGCTACGACTACATAAACTCTACCGTAAATACGCATACCGCGCCTGCGAGTGCACGTTATTGCGGGTATGCGCATCCACGGGAGAGCGCACGCACGCGCAGCGCGGACCAGTGTGCGGTGCAAATATGGCAACGTGCATTGAGACATTTTTCTGACTTTGACAGTCCACCCTTTGGCAGTCAATAATAACTGCCACAAAACATTTAAGGAGAAAAATGTAAGTCAGGGGTTAATTGATTTCCATGGTTGGGTAGGGGAGGAGAGAGGAGAAGGTGTGAAGAGGGTATGACCTAGTGAGATAGCAGAAGCATGTGTGTATGAATCCATGTTTGGGGGGTCATGTATCATCGTGCCGTACGTGTTGTAAATCAAGCTTCGAGGTATTGCGAAGTATACATTTGAATTCCTTCTTATCCTGTGGTACAGGTCTGTGGATGGGCTGTCAAACTCTACCGAGCTCATTTCGGCTGTGGTTGTAACAAAATGGGGATGCACATTTTAGTTGATGATACATGAATGGGGGAGGTATGTGGTTGCTGATATCTGTGCCTGTATTCCCTATCGTCTATGTGTGTCGTTACCTGAGGGTTGTAGAGATGAAGATACAGAACACTTACGAAAAATGCAATGATATTCTATGTCAGGGAAATGTACATCTGTCGTCGAAGTTGTTTTCGGTATCTGTTGAGAGTCGTCTTCTTTGCGCTGTATTGCTCCTTAGGCATGAGCAAATAGCTTTGTCTGAGCCATCAGATTTACAAAAATGTTGGGCTAGCGTGAGTTTAAAGATACTAGGGAAACTGGGGATCCATGGCAAAGTTCATCAAGTGTCCATATTTAAAGTTGTCAAATCTTCTTCTTTGGTCAATCCGTTGTCTGTATACATCTCGTCTCGTCAGCTTCCTCGTCCAAGGGGGTCTTTGTATCTTGGAGAAAAGCAGAAAAACAGGTGAAAGAAACGGACCGTATAATCGCATTTTCATCACATTCTGGTTTCTATCATTGGGTCATAAATCAAATCCAGGTTAATTACAGTTTCCTCACTCCTCAAGCTCATCACTTTTGTACTTTGTTTGCACCTCATTAAAGCCTGCCCGCATCTAAATATCAATCCAATCGATATAACGACACCCAAGATACATAGTAGAAACTTTCCAACATCCATTATGACTCCTTGAGCCCACTCTCCTGAGGAAGGTTCAAAACAGGGTACATCTTGCACGGGTTAATACTTGCATGAGTTATTTGGTTAACATCATTAACATTTACAGTGTTACTAAGAGTTTGTGTTTTACAACCCAGTGCGTTTCTCTCCGCAATCAACTTCTCTCCTGCAATGTATGGTGGAGGAGGAGCTGTGGCAATCAACTTCCTGACTGCCCCAGATCCCGCCGCCAGAGCCAAACCTCTCTGTATCTCACCTTCCTGGTGCCATAACTGTAAACAATCATGATGTTGAATTCGTCTCTTTGTTGATTTTACGAGACATATCCTCCTCCTTAAATTTTGTAACAGTTCTGGACTAAAGCTACCTATTCTTGGGAATTTGTCCCTGTCTTGTACAGTCATTCTCTCCCATTCATCACATAAAGATTCGGTGTGAATTCCATATTTTTCACACATTACATATCGTGCCGACCCAACTGGTCGGTTCACAGAATCAACCTGAACCAGGGTTGATCGCCCCCTACCTGAGCAACTGGCCCCCATAGTCTGCAGGTGTTGCTTAGTCCTCCTTGGATCTCTGTATCAAGGTTTTCAGCAAGCCTTTACAGACAACCAAATTACTCCACAGTAGGCCGGCGGTGGCGGTTTACCGAGTACCCCACTCACTCGCCCACCTCGACCAATACGACCTGATCACACCGACGTGGTGCTGGCGTACTCGATACAGGGCCCCTATGGAACCTTCAGTTTACTGGAACATATGAGGGTTACCCGCAGGACACTTACTCTTTCCAGTAAAGTTGGGGTTGTTAGATAGTTCCTGAGTGACCAGCGAACTTCCCTTCCAAAAATAAAAAATTACACAAATCACGTCAGAATGTACAAATAGCGTTTGTGACCACTTTACTCTTATGGTATTAGGTCAGATTACTAACTACTGCACACAATTACGTGCGGTCCAATCGTTCAGTACACGAGCACTACTTGTCATGTACTGAAAGACCAATGGAATCGATGTTTCCGGCCGCGATTCCTTCAGCAAGAGCTTATGGCCTATATGGGTTCTGCACCAACACCCCAGGCGTTGTGCCACTGGACTTTTATAGCGGACCTTTTACCTTACGACCTCCTGGTCTTGTTCCTTATGACCTCCTGGTCTTGTTACCTTATGACCTCCTGGTCTTGTTCCCTTATGGTCCGCTATACTCTAATGCTCAAATATTATTTAACCAGGGATGCCTCCCTAGCCACCGTATATGTCACTTACACGTATGTCCCTTGACGAGTACCCGGCTTTCCTTTTGGTTCCACCTTAAAGTTATATAAACTTTTGTATACAAAACACACTCACTCAACACATGTACACTTTGTTTCTATATCTATTTCTGCGCAGAAATTGTCTTTAGGCCAAAAGTGTTACCAATTAGGAGCAGGATCTGTTAAACTAAATTTCAGATTTTTCCAAAAATAGATTTGCGTTATTTACCGCGTCGCGTTATCTACCGCTGTGCGTTAATTATCGCCTTTGCGTTACTTCACTTTATCACAACTTGAGCTACGTGGGCGTAACCGGACGCTACGTTGCGTAATGTACGCTGCGTGCGTCTGCCTTTGGATTGCGTACGCTAGTCTTTGTTAGCGACACGTGTACGCAATGCAAAGATCCACCGTAACACAATATATTTTTATCAATGTAAATGATCCCTGATCATCTACCGCAATCCACACTGACTGCCTTGTATCTCAGACAAACCGTGTGTTTGTTCTATACTTTAACTATTACCTCTACTATGAAATAACAGCAAATCTCTTTTTAGCACTTTCTATCAACTATAAAATTGGCAAACAGGAATAGTGATATACGAAAATGAAACAGAAATGCAGATATATGTATGCGTGCGTGTATACGCAAGACAGAAGAGAAATAAAACAGTTTTAAAAAGACACAAGCGTTTTGTTCTTACTTCCGGTTACCGGGTTCCTTCAGCACTCTTTATCTAAGCGAAGCAGACGCTTATCCCGCCAGCACTATGAGACAATCTCCCACCCTTTGCTGGGGGATAATGTCTGCTGATCTACCTAGTGCAGATGTGAGAAGTATAGGACGAGCCCGCAATTGACAATGCTAAATTCCTTTGTCGTATAAACAACCCTTTATGAAGCTAAGAACACTGTACGCTGTTTACTTAAGAAGTACCGTAATGGTACGCTATCTGCGTAGCGATCGCTCAGCCGTAGGCGAGACGCTCAAGCGTCACGTTCGCTCACGGCCCAGTGATCACAGGACACGTTATTGGTTATGTCTAGGGGAATGATTCGCTGTAGCGTAGCATACGCTCGAGACCACGAGGAGGTCACCAGCGATGCAGACGCTTACAACACTATACCTTTATGTTAAAACCTTATACCAGAGAAATACACTGAATACCTTAATGTGAGTACAGGGTGTAAGTGCAACCTTGTGTAACCTGACTAACTACAAAGCTGCTTGAGCGTCACCGACGCTCAAGTGAACACTTAACACTATAGGAAATACACAGATGCTGGTTTAGGTTCCAAGGCCTATTAACTGTATTATATCTAATATACTTGTAAAAGGGGATAACAGTACATATGATACACTACAACATAACAGAGACTTCCTAACCACAGAACTAAACAATAAATACAAAAAGACAATACTACACTGACCTAAATGCAATACAATACAATACTATCTAATACAATACAATACTAGCCTAGTCTAGGGGAGATATGAGAGAACAGAACAGAGAGAGAGAGAGAGAGAGGGAGAGATGAGATGAGAGAAATTGGCTCACAGAAAGACAATGATAACGGAGAGAAACTTACGCACAAAGGGTATGATCGCCTGCGCCTCGATATCCAGCTCCCGGCTATCAGCAGATAACCGTTGATGAGAGAGTGAGAGCTGGATGTGGTCGGCCTGCCTATTTATGCCCCACACACAATGCAATCTCCTGGTCCTACAATCCCATTGTCCATTGGCCGAAGGAATTCGGCCCTGTATCATAACAAAAGGTCATAGGGTGATTCATACAGGTGGGCTGTGACGATTTCCAACAGCTCAGGTGGGTGGGAAACTGGGTTTCCCGCCGCATACCTGAGTATGTGTAAATAATAGAAATGGACATAAACTTCTTATGTCCATAACTATTCGCACGAGCGATTAATACGCTCCAAACCAACACCGGAATATTGCTAATTAAATACTCTTCCGATGGGTACCAAACACTGCTGTATGATTCCTGTTAGACCCTTCGTACGATATAAAGAGGGATTCCTCAGCTCTGGGACATTGTATTTTAACCAAACTTTCAGAATCTATCAAAGGGACCATGATCTATAAACTACATTAATTGTGAACATTTGTAACGAATGAGTCGCACGCTACGACTACATAAACTCTACCGTAAATACGCATACCGCGCCTGCGAGTGCACGTTATTGCGGGTATGCGCATCCACGGGAGAGCGCACGCACGCGCAGCGCGGACCAGTGTGCGGTGCAAATATGGCAACGTGCATTGAGACATTTTTCTGACTTTGACAGGATGCATAGTATACTTGACGACACAGAGGTAGAGCAGTGGACTACTGTACCGTACTGCTATATATATACTGGTGTCAAAGTCGAAAATTATTCCAGCACACACATTACGTACTAACAACACACACATGCCCGCTGCGCGAGCACTTGTTCCGCCGTGCGTGCACATATCCGCAATTTGCGTATGGTCGCTCCCGCGGTCCTGCGCGTGGTATGGGTATTTATGGTGGAGTTTGTGAGGGTTATCAAAACATTACATATTTAATCCAAATAGTGCACATTGTACACATAGCCCCCCTGCACCACATCAGCAAGTATCAACAGTTTAAATGATTCCAGGACTAAGGGATTCACCTTTGCATGATAGGAAGGGACAGACTAAGGTTATAAGGTGATGTCTGGTATCCAGCTGTAGGGTATTTTAAGGGTAACATTCCGGTGTTGGTTAGAGGAAGATCGCATGTTCCTGCGTATAGTTATGTGCAGAAGTAGAATATAGATATAAACAGTATTTACTGTATATTATGTATGCGGCGGGAATCCAGAGGAGACCACCCACAAGAGCAGTTGAGAAAGACATCGCCCACCTTTTCAAATCAACCTATGACCTCTCCTGTAATGTAAAGATGCATCCCTGTGTCCAATGGACAAAGGGATTACAGTATCCATTGTATTGCTTTTGGAAGTAGTGTATAAAAAGCCTGTTGCTGCCTGGCCGGTCAGAAGACTCTTAACGCTATCTACCTGATTAGCGGAGGACTGGACCAGGAAGCGCATGTGAATATTCTCACGTATGTACATTGACTGTAGCCATTTACTCTGTTGTAGTGTATAAATTGTATTGTTAACCCCCTTCAAGATATATACTCTGTGGTGTTGGAGCCCAGTGTTAAAATACAAATCGGTGTTGTGTCCTCTTTTCCCTGCTAGGGTTTAAAAGCGTATTACCTTACCTAACTGTATAAGGTTTAAAAGTGTATTGATAAGGTGTGTACGCGCTGCGGGTACTTTGTACCGTCAGCACTGTATATGGTTTTAGGTGTAGCATTATTGCATTGCATTGCTGCATAAGGTTTAAGGTGTAATATCATTGCATTGCATTACTACTAAGGTGTAAAGTATAACTCTGGGTGTGTGCGCGATGTGTATACTTTGTACCCCCAGCGCGGCGTTTGTACGCTAAGTCCGTACACGGTACGGGACTCTGTACGCAAATAGCGTACAAAGTACGTAGAGTGCATATTAAGTCTAGCGGCCGCAGCGGCTCCATGGTAAAAGTGTGTTTAAAGGTATAGCTTTATGGTTTAAGATAATATCGACATTATCAATTGGGGGCATCGTCCGGTTTTTCCACATACCCGCAGCCTAGCAGGTTAAAGCAGACTTTATCTATCAGCAAAGGGCGGACAGGTATCCTACGTGATCCTTTTCCTGGCCGTAGAATACACTGGAAACCCTAAGTTATTGCTGATTAGATGGTGTCTGCTCTGCATGGTTTGTAGGGATGCTGGTGGGACCCGTAAAGTAAATACGCAAAACTATTTTAAAAATCTGTGAATTTCTATTTGGCGCCAAATGCGCACACAACACAAGCATACACCTGTACTTTGTATTTGTATACCTGCTCGTATTGTTGCCATAAATACTGATTACTAGATTCATTTAGACCTGTACGGAGAAATTTGTTGCTATTTAGTTAAAACATAGACTAAATATTAAGGAAGTAAACGTAAAACACAACTACAGTCTGGCCTAGTTAAAATGGTTTATACAGAAAGAAACTGTGTTGTGTTAAGTAAACAATTATAGGTAATATCGCTTACATTTATAGAAGTGTGGGATTTGTACTATTGCGGACGTACGGTTTTTGTACACGTGTCTCGGACAAAGTACGGGACTGTGTATGCAACGTAAAGACATACGCACGGTCGCGTATTTACGCAAATTACACAAAAGCATTGTTTAGTTTAGGGGCGGAACAATAGCAACACTACAATAGCACAAATTGCTCGGTTTCCAAAATTTTGTTTAAATTAAACCTTTTTTACTGTATTACCTCTGGTACTAAGGCTGTTTATCTGAATGAAAGTTTATTTTCTGTACAGAAAAACCAAAGTGTATTTGAGTGAACGAATGTGAGTGAGCAAACATAATAAAGGTGTTGTGGACCCAGGGAATTCGGGATCCCGTAAAAGTGGTACACCGAGTGAGTGGAGGCTCGGTGGCGTGAGGCAGCTGACTCATGTTAATATAGATTGAAGTACAAAGGAGCAAGGTAGCAGAGTACCGCAGACCAGAAGGTCAGCGAGGTTTTGAGTACCGTGGCCCAAGAGGTCAGCGAGGTTTAGAGTACCGCAGCCCAGGGGGTTAGCGAGGTTTACCCATATAGGCTTGTTTTTGATATGCTCCGACTGAGGTTTCGCAGCCTGAAAAATCGATTCCATTGGTCGTACGGCGGATAAGTAACAATTACCTATACACTGTGCGATTGGACTGCGCGTTCGTGGGTGCAATAGTTAGCGCAACGTGATACTCTTTTTACGAGCTTTGCATAAAATCGCAGGATCATTAGCGCTGGATATAGCATACACAAGCGTGATTTGTGTATAATAAAGGTTTAGGGAGTTTTCGCTGGTCTCTCTCAGGAACTCTCCAACGACCAATATTTACTGGAAAGGGTAAGTCACTCCCAGATACTTCCAGTAAATAGAGGTTACGTAGGGGCCCTAGGTTGGGTACATTGCCTGCGCTATCAACAGTGTATGGTGGCTTGAGTGGGTGAAAGCACTTGGAGAACTTTCACCGTTGCCTTATATTGAGTATTTTGGTTAATTTTGTGGGATTAGCCAAAAGGACAAATACCTGCAAAAATGGGGGCTAGTTGCTCAAGTAAGAGATGTTCAACCAGGGTTCAGGTTGACATTCCGCGGCCCAGGGGGTCGGGGAGGTACATAATGTGTGAGAAGCATGGACCACACACAGAAGTTTTTTGCAATGAATGGGAACGTATGACTGCGGAAGATAGGGAACCATTCCCTAAGGTAGGCAGTTTTGAACCAAAGGTATTGCTGACTTTAAGGATTAGGATATGTCTGATAAAATCCCGAAAGAAAAGGGTCAGACACACAAACTGTTTAAATTTATGGCAGCAAGAGGGCGATATGCAAAGGGAACTAGCTTACGCAGCAGGTTCCAAACCTAGCAGGAAAATGATGGCAACCGCACCACCACCACCATATATTGTAGGGGAGAAAGTGGCTACAGACAATGGCATATTGGTATCTGATAAGAGTATAGTTGATAAATGTACTAATGCTAACCCGTGCAAGTTGTATCCCATTTTAAACTTTCCTCAGGACTGCGAGCAAGAAGATGAGCCCAGCACGATATCGGCACTCTCTCTAGCAGCCACCATACAGAACACTCAGGTGGGCACGGCCCAACCAGTAAGATCAGTTGTAAGGCCCCATAGCGGAGGGATAAGTGAGGTCGTGTCCACAGGTAAGTACGGTACCATACATTATGCAGAGACAATAGCACCTCAGATTGTGGAGTCAACTCAGAATTATGTAATTGAATTAAATCCTGTCAGGGTGATCGCAGTCCCCAATGGGAAGACTGACGCTCAGGGAGTCACTCCCATCAGGAACATTGCTATGCATTGTCCTTGGTCCCGGACAGAATTGAAGACAATTATGTCTGAATTTCCCGATCCCAGAAAGGATCTAGTCGCATGCCAGAGGTTTATTAAATAATTAGGTAACGCCACCGAACCCACAAACAAAGATTGGCGAACAGTGCTACGAGTATGTTTACCTTCCAATATTGACCCCGCGAAATTCATTACTGTTTGTCAATTAGACGCAGAAGTACCTCTCACTGATGAGTACACTCAGGAGAATGTACGACAGATCAATCTGCAATTAGGAGTATATTTCCCTACTGTTGTCAAATGGAATAAAATCTTTTCCATAAGACAAAAAGAAGGTGAAACGGCATCTGAATATTTCCACCGAGCACTGCAGGAAATGGCTAGATACACTGGGGTCGAGGACATTAAGGAAAATGTACATCACAGGGAGGTAGCTGTGTCAGTATTAATGGACGGGTTAAAAGAGACATTAAGAACAAGGGTACAAACCACTCTACCTAACTGGAGAGGTATCTCGGTGGCTGCATTAAGAGAGTCCGCTATCGAGCACGATCGGAACGTCATTAAGCACAGGGAGTCACAGGGGGATAAGCTGATGACAGTAAGTATAAATTCCCTTACATCCAAACCACATCAGCCAAAACTCCAGACCCCTGATGGTAAGTCACGTTTAGTAGTATGCTATAATCGTCGGAAGGAAGGACATTTTGCACAGAACTGTAGTTATAAAGGCACACATAAGGTATATCGACCCCCTAGACCAGGACATGAACCACATTATAATACACATGATAGGGATCAGGGATCGCATAGGAGAAGTTATGAGCCGCATGCAGGGGAAACAAGGAGGTACCCACCAAGGAGGAACTGGCAGACCTCTGAAAATTCTCAGCTATCCCCCTCACATATTGTAGCTGCCAGCGCGCTGCGGGAGGGTCACAATATACAATAGGGGTTGGGCCACACTTGTAGTCTGCAGCCAGTGAAGTTGATTGCTAGCCTTGGAAGTGAACCTGAGGTCACAGTTGATGTAGCTGGTAGATCATTACCTTTTCTTGTAGATACAGGGGCGGCCAGGTCAGTGTTAAATTCAATGGTAGGTATGAAAACCACGGGTAAAACAATTCCGGCAATGGGAGTAACAGGAGTAGTACAACACTACCCTTTGAGTAGACCTGCAGAGATTACGATAGGGCCTTTGCAGACCAAGCATTCCTTTTTGTTAGCAGCATCGGCTCTGACTAATCTACTGGGGAGAGATGTATTGTGTAAAATGGGGTGTGTCATATATTGTACTCCTGAGGGTGTCTTCTTGGATATACCCGAGAATCACGTTCAGGAAGTGCAGGATATGTTAGACACCCCACAAAGGCTAATGTCACACTCTGCTGGTATAAACAGGTGTCCATCCAAGGTAGAGGAAATGATCTCACAAATACCGGGATCCCTCTGGACCAAAGATGGACAAGACACCGGATTGATGGCGAATGTAGCTCCCATAGTAGTGCAAATAAAAGATGGTAGGATAGCTCAAAAAATCCCACAGTATCCTCTGAAGCCAGAGGTAGAATTAGGAGTGTACCCAGTCATAGAGCGCTTGCTACAACAGGGCATCCTAGTTAGGACGTCCAGCACTGCCAATAGTCCCATCTTCCCTGTGAAAAAGAGTGGGGGGAGGGGTTACAGGCTAGTGCAGGATCTAAGAGGGATAAATAAAATAGTTGAGAGCCAATTCCCAGTAGTGCCAAGTCCAGCTGTCATCCTCATGCAAATTCCCCCTACTGCTAAATTTTTAACTGTCATTGACCTCTGTTCTGCTTTTTTTTCTGTCCCTTTGCACCCTGACAGCCAATACCTGTTTGCATTCACATACAGGGGAGTACAGTACACCTGGACTCGCCTACCCCAAGGTTTCATTGACAGCCCAAGTATTTTCTCCCAGGCTTTGCATGACTGTTTATAATCCTTTCAACCTGAGAGCGGATCAGTATTAATACAGTATGTAGATGACTTACTGCTGTGTTCTGATTCACTTGAATCGTCCTTGAAAGACACGAAACAGCTTCTGTTTCATCTTTCCCATACGGGACACAAGGTTTCAAAGGATAAGTTGCAGTTGTGCCAGACCAGGGTAAAATATTTGGGACATTGCTTGACGCAAGGCCTTAGACACCTTACCGCTGATAGAATACAGGCAATTCGCGACATGACTCTGCCACAAACCCAGCAACAGATCCGCACTTTTCTTGGAATGTGTGGGTACTGCCGAAACTGGATCCCAGGGTTCTCCATACTGGCTTTACCTTTGCAAGAAATGGTCTCTTCAAACAAACCAGATCGGATCTCACACACAGATGAGTCCGAACTGGCATTTGAGAGACTCAAACAGTGCCTATCACAGGCACCTGCATTAGGCATGCCAGATTATGGGAAACCCTTTGAATTGTACGGTACATAAAGTGCTGGGTGTGTGGCAGGTGTCCTAACCCAGAGACATGGTGATGCCAGCAGGCCGGTAGCTTACTACAGTGCACAGTTAGACACCGTAGCGCAGTCTCTCCCCACATGCTTGCGAAGTGTTGCAGCGATAGCTTTGCTAGTAAGTAAAAGCGAAGACGTAGTGTTAGGACACAACCTGACAGTCCATATGCCTCATGCAGTGTCAGCCTTACTGAACTCCGCCCAAACCAGACATGTCTCATCAGCACGGTTTACAAGGTGGGAATTAGCACTAATGGCCCCTGTAAACATCACCATAAAGAGATGCAGCGCACTAAATCCTGCAACTTATCTGCCGGGTGTGCCTGGACAGGCACAAAGGGTGGAGGATGAGAATGATGGTGAAGGAGGATTTAGTGCAGATACTGACACGCATGATTGTATGGAATATCTGAACCAGACTTTCACTGCAAGACCCGACATTAGTGACAACCCACTGGAAGGCATAGATTTTACTTTTTACACTGACGGTAGTTGCCACAGACAGACGGACTCGGGAGACCTGTGTACTGGATACTCAGTCGTAGATGACAGAGGTATCATAGAAGCTGAACCCCTGGGCCCACCGCACTCAGCACAAGTTGCTGAGCTGGTCGCCCTAACCAGAGCGTGTGAATTGGCCAAGGGTAAGTCAGCCAATATATATACAGATTCTAGGTATGCCTTTGGAGTAGTGGATGATTTCAGGGCCCTATGGCGCCTCAGAAATTTCATGACGGCAGCTGGCACACCTGTAGCGCATGCATCCCACATAAAAAGGCTTCTAACAGCGATACAAGAACCAGACAGAGTGGCTGTTATCAAGTGCAAAGCACACACTTAAAACCAAGATCCAATCTCACTTGGTAACAGCCGGGCAGACGAAGCTGATAAATCAGCAGCCAGCACCCCCATACAAACAGATATCACATCACTGATGATATTCAACACCATCAACACACAAAAATTAAGTGAAATGCAAAATTTGTGTTCTCCACAGGAAAAGACGGTCTGGAGGTCAAAGGGATATGGCCAGGAGTCCTCAGGACTCTGGAGAGATGGACAGGGTAAGCCAGTGGCCCCCGGGGCATATCTTCCAAGCTTAGCTGAGGCGGCACACGGTCTGACTCATCTGGGTAAAGAGGGTATGTGTAAGCTGGTGAGAGCCTACTGGTGTGTGCCAGGATTCTCTTCTCATGCGGGTAAGAGAGCAATGACATGTCTTATTTGCTTGAGGAAGAATATTGGAAAGTCAATACCAACAGAACCATCCCATATCCCACCGACAGACGGCCCTTTTCAGGTAATACAGATTGATTTCATACAGTTACCACCCTGTAGGAATTTCTAATATGTGTTAGTCTGTATTGATGTGTTTTCCAATTGGGTAGAAGCGTTCCCTGCTGCCACAAATACTGCTACGTTCATTGCAAAGAAAATTGTGCAGGAATTTGTGTGTAGATATGGTATCCCTAGAATAATTGAAAGCGATAGGGGTACCCATTTTACAGGTGAAGTCTTTCAGGTTATGTGCAAACTGATGGGAATTAATAGCAAGCTGCACACTCCGTACCGCCCACAGGCGAGTGCAAAGGTGGAGAGAGTAAACTGCACTATTAAGAATAAGCTGAGCAAAGTGATGGCTGAAACTGGATTGTTGTGGCCAGAAGCTTTGCCACTAGTATTGTACAGCATCAGAACCACACCCAGGTCCCCCCTTAACCTATCACCCTTTGATATTCTTTTTGGTCGACAACCCCACGTAATGATAGACCCCCAGGATGATTTGAAATGCAATAACGAAGTGACTGTAAAATATTTGGTTAAGATGAGCCAACAGCTGAGGAATCAAAACAAAAATCTAAAGCTGGTGATTCCTGACCTGCCAAACAGTAATTGTCATGACATTGAACCTGGGGATTATGTAATGATTCGAAATTTTCTACGCTCAGGTTGCCTAATTGACAGGTGTGAAGGACTGTACCAAGTCTTTCTAACCAGCACGACAGCATTAAAGGTTGCCGAAAGAGAGACTTGGGTCCACTCATCCCACTGTAAGAAGGTTGCTGACCCAGAGAGAACCCGTGACAAAGAGCAGAGTGTAGAGAACATCGTATCACTGGAGTGTCTGTTCCGGGAAGGTTGAGAGGCAGGACTGTTGTCACGGCACCTGAGTGCGGAGAAAAACAAGACCAGAGGCGGTTGTCGCACCAGTTTTTTTTCTTTTTTATTATTTTCTCCATCTCCCACTACCCTCCTTCTCTCCTTCCCTTTTCCTCCCCCTTCTTGTTTCCTTTCTCTTCCCTTAACAAGATGGACTTACCCCAAGAGACTGCGTTCCGGGTTTTCCTGTTAACCCTGTTGTTGACCAAAACAGTCTGTTTCGGTGAGAGTCCCAGAGAGGTCGAGAAGGGATCTGGAATGGGTTCTGATGGCGAGGACGGATTTGTAGAATTCCAAGAGCAACACATCACTCGAGCATAGGCGAGTATCAGAAAACGATCTGGTAGTCAGGGAGCTCGGAGGCACTGTGAAGGGTTATTGGCTGAGGAAAATTGCATTTGTAAGAATTGTGAGAACATAGTTGAGGATGGGTGCATCCAGAGATGTCAGTCCAGCCTTAATATCAACATGGACCGTCATCCATTGAGTGATTGCCACTCCCTAGTGGGTAAGGTTTTAAACCAAACAGAATGCTGGGTGTGCTCACAAGTACCTCAAGGTCAGAGCAAGTCAGGATTAGTACCGTACCCTTTAGCAATAGATGAGGTACTCGAAAAACGGGGTGGGAGACCGGTGGACAAGAAATGTAATATTTTTAGGCCCCCTAGTTTGAAGCTCCACCATTATCATGTAGATAGATCCTTATTATGTTTCAACATTTCCAATTTCCGAAAACCAGGAAATTGGGAGGTGACATGGAATAACCAGACCATGGCCTTTTCACATAGAGCTGATAGGATACCCATAGACTCTGAACTTGTACGCCAAATAGCCAACAGTGGAAGGTATTTTCGGTATAGGTATACTCGAGGAAGCAAGACCATGTGGGTTGGAGAAGTCTCACCAGGGTACTGTGCTCATATCATCCAGCCTGATACTTGTACTGAACAGATGGGAGAACTAGGTATTGGGTTTTTCACTTGGAAAGTTTGTAATATGGTAATGTCATATTCGGTCCCATATGTTCTGCCCGATGATGCCTATTTCATATGTGGGAGGAAGGCGTATAAGTGGCTTGCCCCAAACTCAGAGGGATTGTGTTATGTTGGAAGAGTGTTGCCAGAGGTCATGACCATAACCCATGATAAGATGAAAGACGTTCACCGCAGTGCTCAGGCTCCTTATACTCATACTCACTATGAACACATCGTCAAGAGACACCTCATAGATAGGACAGAGCACGTAGCCTCTGATTTGATCCACGAATCCACCGGGATTCAATTCCTTCTCGCATTAGACATCACCCGTACTGCCAGAGGAATTATAAATTATAGGTATATCCATGCGCTAGCGAACTTGATAGATAATATCACTGAGATGTATGACGACACCTTCAGGTATACGGGTAGGGAGTTGCAAACTTACAAGACAGAACTGATCCAGCATAGGATGGTCCTCAATTATATCACAGCCGTGACGGGTGGGTACTGTGTCACTTTGGCAACTCAATATGGTGTGAAGTGCTGCACGTATATTACAAACAGCACTGATGACCCAACCGAGATCATCGATCAAAAGATGGACGATATCTTGCAGTTGAAGTGGAAGTTCCGAAGGAGACACAACCTTACCCTGACGGCTGTGAGTAATTAACTGACCGGCTGGGTCTCATGGTTGAACCCACGAAATTGGTTCTCAGGATTAGGAGAGTGGGCTCAAAATGTTATTATGAGTGTGGGAAAGTTTCTCCTTTGTATCCTGGGAGTAGTCATAATTTTTGGTTTGATATTTAGGTGTGTTCGAATTCTGATGCGGCGCAAGCACGGCACAAAATTGATGAGTTTAAGGAGCGGGGGCATTGTTACAGCAGCAGATTTAATTTACGACCCATCCATAGAGACAATGTTATGATAAGGATTGCAAATGAATTCCATGGCCTGCTTCTTTCACCCATTTTTCCTTTGTCTCCCCCTTTGCCCAGATACACCGATCTGGAAAAGACATCGACTACACCCAAGAATGATTACGAAAATGTTATGTGAATGTATTTTAGATATGTTTTATCTTCATCTCTACAACCTTCAGTTAGTGACACACATAGTCGACAGGTGATATCCACATATACTATCACTCACATATGTTCCCCCTCCATGTATCATCAACTAAATGTGCACCCCATTTGTTGGAACAAGAAGCCGAAAAGAGCTCGGTAGTGTTTGTTGGCCCACTTACAGACCCTTAATACGGGATAAGAAGGATTTAATGTATACTTCGCAATACTTCGAAGCTTATCTAGAACATATACGGCACGATGATACATGCCCCTCAGACATGGATTCATACATACATGCTTTTACTATCCCACTAGGTCATACATTTCCCACCTACACCTCTCCTCCTACCATCCAACCATCTGTAGATATTGTATTGTATATTTTTCTGTTTAGTGTTTAGATAGTGGCAGTTACTGTTGACTGCCAAAGGGTGCACTGTCAAAGTCGAAAAATATTCCAGCACACACATTACGTACTAACAACACACACATGCCCGCTGCGCGAGCACTTGTTCCGCCATGCGTGCACATATGCGCGTGGTATGGGTATTTACGGCGGAGTTTGTGAGCGCATAGAGGGTTATCAAAACATTACATATTTAATCCAAATAGTGCACATTGTACACATAGCCCCCCTGCACCACATCAGCAAGTATCAACAGTTTAAATGATTCCAGGACTAAGGGATTCGCCTTTGCATGATAGGAAGGGACAGACTAAGGTTATAAGGTGATGTCTGGTATCCAGCTGTAGGGTATTTTAAGGGTAACATTCCAGTGTTGGTTAGAGGAAGATCGCATGTTCCTGCGTATAGTTATGTGCAGAAGTAGAATATAGATATAAACTGTATTTACTGTATATTATGTATGCGGCGGGAATCCAGAGGAGACCACTCACAAGAGCAGTTGAGAAAGACATCGCCCACCTTTTCAAATCAACCTATGACCTCTCCTGTAATGTAAAGATGCATCCCTGTGTCCAATGGACAAAGGGATTACAGTATCCATTGTATTGCTTTTGGAAGTAGTGTATAAAAAGCCTGTTGCTGCCTGGCCGGTCAGAAGACTCTTAACGCTATCTACCTGATTAGCGGAGGACTGGACCAGGAAGCTCATGCGAATATTCTCACGTATGTACATTGACTGTAGCCATTTACTCTGTTGTATTGTAGTGTATAAATTGTATTGTTAACCCCCTTCCAGATATATACTCTGTGGTGTCGGAGCCCAGTGTTTAAATACAAATCGGTGTTGTGTCCTCTTTTCCCTGCTAGGGTTTAAAAAGCGTATTACCTTACCTAACTGTATAAGTTTTAAAAGTGTATTGATAAGGTGTGTATGCGCTGCGGGTACTTTGTACCGTCAGCACTGTATAAGGTTTAAGGTGTAGCATTATTGCATTGCATTGCTGCATAAGGTTTAAGGTGTAATATCATTGCATTGCATTACTACTAAGGTGTAAAGTATAACTCTGGGTGTGTGCGCGATGTGTATACTTTGTACCCCCAGCGCGGCATTTGTACGCTAAGTCCGTACACGGTACGGGACTCTGTACGCAAATAGCGTACAAAGTACGTAGAGTGCATATTAAGTCTAGCGGCCGCAGCGGCTCCATGGTAAAAGTGTGTTTAAAGGTATAGCTTTATGGTTTAAGATAATATCGACATTATCATTGGTGGTCAGAAAAATTCTGCACTGTCCTCCTACTATATATACTGCGCACAACTAAAATGCAGCACAGGTATGGATGGATAGTATACTTGACGACACAGAGGTAGAGCAGTGGACTACTGTACCGTATTGCTATATATATATACTGGTGGTCAGCAAAATTCTGCACTGTCCTCCTACTATAGACTACAATGCAGCACAGATATGGAGCGTTTTTCAGGCAGAGAACATAGATATTTTCAGCACACTGAGCACAGATATTTGCAGCACACTGAGCACAGATATTTGCAGCACACTGAACACAGAAACTGAGAGAACGCTGCACATCCTCTCGCTATCATCTCCAATGCATGAGTGAAAATGGCGGCGATGCGTGGCTCTTTATATAGAATACGAATCTCGCGAGAATCCGACAGCGGAATGATGACGTTCGGGCGCGCTCGGGTTAACCGAGCAAGGCGGGAAGATCCGAGTCTGCCTCGGAACCGTGTAAAATGGGTGAAGTTCGGGGGGTTTCGGATCCCGAGGAACCGAACCCGCTCATCACTACTTTTAATACATGTAATGGTGCACATGTGGTGCATCATGAAAACTTTCTAATATTCGCTGACTTTGGCATGTTGACCACATACATTTATGTCTTCAAATAAACATAACATATTTATTCAAAGCAATTTCATGTGCTTCATCATGAAAAGTTTATACTGTTTACAAAAGTTCAGCCATGTTGGCTACATATTTAAAAAAAAGGTATAGGCATTTTTATACTTTTCTCAAATGGGAATGCTGGCCTTGCTATATATAGCAACAGATGTGGTGCATTGTGATGGAACCGGGGACCCATCAACCTGCACCAAGTTGCATGTGTGCATTGTGCCCCTGCCTGCGGTGCCACTCAATGGAGTAGTATCACAATGCATCACATCTGTTGCTATATATAGCATTTTGTTATCCTGTCCGAATGAATGATGTATAACGAAACGTTTATTTTGTTAAAAAGTTCAGCCATGTTGGCTGCATATACAATTATGTCTGGAAATAAAAATCATTTATTTTTCTACGCAAATTCAGTTTGCCAAATAAAATATTTTGTTATACGACAATCAATGTGTGGTATAATTTTCTTGCACTTAATAGCCTTGCAGGTTTCAGGTATGATGTGTCCCAAAGCCTGCGCAGAGATACGTGTCCCATACTTCAGGTCCTCAAAGGTTTATATATCCCCCATATAGGCCAGCCCACTATTTAAATTTCTCTAAATCTGGTGTGCTTTTGGGCAGCATGAGATGAGGTCGAATTCGATCATACGATACCAGTCCATTTCCGGTCGTAAGGGGCATGAGATAAATCTCAGGATTGTATGCGCATCGAATGCAGTAAAAATGCACTTTCTATGAGATTTGTCTCAAGGTGAGCTTCAAGGGAAATCGGGCCCGATCTCGCGTTGAAAGCAATCACACAAGTGTATGGCCAGCATAACTCCAACACCTTGCTCCTACTGCTTTCCCCCTCCACTACTGTACAAAAATATCCCGAAACACTGAGAAAATAACAAACTAAAGAAAATGTACACTACCACTAAGCACACACTCTTCACATACAGTATATACCACAGACACACACAAATATTGACAAGACTAAAATAAAATAAAATAAGGGACAAAAAAGTAGAAAAACTGTAAAATGAGACAATACGTCCCTAGCACTTATAAAGCTAAAAATTCTATTTGGTCTCTTAGTGTCTATACGTTGTTATGCAGCCCCCAATAGACACCACTGCAGTGCCAAATTGTACTGGAAATAAATAAATATAGGTATAATCAAAATACCAAGGGAGCGCTTTAACAAACAATTTAGAAAAATGTAGTATTAAAAAATGTATATCAATAACATGAATTAAATTTCATACATAACTAACATAAAAAGTTACTATTTCATAATCAAAACTATCTCCGGATATCAATAGCTCAACAAGCACTTGATAGCAAATTTGTGTAAATTAAGGACATCACTTGATGTTAGAAATATCCATAGTGATATCAATTGATGTGTGCAAAAGAGTACTTGTATCAAAGGAGGGAGAATGTTTGTACAGATGTCTCAAAGTCACGATATCTTGCTCACCTCCTCATGTGCACTCCTCTGTATTAATATGCAATTTGAGGGACAGCGTTGATTGTCTTTCAACAGTGTTAGTAACGCTGTGCTCACCTCCTATATAGATGACAATTGCTCTGGAGATGCACATAAAGGACACTGCTTTCATTCACCTGACAGTGGGGATCATTCCGAGTTGATCGCTCGCTGCCGATTTTTCGCAGCGCAGCGATCAGGTAAAGAAATGGCAAAACTGCGCATGCGTATGCACCGCAATGCGCAGGCGCGTTATACGGGTACAAAGAGGATTGGTGCTGGGCGATGGATTTAGCAAAGATTCCATTCGCACAGCCGAACGCAAGGTGATTGACAGAAAGAGGCGTTTATAGGTGTCAACTGACCGGTTTCTGGGAGTGTTTGGGAAAATGCAGGCATGTCCAGGCATTTGCAGGGCGGGTGTCTGACGTAAATTCCGGCGCCAAAAAGACTGAAGTGATCGCAAGGGCTGAGTAAGTCCAGAGCTACTCTGAAACTGCACAAAATGTTTTTGCTGTGCTCAGCTGCAAAGGTGTTCGCACACTTGCAAAGTGAAAATACACTCCCCCGTGGCCGGCGACTATGCGTTTGCATGGCTGCAAAAAGTAGCTAGCGAGCGATCAACTCGGAATGCCCCCCATTCTCCAGACATATCGTATCACTGACAACCTCCTACACTAGAGCACCCAAGCTCTTAACCAGCCTTAGCCCCGCAGACATCCGGTGTACATTACATCAGTGGCGGATTAGAGGTCAGAACTGTTTGAGTGATAACATCCTAATAAAGACGGCTCACCAAGTGTCGGATTGCTGTGGGCACAGGTGAAGCATAGCGCTGCATTATCTGCTCACAAGCTAGCAGTGTTCTCCCTCTGCCCTTTATGTGCATCTCCAGAGGAATTGTCATCTATATAGGAGGTGAGCACAGCGTTACTTGAAAGACAATCAGCGCTGTCCCTCAATTTGCATATTAATACAGAGGAGTGCACATGAGGAGGTGAGCAAGATATCGTGATTTTGAGACATCTGTACAAATATTCTCCCTCCTTTGATACAAGTACTCTTTTGCACACATCAATTGACATCACTATCGATATTTCTAACATCAAGTGATGTCCTTAATTTATACAAAATTGCTATCAAGTGCTTGTTGAGCTATTGATATCCAGAGATAGTTCTGATAATGGAAAAATAACTTTTTATGTTAATTCAATTGTGTATGTATTGTGTATGAAATTGAATTCATGTTATTGGTATACATTTTTTAATAATACAGTTTTCTATATTGTTTGTTAAAGTGCTCCCTTGGTATTTTTGATTATACCTATATTTTTTTTATTTTCAAACTGTAAACTGAGACAATACAACATATTAAGCACAAGACAACTCACAAAATTATTCACAAATCAATAAATTCTATCAATAACTCTCTTCTCCAACTCAAGCGCAAGTTCCTTTCAACTAAATCCACAACAATGCATGTGTTTGGATGGTTTGGAAATTTTTTACAAGGGAGTTGTGATGACACACCCCACGTGAAGCATTCGACCAGTAGGAAAATGATAGCAAATTAATTCAGAATTTGACCGCTTTTATTAGATTTTCATCATTTTTCAGCAGGTCTGTGGTTTGCAAAGTTGATCATATTGTTACATTTATGCCTGGACTTAGCTGAACTTGCACACACCTGAAGTCGATGAACATCATCATTCGATCAAACACAGCAGTCAAAAATGCTGCTTAGTAAATTATTTTTTCTTTTTTTAAGCATAAAACGTTCCGGCAATGTCCAGCTATTTAGCTTAAACTTTAAACCCGATTGTTAATAAATTTATCACCATGGGGTATATTTACTAAGCTCCCGATTTTGATCGATTTGGTGTTTTTCTTCAAAGTGTCATCTCGAGAATTTACTAAACTCAAATCTCGGCAGTGATAAGGGCATTCGTATTTTTTTGTAAGTCAAAGAAAAAAAATTCGATTGAATACACCATCGGTCAAATGCGGCTGTTTAGGTATACAACTCGGTAATTTACTATGCATTCGTATTTGAAATCTCTACCGTGAAAGTGCATTAGCTGCCATGAAAAAAAGTGAATCGTAAAAAAAGGCAGGAAAAAAATAGACCTGCTTTTGAGAAGCGTGTTTACATGTGTTTCAAAGTCTACATTAATCACACCTGCATTTTTGGTCCTTTAAAAGGGACCCAAGCACATTTTTCATATCTCTCACTCTGAAATGGCTGCTGCCGTGTGTAGTACTGATTTCTTGTTTGCTGTGGGATACCTGAGAGTGCTCCATCAGGCTACAATAAACTAGGGCCAGGAAACTGAACATGGTCAGCAGGTTGTCCAGGTTCCGCGGAGGCTGCGCAGGCCTCGTTTTTTTAGGGGGCATTTAAACTTAAACGCATTGGCCGATGACCAGGTCATACAGATGTTCTGGCTAAATACAAACATCATTTTCCGTCTGTATGACCTGGTCAAACTGGACCTAGACCCTGAGACAGCACGCTCTCGCTCTGTCTCAGGCCTGGACAAACTCCTGGCTCTGTTGCACTTTATGGCAGCTTTCAGGCTGCGACTGGCGATGTAATTGGTATCCCACAGCCCACCTTTTCTAAATATATAAATCAGGTGAGTTAACACATACATACTCCTCTATGTCTAAATTGTGCTTCTGTTATGTAATATAACACAGTATTGTATTTTTTACAGGTCATGAAACTCACCTTATATTTTGTAATGTCCACTCAGGTTTTGGATGCTTTGTATCCACACATAGATGCCTCTATCTGCTTCCCTACCCAGGAGTTGCAGTGGCATGCAGTCAGGGTATCTTTCTATGAGCTTGCTGGCATACCCAATGTGCTGGGTGCCATAGATTGCACACACGTTGAGCTGAGACCACCTAGGGGCAGGCAATACATTTATTCCAATAGACATCTGGAAAAATATATAAAAGAATGATATCTATGGTGTGCGCTAATTTTCCAAAGAGATGGTGGTAATCATAAACCAATTCCTAGTTTATAAAAAATGACAATTATTTATTGTTTAGACATCCATGGTTATAAAGTGACACAGTGCACATAACCTGGCTCAAAACAAACAGTAACATGTAATAAAACGATGACATATAAAATGTGGATAAGTGATTAAAATTCTATTGCACAGACCCTTAATTTGTGATCATAAAAGGACAGTCTTTGTGCAATGGTTTTTAAGAAGGGTGAGACTCCTGACTCATACCGTATAGGGTATGTGGTGTGTGCCTTGATGTAAAAGGGTTCCAGCCGGGCAGCCCAGCACCACACCACAAGCTTGGCCCAAGTCGCAGACGGAAGCAGCGAAGACGGCAGTAGAAGTCCAGAGAAGTCCCACTCCTGGCACAACGCGTTTCGGATGTATTATCCTTTTTCAAGTGCTTGTATTGTGGTGTGAATCAGAGCCCTATTTAAAGGGCTTGTCCGGAAATGGCCGGTTTCAAATTCCCCGCCATTTTTGCGTTTCAGCGTCCATCCGGAACCGGAAGTGTGCGTTCCACCTGTATACCCTCTGCGGCTTGCGTTCCATCGCTTGCCGTAGCCGGGAATGTGTTAAAGTATCCAGCCGGAACCGGAAGTGTGCGTTCCACCGGTATGTTCTCTGCGGCTTGCGTTCCACAGCTTGCCGTAACCGGAAGTATGTTTTGAATGCCTTGCGTTCCACAGCCGCGACCGGAAATAGAGGCTCCATATGCTGTGAGACGTCCATCCATATTTTACATTTGAGGACCCATATTCTACGTATGATAAACGTGATGCTGGATGATATTGTTGTATTTCCAGATCTTTAGATAACTTTCACCGTTTATCATCTTAAAGAGACATCCAGCTTGCCAACTTTTACCTACATGGTACTTAGTATTCCCATGAAGTCCATCCCTATTGGCAGTTCTGAATTCTCTTGTAGACATATGAAAGAAAAAGAAATAAAGATTATTTAAAATATGTTGAACAAGAATTAAAATATCACATCATAAACCATTTTAATTCAAAATCTGCATTGAGACCGTTTGGCACCAAAGTGTTCAGAACATATATCCATTCCATTTCTTTCTTTGCCAGACGGATATCTATATCTCTATTTCTGTTCGATTCCAATACTTGTTCTATGCCAATAAACCTTTTTATTTTAAATTCACAATTTTCATGACATGTTTTGAAATGTAGTGACAAAGGATGATTTAGATGTCCCTTTCTTATATTGTAGACATGTTCTGCCATACGGGTTTTTAGGTTACGAGAGGTTTTCCCGATGTAAACGAGTCCACACATGCATTCTATTAAATAGATGACATTCCTAGAATGACAAGTGATAAAATTCTTTAAATTATAGGTATTCCCATTTGCCTCGAACATGGTGATCTTCCTAGCATTGAAGGAATTATTAGTAGAGCGGCACATTAAACATGAGCCGCATCTATGGAAACCCCTTGTTCTTTCACTGACAATCTTAGAGTCATATAGGGTACTTTTCACAAGTTTATCTTTTAGAGACGGTGCTCGTCTATAGATAAATTTGGGTTTTTCAGGTAGATGTTCTTTGAGGATGGGATCCTCTTGTAGGACCCTCCAATTCTTTCTTATACTCTTTTCAACTGCTTTGAAATGAGATCCATATTGACAAATAAAGGCCCATTGTAATGATGGGTCTCCATTATCAACTTTATTTTTTGGTTTTAGGAGATCATCTCTGTTGATTTTATCAAGAGCAGTTTTTGCTTTTGAAATGTTATTCTTTGAATATCCTTTATTTTTGAATCGTTCCCCGACTAGTTCTATCTCTGTCCTGCAAATGGTCTCGTCTGTACAGTTCCTCTTTATTCTTTTGAACTGACCAAGGGGTATCCCTTCCAACCATGTCTGATGATGTTGACTAGAGGCATCGATATAGGAATTCGAATCGGTTTCCTTTCTAAAATTACTTGTCTGTATGACATTGTCTTCAATGTAAATGTTTAAATCTAAAAAGGAGACTTTCTGATCACTGATATCAAACGTGAATAAGATATTAAAATCGTTAACATTAAGATCAGTGCAAAAGGATGATAAACTGTTACTATCACCTCTCCAAATTATCTCCGGGTCAAACAGCATTACTTCGAATCTTTCCGCTATGGTTGATCATTATCTTCAACCTTCAATAGATATCCGTCTGGCAAAGAAAGAAATGGAATGGATATATGTTCTGAACACTTTGGTGCCAAACGGTCTCAATGCAGATTTTGAATTAAAATGGTTTATGATGTGATATTTTAATTCTTGTTCAACATATTTTAAATAATCTTTATTTCTTTTTCTTTCATATGTCTACAAGAGAATTCAGAACTGCCAATAGGGATGGACTTCATGGGAATACTAAGTACCATGTAGGTAAAAGTTGGCAAGCTGGATGTCTCTTTAAGATGATAAACGGTGAAAGTTATCTAAAGATCTGGAAATACAACAATATCATCCAGCATCACGTTTATCATACGTAGAATATGGGTCCTCAAATGTAAAATATGGATGGACGTCTCACAGCATATGGAGCCTCTATTTCCGGTCGCGGCTGTGGAACGCAAGGCATTCAAAACATACTTCCGGTTACGGCAAGCTGTGGAACGCAAGCCGCAGAGAACATACCGGTGGAACGCACACTTCCGGTTCCGGCTGGATACTTTAACACATTCCCGGCTACGGCAAGCGATGGAACGCAAGCCGCAGAGGGTATACAGGTGGAACGCACACTTCCGGTTCCGGATGGACGCTGAAACGCAAAAATGGCGGGGAATTTGAAACCGGCCATTTCCGGACAAGCCCTTTAAATAGGGCTCTGATTCACACCACAATACAAGCACTTGAAAAAGGATAATACATCCGAAACGCGTTGTGCCAGGAGTGGGACTTCTCTGGACTTCTACTGCCGTCTTCGCTGCTTCCGTCTGCGACTTGGGCCAAGCTTGTGGTGTGGTGCTGGGCTGCCCGGCTGGAACCCTTTTACATCAAGGCACACACCACATACCCTATACGGTATGAGTCAGGAGTCTCACCCTTCTTAAAAACCATTGCACAAAGACTGTCCTTTTATGATCACAAATTAAGGGTCTGTGCAATAGAATTTTAATCACTTATCCACATTTTATATGTCATCGTTTTATTACATGTTACTGTTTGTTTTGAGCCAGGTTATGTGCACTGTGTCACTTTATAACCATGGATGTCTAAACAATAAATAATTGTCATTTTTTATAAACTAGGAATTGGTTTATGATTACCACCATCTCTTTGGAAAATTAGCGCACACCATAGATATCATTCTTTTATATATTTTTCCATTATTTACGACATATGGTGTTTGTATGTCTTATGCTACTCTAAGTGTGCAGCTTTTTCTTCCTAGTGCGCAATAGCCCACCATATTTATCCCTCTGAAAATAGACATCTGGCCCACGCCACTAATGTTCAGGTGGTTTGCGTTGCAAATCTAAAAATTATGAGTGTTGTTGCGGGTTACCCTGGCGGCTGCCATGACTCCTTCATCCTCAGTCAGTCATCCCTCTTTGAGAAATTTGAGGCCGGACAAATGCCTGATGGATGGCTGCTGGGTATGTTCCAAATTTGTTGTGTGTATGTGTGTTAACCTCAACATCGTCATTATGTTTTTATTTATTTACCTAAACCACATGTCCTAATGTTGGCTATATCTGTCTTTCAGGTGATGGGGGATATGGCTGCTTCTCTTGGCTTCTTACTCCATTGTCCCAACCTGATTCCCCTAATGAACACAATTACAATAATGCACATAAGTCCACGCGGAATGTGATAGAAAGATGTTTTGGTGTGCTGAAATCTAGGTTTTGGTGTCTGGATAAGTCTGCAGGACTTTTTTTGTATAGTCCCTCAAAGGTGACTAGGATTGTGTTCTGCTGCTGTTTTCTTCATAACGTGTTTGTGTCAACATCTGCCACATGTTGAGGAGGAGGAGTATGATGTTGGTGATGAATAAAACAGTCAGCAAGTAGAGGAGATAGAAACATCTGGCGACAGTGTGAGTACAGATGTAAGGAGGCAGGTAAGGCAAAACTGATTCTGCATAATTTTACCGGTAAGTCTTAATTTTTCTTAATCAACATTGGCTAGCCCCAATCCTAAAATATATGTAGTTATGAATTCTGTTTGTGATACGTTATTGTTTGATATTAGGCATGTTGTTTACAGTTAGTCAATAACATTTTCGTCTTACACTGTCAGTCAATAACAAATTAAACCTTACACATATAGCGTTTGAGTAATTTATTACCTTAAACACTTGAATTTGGTTGGCCACAATTCTATAATCTTTAAATATCTTTGAAAATACTGTATATTTTGTTACAGGCTTGCTCATTTCCTAGGTATTTTTTTTTAGCTGGCTGCAGAGGATTGTGATGGCACACTTGGCCATGTTCTGCTGGATCGTCTAACTGGGGAGGTAACTGGGGTCTGGCTTGGTGTGGCTGTCCCTGAGCTTGAGCCTTGTTGCTGGGATGCCAACACATTTATGTTTTGGCTGAGGTTGTTGAGGCTTGCTGTGAGTTGTGTGGTTGCGGCTGTGTTGGTGGAGATGATTCTGGACAGGCTTTCAGTGATTAACTGATTGTTCTGAATGATTTGAATGAGGGCTTGTTGATGGCGGTGTTGTTCGTCCATTATGCGCTGAAAACTTGCTATCAGTTGGCTGTTGTCTGCTCTCATCTGCTCCATGGTATTGGCCACTCTGCCAAGTTGCATAATCAGTCTGCCTGAGTTTCTACTGAGTCTAGGTAGATGATGGGGCAGACTGGCAAGATATTGGCTGTGTGTGTTGAGACAGGCATAGTTTTGTGCCTGTTGTGTGGCCCAACTGGACCAAAACTCTGGTCCCATTTGTGGCTGGGGTGGTGTTGGGCTCAATTGGTGGGTGGGGGTTGTTTGGGGTGGTGGAGTTATGTCAGCCAGCGTGGTTGGCTGGTTATTATCAATTGCTTGCAGGTGGAGTGTGAACGTTTGCTGCAAGTCAGTTTCCTGCTGGGTATCCTGGGGCATGATGTCTGGATCTCTATGGGGTTGACGACAGCCACAATTTAGTTACTGTTGGGCTTCTGGTTGGTTATAGCTTTACGTCAACATGCATTACTTCTTAATATGCATGTTGTAAATTATAAATAGAGTGTGCGCTAAACTTAAAATATTATTGTACATTATTTTAGAAACATGTGGCTTCTTAGGTACCCTACTCATTACAACAATTTTTAAGGTAAATGTTGGACTATGAGCCTTACTTAATGGCCAAACACGTAGAACTATAATAATTAAAAATTCCACTATTGACATATTATGTTTAAAGCTTCCTTTTGCAAAACAAACACAATACATTAAATGTGTTCAACAATACACTCATACATTGTTAAAAGCTGTCAGTCTTGACCAGTAAACTTTCTCAATTATAGTGAAAAAACATATGTAAAAAAATATGGTTGGCAGAAGTGGGCACATCTATTTTGCGCATGTTGTTAAGTTGAGATGTGAACCACGAAATAATGCTTACCATGGGGTCAAATTACTAAGGTGGAAGTTCGATTTAAGATGGGATGTTGTCCATAGCAACCAATCACATTGCAGGGATTTTATTCTAGAAGGTGCTGTATTAATGTAACGTAGAATAGGATTGGTTGCTATGGGCAATATCACATCTTAAATAGAACTCCCATCTTAGAAACGATACCCCCATGTGTTTGCTGGTGTGGATTAGTACAAGGATGAGTGTGTGCTTTTGGTCATTTTTTTTGTGTGCAAAAACTGTGTAAAATGCACTTTGTTTTATTTTTTTATGTTTACTCACCAGACAGCTGAGGGGATTGTGGTTCCTCGGTTTGTGGACTGGCCAAAATGGCTTCTGGTGGCTGAGCCAACACAGTGGAGATGCGCCGTTGTGGTGGGGAGGATGCGGGTGTAGTTACCGCCTCAAGACGGCGTCTCTTGCTACCCATCTTCTGGAGACTTGCAGACCCCTGTGAATGTCGTCTTAGTGGAGTGTGGTGCGATGATGAAGTTCCTATGGGATAAAATAAACATTATAATTCTGTCTTTCTATGTGTTTGCAGAATATGTGTATAGACAAAATTCTTACCTGCATCGCAAGCATCCGCATCTCTTGGCAGTGTGGTTTGTGTCCTGGCTGTGCTGGCTCTCTTTCGTACTGCAGAAATATGAAATTTGACCTTATGATCATTATATTGTGATTAGATATTTAATCAAAAACCTTATTGTGATGTGGACATATGAAGAACATTATGAGAATTAAACAAAACTTTGGTTATGCTTTTCTGGCTGACTTCATTGGGTGTGTATACTTTAATTATGAACCAATTACAATAACCAATCCATACCCTAAGGTGCAGAATTAACATTATTATACAACTACAAAACCAACCGTGAACAAGAATATTAGTCTCTAACAAATAATTTATTTTGGACAAAAATAACTCACAACAACCAAATATATTATTTAAAAAATTCAGCGACAATAATCACATCATGCACACAAAGGCCTACCCAGAACAACATACAATAACCATAAATACATTCAACAAAATGGACTAAACATTCATGAAAACACATGAGTCACACTTCATTTAAAGTCCCCTCAAAAATACAAAAAAAACCAAAAAAACCAGAACAAAATAAATTGATGCAGCAAAAGGGCCAGGACAACTGCTAACTTCACAATTCAAAGGAAAAAAACATAACTATATATGTACAAAAGTACATCACCAACACATTCGAACAATGAACCAACTTACAATCACAATTAGCTACAATACATTTCAGACAACTAAGGACAAAGCACATATGTTAAAACAATATAAATATTGTACAACAAACTCACCATCCTGCATTGGACGATCCGAATCCCGGACATTAGTCGCACCAACCACTTCTGGCGGAATAAGGGACCGCACAGGCTCCTCCCACTCCCGATACGACGCTCTGAAGGTATGGCCACCCCCTGTTTGTCTGGCTGACTTTGCCTCCTTGGCCATCTTAGCCTTGACACGGCGCTTGATGTCGTAGAATCGCTTACGACACATGTCCTCGGTCCTCCTCACCACACCCTCACTGTTAACTGCCGCTACTACCTTCCCCCACAGAACACTCTTCCTGTGTGAAGGAACCTTGGCAGCATCAGGCCCAAACAGCTGACGATGATGGCTCATCAGCTCCCGCACCAATGCAACATTCTCTGCATAGCTGAACTTCACATTGCGCCCCATCTTTGTAGTGGTGCGTGGCTGCGGAGCCACAGCACCATCATTGTCACTCTCACTCGAGGCCGCAGCACCAACCTCCCCCTCCTCCTCCCCCTCACTAACCTCCTCCCCCTCACTCACCTCCTCCCTCTCACTCACCTCCTCCACCTCACTCACCTCCTCCACCTCACTCGCCTCCTCCACCTCACTCACCTCTGACTGGGACATATTCCGGACAAACAACAAATAACACTGATAAAAATAAAACACAAAACACACTCCTCCACTACCACTACACACCACACACCAAACACCAAACACACACACTCACAAACAATGACAATAGACTGAAAAATAAAATAACAAAGACAAAAAACGAAACAAACTTTTAAATAACTACACAACAAGTATGACAAGACTACTTACACACACAGTACAGCGCTCAGTAATCGCAAAAAAACACCTCAAATCCTCCAAAAACTCCAAACAACTCTCCAACACCAAATACCACTTCCTCTCACCTCTCCACTAACTAAACCCACGAGGTTCGGTCGGTTTGGGGCGGTTTTATAGTAATGAGCACAGACGCTCCTCCATCACAAAACCAACCAATCACGGACGAGTGACAAAAACGAAAGTTAGAAAAAAATCGCGGGCGAGAGCGGAAAAACACTGCCGCAACATTCAAATGACGAATTCGTAAAAAAATCCCCCAACACGGCCGCAAAAACACAAAATCGGCTGCATTCTACCTTTGAAAAACCCGAATGACATCGACATCGAAAAATGAAAATAATCAAACTACGACAGCATAGTAAATGAGGCGTAAAAAATTCAAAAAGTTGCAAATTCACACATCCGATGCCAATCGTGATTCATCTCCCACCAAATCGACATAAATACGAATTTTAGTAAATATACCCCCATGTATTATTGTCATTGAGTTATGTCACCTCCTTGTCTATTGCTGATTTCCATTCATACCAGTGATTGCTTGACTTTTCTTCCTGGATATTTTGAGGATCAAAGAATGTGATATTTGCATGCTCCTGATAATAAATTTAGGTGGTTTTCCACTATTTGATGCTACAGAAGTTCTGATCTACAGTATGTTTGGATGATCACGCTGGTAGTTTATGTTTCAAACATGCCTCCATTGTCACATACAGTGCACCCAAAAAGTATTCCAAGCACTTAACTTTTTCCTCATTTTGTTATGTTACAGGCTTATTCCAAAATGGAATAAATTCATTTTTGTCCTCAAAATTCTACACACAATACCCCATAATAACAGCGTGAAAAAGTTTTTTTATGAGATTTTTGCAAATTTATTAAAAATAAGAAACTAAGAAATCACATGTACATAAGTATTCACAGCCTATGCCATGAAGCTCAAAATTGAGCACAGGTGCATTCTGTTTCCACTGATCATCCTTGAGATGTACCCCCAGCTTAATTGGAGTCCACCTGTCGTAAATTAAGTCGATTGGACATGATTTGGAAAGGCACACCCCTGTCTATATAAGATCCTACACTTGACAGTGCATGTCTGAGCACAAACCAAGCATGAAGTCAAAGGAATTGTCTGTAGATCTCCGAGACAGTATTGTCTCGAGGCACAAATCTGGGGAAGTGTACAGAAAAATATCTGCTGCTTTGAAGGTCCCAATGAGCACAGTGGACTCCATCATCTGTAAATGGAAGAAGTACGGAGCCACAAGGACTCTTCCTAGAGCTGGCTGGCCGTCTAAACTGAGTGATCGGGGGAGAAGGGCCCTAGTCAGGAAGGTATCCAAGAACCCAATTGGTCACTCTGTCAGAGCTACAGCATTCCTCTTTGGAGAGAGGAGAACCTTCCAGAAGGATAACCATCTCTGCAGCAATCCACCAATCAGGCCTGTATGGTAGAGTGGCCAGACGGAAGCCACTACTTAGTAAAAAGCACATGGCAGCCCACCTGGAGTTTGCCAAAATGCACCTGAAGGACTCTCAGACCATGAAAAACAAAATCAATCTGGTCTGATGAGACAAAGATTGAACTCTTTGGCATGAATGATAGGCGTCATGTTTGGAGGAAACCAAGCACCACTCATCACCAGGCCAATACCATCCCTACAGTGAAACATGGTGGTGGCAGCATCATGCAGTGGGAATGCTTTTCAGCGGCAGAAACTGGGTGACTAGTCAGGATAGAGGGAAAGATGAATGCATAAATGTACAGAGACATCCTGGATGAAAACCTTCTCCAGAGCGCTCTTTACCTCAGACTTGGGTGATGGTTCATCTTTCAGCAGGACAACGACCCTAAGCACACAGCCAATATATCAAAGGAATGGCTTCAGGACAACTCTGTGAACGTCCTTGAGTGGCCCAGCCAGAGCCCAGACTTGAATACGAATGAACATCTCTGGAGAGATTAGAAAATGGCTGTGTACTGACGCTTCCCATCCAACCTGATGGAGCTTCAGAGGTGCCGCAAAGAGGAATGGGAGAAACTGTCAAAAGATAGGTGTGCCAAGCTTGTGGCATCATATTCAAAAAGACTCGAGACTGTAATTGCTGCTAAAGATGCATCAACAATGTATTGAGCAAAGGCTGTGAATACTTATGTACCTGTGATTTCTTAGTTTTTTATTTTTAATAAATTTGCAAAAATCTCAAAAAAACTTTTTCATGTTGTCATTATGGGGTATTGTGTGTAGCATTTTGAGGGAAAAATTAATTTATTCCATTTTGGAATAAGGCTGTAACATAACAAAATGTGGAAAAAGTGAAGCGCTGTGAATACTTTCCGGATGCACTGTACTTGTACTACAATACATGTTCCAGGTTTGTTTTAAGTGGTGCTGTTTCTTGGAAAATAACATCTTTATTTTATAAGCTTTCTTTTCAAACAGTCCCAGAGTCTGTATCATTTACTCTCTTCACAGTATCCAAGAATGATGTATTTCATGGGTTAGGGAACCAACTTAATTATTTTCTCCTTGATGATATGTTCATATTTATTACATCTAAAGACTTTGAGATGGTTGATGCTTGGCTTTCTTCCAGACCATGCCTCTGTTGGTATTTTATCATTCAGAGCAGCCATGGGAGCGCAATTCTTTAGATATACAGCTGTAGATACTGCTTCTGCAAAAAAACATTTATTCAAGCATACATCCTTTAGCATACAGTAGCTTGAGCTTTCTCCGCTGTTGTGTGATTTACATGCTCACTTACTTGCTCTAGCATGTATACTTTTGTTTGTTGATATTCAGTGCAATGCTCCTTTAGGAAGGTTTCAACATCTTTATTTTGATATTCTCCTCCGTCAGAACTCAAGACTTTTAGCTTGTTACCACTTTGAGTTTACACTGGTCTTTTGTAGTCTGCAATCTTGCTCATCACTTCATTCTTTGCTCTGATGAAATAAACGTGTGTCATTCTTGTGAAGTCATTGATGAATGTATGAAATACAGTATCTGTATCCACTTATCAATTTTTACTTTCATAGCGCCACACATAACTATTTGCACCAATTCTATTCTTGCTAATATTGGGAAGAGGCTACAGTTTGCTTGCCTATTATATAGCTCTCTCACATTGTTCTTTCTATTATTCATGGATATTCCTATCACCATACCGTTAAGTTTCTGGACACTGTCGTATCGAACATGGCCTAACCATCTTTGCCACAGTTCCATTGAATGTAAGAAGTCATAATCACATAATTTTCCTCTGTGTCAAGGACTAATTGTAAGCACCAGGCACCTATTGCTATTACTTTGCTTCTTTTGTTGTGCCTAACGCACTTTCCTTCTGTGAACTAAACGATGTGTCCTCTCTGTTCTAGGATACTTATCTGGTACAACTAGCATATCTTAGATTTCTGTGACTTTGGTTTTACCCCTTATTTTCAGGTTAGCCATGAATCTTCCAACATTTGTGGCTGTAGCCACTTTATCTCCTATTCCTTTGACTGTTATAGGATCATGTGTTTATTGTTGTCAACCATTCTTGATTGAAACTAAAATGTCTTGTGACACCTGAGTCAATATACCAGCAATACTTACTGCAGCTGTCTGACACTTAAAGCTAATTCATCTTTACTATTACACTTCTTTTTTACTATTTGCATCTCATCACATGTGCAGCATTCTATTGCATCTAAAGTGTCTGAATGTCTATGCCCATAACCTGTTGATATGTGTATTCTATTTTGTGATGTACGCAGGTGATAAATAGTAGACACTGGTGAAAATAAATATTTGAGGCACACCAGGCCGATAGACTTAAACAGGAGCTTGGGTTTATTATTGTGCAGAGATTATACTCATTGTAACACTAGTAGTCAGCAGAGATGGAGCAGAGCATACAACTGCCCACCCAGTCATGTACTGTATATGTAGTGGTATTATGCAGGATTTTGGAGTGTCACCACTGCACTGAGTATTACATGTCTATGCAGTACTTTGGTGCTCAAACACAGTGGCAAGATGGCACTGCACATGCACAAAATACCAACAGCAGCCTTCTTGCTTAAGGACAGATGTATCATGGAGATAGTGCAGTAGCATACTCTATATACCAACAATAGGATGGTGCTGGACCTACTGTATTTCAAGTTTATGGAACTTGAATCTCCTCTACTTTTATGCAGTGCTATAGTACTTTTTATGATACACATTTGTATACTCAGATGATTGACTTGGGGAATATTTAGATGCCATTGCACTTCTGAAGTTTCCACTGGAATCAGTTAATCTATTGGAATCAGTTAACCTTTGAATGAGGAAGAGCTTGGTTTTATGATTTATGAGTTTCCTACAGTATTTTTAAGGCTCTGGGCATTGATGTTTATGCGATTGAGGTTTAAAATGTTTTTAGATCATTTTCTGTTCCCTGTCTACTGACCATGTATACTAACTTTTTGGAATCGGACACTCTACACCTTCCATGTCCAAAGCTTTAATTATGGTATTACAAAAATCCAGGATCAGCAAATTTTTATGCCCAAATAGTCAACTACTGTACATTTAATCTGTGTTGGCTGTTTATCCACCTTCAGCTGCCTCATAAAGCTGAAGATGGGGATGTCCCTAGATGCCACCATGGCCCTTGGCTTGGTGTCATGGGGCTGTTTGTGGGAGAGGCTTGGTCACTTTGGCTTCAGGTTTATCCATCGGGTTCATATGCTGTACTCGGTACCAGAGACCTGTGCTTGTGTAAATGACTATATTTTGGCTCTATTTTCATTAAGACAAGACAGAGATGCTCTATGTTAACTGCATTGTTTGAGTTTACTGTAGAGCCCTTAGTGTGTCTTTTTCTTGATTATCCCCATACTGTATATATAGCATGCTGGCAGGTCCACTGGTTGATATAATTGCTCTGTATGTGGATGACATGCTGCTATTTCTGTCAGAAACAGAGTACTCCCCGCAGAATCCTCCTCTGTCAAAAATGTTGGTTTCTTGGGGCCCAAATAAAATGAGTCTAAATTTAGAATCTTCCCATTGAATTGACACGGCCCTCATTCCGAGTTGTTCGCTCGCAAGGCGATTTCAGCAGAGTTACACACGCTAAGCCGCCGCCTACTGGGAGTGAATCTAAACTTCTTAAATGTGCGACCGATGTATGCGCAATATTGCGATCAAAAACGAGTTAGCAGTTTTAGAGTAACTCCAGACTTACTCTGCCTGTGCGATCAGTTCAGTGCTTTTCGGTCCCGGCTGACGTCATAAACACACCCAGCGTTCGCCCAAGCACTCCCACCGTTTCTCCGGACACGCCTGCGTTTTTTCCGGAAACGGTAGCGTTTCCAGCCACACGCCCCTAAAACGCCGTACATCCGCCCAGTAACACCCATTTCCTGTCAATCACAATGCGATCGCCGGAGCGATGAAAAAGCCGTGAGTAAAAATACTTTCTTCTTAGTAAAGTTACTTGGCGCATGCGCAGTGCGAACATTACGCATGCGCACTAAGAGAATTCTCACTGCGATGCGATGAAAAATACCGAGCGAACAACTCGGAATGAGGGCCTGACACTTCCCTGATGTTGACTTTACTGGGATTCCATTAGAATGCACCTTTTGGTTTAAATATTTGTGATTCTTGGTCTAATGGGCACTGCCTAATATGCCAAATTTAACAATGACCTGATTATAGAATCATTTAAGTCAGAATTTCATATGTGCTATAAACTTCTCCTCTATGTTAAGAGCTTGATGAATTTGTTAAAAATGTTGATACACCCTAAGAACCTTTTGCTGTATGTGCTACATCATTTCATGCTATATCTTCCAAATCAAGTTTTGCTCATGCAGTATAAACAGCCTGCTCTCCCAAAAAAGCTAGAATTAAACTGTAGAGTAAGAGATCGGGTAGCCAAGCCCTCCCTAATTTGCAAATGTATTACTTGACAATACAACTGTCATATCTTGTTGACTGACTGATAGATTATTTTTCAGGTTCTACATTGGACCTTCTGAGTAAGCAGTTGGGTCCCCCTCTGACCCTTTGCAATTTTACTGTATATATAAGAAGATCTAGCTCTCTTGCACCCATTTTTAAACAGGTACTTTGGGTCTGGAATTTACATCATGGTCTTTTAGGAGGTTCATGGTTTGACCCTGTTACACCTCTGTGGAATAATGCTGGTCTACCAGGGTTAGGTAACTTTGAGGGCCATAATTTCAGGTTCCATGCTGGGGCACATACTCTTGGCCAAGAATACCTTTCTGATTTAAGATAATGTTTTGGACCACTTCAATACGAATTTGGGCTTTAAATTCTGCTTTCTATAGGTTTTTACGATTACAACATGCTCTCAATACCCATTTCCAGGACACCTGTTAAACAGGTGTTGTTGAAGATGGGGCAGCATATCTGGTTCCTACATTTTACTGTAGCCTTAATCTCCCCTGCAACACAGCTGAGTTCAGCTAGCATCCCGCAACCTTCGGTGATCTCAGATGCCATTACTGTACATCCCGCCGCAAGTATCACAAAATTTTCACAAAAATATCACAAAAATCCCGCCGCAAGCAATCAATCCCCGAAAATTTTTTGTCGGATTCGGGTGTGTTTTGGTTTTGGGTGTTTTTTTCAAAAACCCCTCAAAAACAGCTTAAATCATATAATTTCTGGGCCATTTTGACCCCATAGTATTATTAACCGCAATAACCATAATTTCCACTCATTTCCAGTCTATTCTGAACACCTCACACCTCACAATATTATTTTTAGTCCAAAAATTTGCACTGAGGTCGCTGGATGACTAAGCTAAGCGACGCAAGTGGGCGGCACAAACACCTGGCCCATCTAGGAGTGGCACTGCAGTGTCAGACAGGATGGCACTTAAAAAAATTAGCCCCAAACATCACATGATGCAGAGATAAAAAAAAATTAAAAAGAGGTGCAAGATGGAATTGTCCTTGGGCCCTCCCACCCACCCTTATGTTGTATAAACAGGACATGCACACTTTAGCAAACCCATCATTTCAGCCACAGGGTCTGCCACACGACTGTGGCTGAAATGACTGGTTGGTTTGGGCCCCCACCAAAAAAGAAGCAATCAATCTCTACTTGCACAAACTGGCTCTACAGAGGCAAGATGTCCACCTCCTCCTCATCGTCCGATTCATCACCCCTTTCACTGTGTACATCCCCCTCCTCACAGAGTATTATTAATTCGTACCCACTGGAATCCACCATCTCAGGTCCCTGTGCACTTTCTGGAGGCAATTGCTGGTGAATGTCTCCACGGAGGAATTTATTATAATTCATTTTGATGAACATCATCTTCTCCACATTTTCTGGAAGTAACCTCATACGCCGATTGCTGACAAGGTGACCGGCTGCACTAAACACTCTTTTGGAGTACACACTGGAGGGGGGGCAACTTAGGTAAAATAAAGCCAGTTTGTGCAAGGGCCTCCAAATTGACTCTTTTTCCTGCCAGTATACGTACGAACTGTCTGACATGCCTACTTGGATGCGGTCACTCATATAATCCTCCACCATTCTTTCAATGGTGACAGAATCATATGCAGTGACAGTAGACGACATGTCAGTAATCGTTGGCAGGTCCTTCAGTCCGGACCAGATGTAAGCACTCGCTCCCAACTGCCCTGCATCACCGCCAGTGGGTGGGCTCGGAATTCTTATCCTTTTCCTCGCAGCCCCAGTTGCGGGAGAATGTGAAGGAGGAGCTGTTGATGGGTCACGTTCCGCTTGACTTGACAAGTGTCTCACCAGCAGGTCTTTGAACATCTGCAGACTTGTGTCTGCCGGAAAGAGAGATACAATGTAGGCTTTAAACCTAGGATCGAGCACGGTGGCCAAAATGTAGTGCTCTGATTTCAACAGATTGACCACCCGTGAATCCTGGTTAAGCGAATTAAGGGCTCCATCCACAAGTCCCACATGCCTAGCGGAATCGCTCCATTTTAGCTCCTCCTTCAATCTCTCCAGCTGCTTCTGCAAAAGCCTGATGAGGGGAATGATCTGACTCAGGCTGGCAGTGTCTGAACTGACTTCACGTGTGGCAAGTTCAAAGGGTTGCAGAACCTTGCACAACGTTGAAATCATTCTCCACTGCGCATGAGTCAGGTGCATTCTCCCTCCTTTGCCTATATCGTAGGCAGATGTATAGGCTTGAATGGCCTTTTGCTGCTCCTCCATCCTCTGAAGCATATAGAGGGTTGAATTCCACCTCGTTACCACCTCTTGCTTCAGATGATGGCGGGGCAGGTTCAGGAGTGTTTGGTGGTGCTCCAGTCTTCGGCACGCGGTGGCTGAATGCCGAAAGTGGCCTGCAATTCTTCGGGCCACCGACAGCATCTCTTGCACGCCCCTGTCATTTTTAAAAAAATTCTGCACCACCAAATTCAATGTATGTGCAAAACATGGGACGTGCTGGATTTTTGCCCACATGTAATGCACGCACAATATTGGTGGCGTTGTCCGATGTCACAAATACCCAGGAGAGTCCAATTGGGGTAAGCCATTCTGCGATGATGTTCCTCAGTTTCCGGAAGAGGTTGTCAGCTGTGTGCCTCTTATGTAAAGCGGTGATACAAAGCATAGCCTGCCTAGGAATGAGTTGGCGTTTGCGAGATGCTGCTACTGGTGCCGCCGCTGCTGTTCTTGCTGCGGGAGGCAATATATCTACCCACTGGGCTGTCACAGTCATATAGTCCTGAGTCTGCCCTGCTCCACTTGTCCACATGTCTGTGGTTAAGTGGACATTGGGTACAACTGCATTTTTTAGGACACTGGTGAGTCTTTTTCTGACGTCTGTGTACATTCTCGGTATCACCTGCCTAGAGAAATGGAACCTAGATGGTATTTGGTACCGGGGACACAGTACCTCAAGCAATTATCTAATTCCCTGTGAATTAACGGTGGATACCGGACACACGTTTAACACCAACACAGCTGCCAAGACCTGAGTTATCCGCTTTGCAGCAGATGACTGCTGTGATATTTCATCTTCCTCGCAAAGGACTGTTGGACAGTCAATTGCTTACAGGAAGTAGTAGTACAAGTGGTCTCCCGACTTCCCCTCTGGGATGACGATCGACTCCCAGCAGCAACAACAGCAGCGCCAGCAGCAGTAGGCGTTACACTCAAGGATCCATCGGAGGAATCCCAGTTAGGAGAGTACTCATCAGACTTGCCAGTGACATGGCCTGAAGGACTATTGGCTTTCCTGTCTAAGGAGGAAATTGACACTGAGGGAGTTGGTGGTGTGGTTTGCAGGAGCTTGGGTACAAGAGGAAGGGATTTAGTTGTCAGTGGACTGCTTCCGCTGTCACCCAAAGTTTTTCAACTTGTCAATGACTTCTGGTGAATGCGTTTCAGGTGACGTATAAGGGAGGATGTTCCTAGGTGGTTAACGTCCTTACCCCTACTTATCACAGCTTGACAAATGCAACACACGGCTTGACACCTGTTGTCCGCATTTCTGTTAAAATAATTCCACACCGAAGAATAATTTGGCCAGGAATGTCAATGGCCATATTCATCCCACGGACAACAGGTGTCTCCCCGGGTGCCTGATTAAAACAAACCACCTCACCATCAGAATCCTCTTTGTCAATTTCCTCCTCAGCACCAGCAACACCCATATCCTCATCCTGGTGTACTTCAACAGTGACATCTTCAAATTGACTATCAGGAACTGGACTGTGGGTGCTGCAGGGGGCGTGCAAATGGTGGAAGGCCCACCTCTTCCCATCCAGTGTTGGGAAGGTCAGGCATCGCAACCGACACAATTGACTCTCCTTGGGGATTTGTGATTTAGAAGAACGCACAGTTCTTTGCTGTGCTTTTGCCAGCTTAAGTCTTTTCATTTTTCTAGCGAGAGGATGAGTGCTTCCATCCTCATGTGAAGCTGAACCACTAGCCATGAATATAGGCCAGGGCCTCAGCAGTTCCTTGCCACTCCGTGTCGTAAATGGCATATTGGCAAGTTTACGCTTCTCCTCAGACGCTTTTAATTTAGATTTTTGGGTCATTTTACTGAACTTTAGTTTTTTGGATTTTACATGCTCTCTACTATGACATTGGGCATCGGCCTTGGCAGACGACGTTGATGGCATTTCATCATCTCGGCCATGACTAGTGGCAGCAGCTTCAGCACAAGGTGGAAGTTGATCTTGATCTTTCCCTATTTTACCCTCCACATTTTTGTTCTCCATTTTTTAATGTGTGGAATTATATGCCAGTAATATATCAATAGCAATGGCCTACTGTACTGTACTATATATGTATACTGTTGGTCACCAAAATGCTGCACTGTAATACTATATACACTGCTCACAAAAATGCAGCACAGATATGGAATGGATACTTGCAGTGACACAGAGCTGCAAGATACAGCAATGGCCTACTGTACAACTATATACTGTTGGTCACCAAAATGCTGCACTGTAATACTATATATACTGCTCACAAAAATGCAGCACAGATATGGAATGGATACTTGCAGTGACACAGAGCTGCAAGACACAGCAATGGCCTACTGTACAACTATATACTGTTGGTCACCAAAATGCTGCACTGTAATACTATATATACTGCTCATAAAAATGCAGCACAGATATGGAATGGATACTTGCAGTGACACAGAGCTGCAAGATACAGCAATGGCCTACTGCACAACTATATACTGTTTGTCACCAAAATGCTGCACTGTAATACTATATTTCTTATACGTCCTAGAGGATGCTGGGGACTCCGTAAGGACCATGGGGTATAGACAGGATCCGCAGGAGACATGGGCACACTATAAGACTTTGAATGGGTGTGAACTGGCTCCTCCCTCTATGCCCCTCCTCCTCCAGTTAGACTTTGTGCCCAGAGGTGACTGGACACACACTAGGGGAGCTCTACAGAGTTTCTCTAAAAGTCTTTCTGTTAGGTATTTTATTTTCAGGCAGACCTGCTGGCTACAGGCTCCCTGCATCGTGGGACTGAGGGGAGAGAAGTCAGACCTTCTTCTTCTTAGTTCAAGGGCTCTGCTTCTTAGGCTACTGGACACCATTAGCTCCAGAGGGTTCGATCACTTGGTTCGCCTAGCTGCATGTTCCCGGAGCCGCGCCGTCACCCCCCTCACAGAAGCCAGAAGACAGAAGCCGGGTGAGTACGTGAAGAACAGAAGACTTCAGTGACGGCAGAAGACTTCAGTAACGTAGGTAACTCGCAGCGGTCGCGCTGCGCTCCATGCTCCCACACACCAACGGCACTCACAGGGTGCAGGGCGCTGGGGGGGGGGAGAGCCCTGGGCAGCAAGTTACTAGAAGTTGATAATACCGCTGGCTGGGCATTGTTACGATACCCCCGCCAGACATCGCAGCGGTCATGCTGCGCGCCATGGCTCCCACACGCCGACGGTTGTTGTGAGGGTGCAGGGCGCTAGGGAGGGAGCGCCTAGGCCAGCAGTATATATTTATATAACTTTGGGGTGACAGTACATCTATACAGTGTCTTAACACTGTATAGAGACCCCCGTTGCCATACATGAATGTATTTTTTTTTGCGGGCTGGAGCGCGCCGGGAGGGGGCGGAGCTTAGCCCTCATTGCAGAATACAGCGCCATTTTCTGCTTGTCCCCGCCAAAAGCATGAGGGGGCACAATGTTAGCGCTGTTTAGAGAAAAATAGCACTATGTTTACACAAATGGGTTATAAATATATGTTTGTATCTGTGTGTTCCCTGTCGGATACCCACTATAGTTTAGTCGACATAGGTCGATAGGTGAGTGCTCTGTCATTTATGCGGATCACAGTCAGTCAACTTCGCCGACTTTTCTGTGAGTTCCCTGTCAGATATACCCTCCATAATTCACTTGTGTCGACACAAACACCTATGAGGTTCACTGTCGGTATCGCCGAAACCTGTTTGGTAATTGATACAGTAGATGCTCAGTCAACAGGTCGGTAGTGGTATGCTTGTTAAAAGAAAACAAGGTATGGGAGGCACAGTAGTTTGTGGGTGACCCTGTCGGCACCAACCGTTATTACCGGGTGTAAATGGACATGCTGTAACTAACTTATCCCTGTTTGTATATTTTTATGTATAGGTGTGGTACGGTTCCGTGGGCCTGTAGCTCGTGCACAGCCGTGGTAGTATTTGTGAGGGAGCGATATTAAGATTATGGATACTTCCCTCTGACCCCTCGGGGTCGCAAGAATGTTATTTTGCCTGGTTACTACTCCCTGCTGTCGACAATACTAGCTTTTCTGTCGACTATAATGTTTCCTGGTAGATCCTCAAACTGGGGCATTCAGTACATGATCATACACATTCAGAACACATTAATGTCACTAGGGACCAGAAGGCTCCGGACAATCCGCTTATATGTATGATATAGATATATATATATATATATATATATATATATATATATAAACAAGTTGTGGGTGGCCCGGCACTCACTTGCTGTTTGGCCCTGAGGACGGGGGTTTTGCCCCGAAACATGTCGGCTGTAGTGGTCTAATAAATGACCTGATTATTCATGATGAGGAGTCTGTCTGAGTGCCGCCATCTACCTACGCTATATATATATATATATATATATATATCAGTGACGTGCGGTGAGGTAAATGCCTGGGGAGGCACTGGCTAAACGGTCAGAAACCACCTACAAACGGCCTCTTCCTGTCAATCACCTTGCTAAAGCCTGTGCGATCAGATTTTTTGCACCCTCCCGAATATGACCGGAGATGCCCGTTGATGTTGTCCAGATTATACACATATATTATGCCACACCGTAGAGAAGATTATACACATATATTATGCCACACCGTAGAGCAGATTATACACACCACACATAATATATATAATACATAATGCCACAGCGTAGAGCAGATCACACATATACATTATGCCACCCCATACTACTCTTATATACTGTGTATGTATATATATATATATATATATATATATATATATAAAACAATGAATGAACAGCAATTATGCTTTCTACATGGACAGCCACCACTCACCTATCCTCAGGGCTGTGGCAGCTGTTGGCTGTGAAATATTAGCTGGAGCCTCCTCACTCACACAGCAGCAGCTCACTGCCTGCCCCCCCCCCCCCCCCCTCACTTAAAAGTACAGTACACAGCAGTCTGTGGCGTGAGGAAGGGGGACCATAGTCTGTGAATAAGGGAGCATGACATAGAAGGGGCACGTATGAAAACTTGAGGATGGGGGGCACACAACAGACCTACAGTATGTGAGCCCGCGAGTGAGTGTGAGAGACTACCTGCAAGTGCGGAGGTGGTCCTTGCTGGCATCCACTTCTGATCAGAGAAGTGCATCACTGTGTCCAAAGAGAGAGCCCTAACGTCAGAGAGAGAAGGAGGAGTGCGGTGAGGAAGGAGGCACAGTACATTATAATAATAGTACCTTACTGTACTGTACTGCCCGGCAGTGGCACCAACAGCGATCGCCCCTCACAGTCACAGCAATGTGGATTTGAGAGGAGGGGTCTCACTCCTCTTTTCAGGCTGGTCCACCGTCGTACTTGTTCGTTGCAGCGACGTACTACAATGAGTCAGCCGGACTCATTAGCGCTGGCTGTGGGCTTCTCGATTGCGACCCGTCCAGGAGAGTTACGCCAGCGCACCTTCTCTTGGCTCCTCTCACAACAGGGTACTGAACAGAGCGGCTTGCGCTGAGGAGGCGGTGCAGGCACCCGACAGCTGTCACACTACAATCAGTGCGCTGACAGTGTGCTGGGGCCTGCAATAATTGTTAAACTGTTCTGCCAGCGGCCTGAGTACAGCGGATCTCCACGTGAGGGATGTCCGGGCCCCTTGAGATGCTAAGCGACCGCTTAGGTTGCATAACTGTAAATCCGCCTCTGGACATGACGGATGATTTCAGCAGCCCCCACACGGACTGTGGGGGGGGGGGGGGGGGACGGACATCTGCCCATCTGTTCCATCCCATCCACTACCGCTGTCCAATCACATGTTTCTGATTGACAGGGGTGTGCCTTGATGTAGGCTAAAGGCACAGCCCCTGTCAAAGAGGCAGTTGTGCTGGTGCCGCTTTTCATTAGTTTTTCAATGGGCTTTTCCAGCCCACTGCTTGGCCCCGCCCCCTGTCCAGCCACGCTTCAGACACTTTATTATTGTCAGTGGGAGGCAGCGCTCTCGCTGCCTCCCATAGAGATTTGGCTGCATTTTTATGTTAAAAATTATTCAAATAATACAAAGTAGAATATGTGTTATTAGTATCTTTTTTGTATTATTTTAATCATTTTGACAGGGGAGGCACTGCCTCCCCTGCCTCCCCTGACTGCACGTCCCTGATATATATATATATATATTTATATATATTGATATGTGGGATATGTGTGTAATTGTGTATTACATTTTATAGATTCATATTCTGATTTATAATGAATGCTGAAGTAATAGTATTCCTTCTCATGTGCTTGTCGCTCTGTTGATAAAGCTCTAGGTCGGCCGTGACGAGTTGGTCTCAGATCCTCGCAAGGAGTCCGAATGTTTATTCTTTTCCCGATGAGGATAGAATACTGTGAAAGTCAACTCCTGGTCGACGCGGAGCCCAGTCATAAAGGATCATACACAGGAAGCTAAGTGATATTTTATTTCTATACTTTGGACTTATTTGCATTGCATGCACATGGGGGAGTGTTATATTCGAATAGGCATCCGATAGAATTGCCCTAACGAGAGTGGGTAATGTCTCTTATGTGGATTCTACTCTATAACATTGCAGCAGGCTGCAGCGTGACGGCAGGAGTTGTGGCCGGGGAAATGCTGAGGATGTTTCCGGAAGATACTGGAGGGACGGTATAATGCTGTTTGGGGATGCCTCAGTTCAGTCAATCTCGGCGGATACCACTGGTAAATCTAGCTTCGTAACTTAGACTCCTTCACGACAGTTGGTGACGCATTCTTTTGTGGGATGCAGTCGTTTTAACCGGTTCGATACCGCTCTTTTTCCTTTTCTGTGCAGACAGTGGAAGGTGAAAAGGTAAGAGTTCTGCAGCCTTGTTAGGTTCGCAGAAGCGGATGTCGTTTTCTGTTTCTACAACATCGGCCACATGTCGCTGAGTCTATCTGGCTGGAGCCCACTCCGGTGGGAACTTGTCTACTACTTTTCAGTCGGTCTGGGAATAGACTAGGACCTGTGAGTTAAGTATAGAACTGTAAGGAGGACATTCTGGTGTTACAGATGTTTCCCCTCACTGATTTTTCTAATAGATCTTGCTGTTCTCCTCTGGAAGGGGAGGTAGTACGTGACACCATACCAGAGGTGCGTCAGGTTCAGGGCATTGTCCTGCTGTCCCTGGTTTAAAAAAAAAAAAAAGAAGACTAGAGGTTAAATGCGTTGTTCTCCGCATTCAGAAGATTACCTGGGTGGATATCCAGGATTGTCTTTGCTATTTCACCAGAGTGATGGCAGTAGGATGGTATTCTTTCAATAGTAAGACCATTGTTAGTCTGTACTGTGACACTCTCCTGATTAAGGTGAGGTCAAGACACAAGTGGTGCAAATCATTCTTTTCTCTCTGACTGTTCTTCAACACAGGGGAAGACAGTTATTCCCAACGTCGCAGACGTCGGAGGTGGGTATCAGAGTAGATACGAAACGGTTGAAGTTCTCTGTGTTCCTGTGGAAAGAGGTCTGAGGATCCGGAGTCGGATCAGATTTGCAGTGACAATCCATCAATATGTTCCGTCGATGAAGAAGATGAGTGCGGCATAAGAGGTTTTTTTTCGGTGAGCAGGTCAAATGCCACAGTGGTTTTCACGGGGTCACTTGGAAATGTGGTCTGGGACGCACCTGCACATGCGCCGGAATATATTCCTAATGGCCAGGATATCGCTCCTGTGGTGTCTGCTCAGTTCTAACCTCCTAGAGGGACGAAGGTTCGGAATCCAGGATGAGTTCCTGGTGTCCATGCATGCAGATCTCCGAGACTGGGGAGCAGTCCTTGAGAGGGAAGTATTTCCAGAGGAAAAGGTCAAGCTGGGAAGCTTGTCTGCAATAAGCTTTCTTGAGTTAAGAGCTATTTTCAATGAACAAATGCTTCGTGATCTGCCCGTGTTAATTCTGTCGGACGTCTTGACAGCAGTGGTATACGTAAGCCGCTTGGGCGGAACAAGGAGCAAAGTGGCAATGGCAGAAGCCGAAAAGGTTTTCCGCTAGGTGGAAAGACTGGTTAACGCTATGTTAGCAGTCTTCGTTCTGGATGTGAACGAAGAAGAAATAGATTCCTCTGCAGACGCGGTCTCCATCCGGGAGAAATACAGTCGTCATCGAGAAGTTTTCACTGAAGTGACAAGTCGTTGAGGAGTGCCTCAATTGGACAGGTTGGCGTCTCGCTTTGACGAGAGACCTTGGGGATATTGTTCCAGGTCAGGGGACACTCAAGCTATAGCTATAGCTATCAGAGGTGGTAGAGGCTAAGACAGTAGAGCAATTTAAACATGCATGGGATAGACATAAGGATATCCTTACAAAGAAATAAGGATCAAATAAGGTTAGAGATAAAAATAATATTAAAAAAAAAAAAAGGGGCAGACTAGATGGGCCAAGTGGTTCTTATCTGCCGACAAATTCTATGTTTCTATGTTTCTATGATGTCCTTGGGACACCTTGGGTGCTTTCAGTCTTTCAGTCGGTCTGTTTGTCCCCTCCGTTATCACTCTTCGGAAGGTGATAAACGTAAGAAGAACAAAGGTTCAGGCGATCCTCATTGTTCCGGTCTAACCAAGGAGGGCTTGGTTTCCAGTTCTTCAAGATTTACTCATAAAAGATCCATGGCCTCTTCCTCTACGTGAGGAACTGTTACAGCAAGATCCAGGCGTGTATCAAGATTTACAGTGGCTGCGTTTGACGGCGCGGCGGTTAAACGCCATATCATATTCCCAGTGAAGTCATTTCCACACTTCTTAAGGTTAGATAAGAAGTAACGGCAAAGCCTTACCACCATGTTTGGAAACAATATGTGTCTTGGTGTGAATCCAAGAAGGCTACTACGGAAGACTTTCGTTCTTCTCCAGGCTTTGCAAGCAGGTGTGGGTGCAGGCCTAAAGTTAGGCTCCATTTAAGTGCGGTTTTGGCCTATGAATTTTCTTTCAAGAAAGTCACACTGATTGGAACCTTTGTGAAAGGTTGTGTTAAAGTTTCTCTCTTGGAAAGTGGTCATGCTATTGGCTTTGGCGTCCGCAAGGCGGGTGTCGGAAGTAGCGGCTTTGTCTCACAAGAGCCCTGTTTGATCTTCCATGTGGATAGAGAGGAGTTGAGAACTCGGATAATAGTACTGCCAAAAGTGGTTTCTGGGTTTCGCGGAAATCAGACTATTTTGCTGCCGGTGGTTACTTAGGCATTAGCTGATTCAAAGTCTCTCGATGTAGTCAGGGCTTTGAATATTTAGGTCGCCAATTTGGCTCAGATTGGGGGAAACAGCGGCTCTGTTTGTCCGGTATGCTCCCAGCACGATTGGGCGCCTGCGTCTATGCAGTCTGTTACATGATGGATCTGTGATACGATTCGGCGTGCTCGTTCTACGGCTGGATTGCCGTTACCGAAGTCGGTGGAGTCCCCTTCTATTAGGAAGATGGGCTCTTCTTGGGCGGATGCCCGAGGAGTCTCGGCGGTTCAACTTTGCCGAGCGGCTACTTGGTCGGGTTCAAACACTTTTGCTATGCTCTACAAGTTTGATATCCTGGCTGATGGGGACGTTTTGTTTGCTCAATCAGTGCTGCAGAGTCGTCCACACTCTCCCGCCCGGTCTGGAGCTTTGGTATAAACCCCATGATCCTTACGGAGTCCCCATTGTCCTCTAGGACGTATGAGAAAATAGGATTTTAATACATACCGGTAAATCCTTTTCTCTTAGTCCGTAGAGGATGCTGGGCGCCCGTCCCAGTGCGTACTGTGTCTGCAGTTATTGGTTATGGTTACACTCTTTTAGTGTTTCTTTTCTGTCAGGCTGTTGCTGACGTTGTTCATGCCATGGCATGCAGTGTCTTATTATTGGTTGTGTTGACACACAGGTTGTGTTACATATTCTGTCAGCTTGTGGCTGTGTATTTTTTCATGCCGTTGGCGGGTATTCTATTGAATGCCTCGTTTTGCGCTGTGTTCATGGTGTGAGCTGGTATGACACTTACTGTATTTAAACAATAAATTATTTCCTCGAAATGTCCGTCTCCTCTGGGCACAGTTTTCTAACTGAGGTCTGGAGGAGGGGCATAGAGGGAGGAGCCAGTTCACACCCATTCAAAGTCTTATAGTGTGCCCATGTCTCCTGCGGATCTCGTCTATACCCCATGGTCCTTACGGAGTCCCCAGCATCCTCTATGGACTAAGTGAAAAGGATTTACCGGTAGGTATTAAAATCCTATTATACTGCTCACAAAAATGCAGCACAGATATGGAATGGATACTTGCAGTGACACAGAGCTGCAAGATACAGCAATGGCCTACTGTACAACTATATACTGTTGGTCACCAAAATGCTGCACTGAAATACTATATATACTGCTCACAAAAATGCAGCACAGATATGGAATGGATACTTGCAGTGACACAGAGCTGCAAGACACAGCAATGGCCTACTGTACTGTACTACTATTATACTGGTGGTTCCCAGTCCCCACAATAAAGCACACTGAGCACAGATATTTGCAGCACACTAAGCACAGATATGGAGCGTTTTCAGGCAGAGAACGTAGATATTTTCAGCACACTGAGCACAGATATTTGCAGCACACTGAGCACAGATTACGGAGCTTTTCAGGGAGAGAACGCAGCCACGTCCTCTCCGTTCAATCTCCAATGCACGAGTGAAAATGGCGGCGACGCGCGGCTCTTTATATAGAATACGAATCTCGCGAGAATCCGACAGCGGGATGATGATGTTCGGGCGCGTTCGGTTTAACCGAGCAAGGCGGGAGGATCCGAGGCTGCCTCGGAACCTTGTAAAATAGGTGAAGTTCGAGGGGGTTTCGGATCTCGGAGAACCGAACCCGCTCATCTCTAATCTACAGTAAATATTGGTAAGTGAACTGAATGTACACTTAACAATCATCCGCCTAATGTGTCGTGCCTGACATTAAACCTGGGTCACATAAATGTGGCCACCCAAATGAGAGGTCATTCACCAGCAGTCCCTGCAGCAAGTGTTGGAGCGATTAAAGGACCACCAGTACACTTGTAAACAACATCATTCACAGACATATTGTCACTCAATTAAATCAATGAAACAGGTAATATATGTCAGTTTGTACCCAGCAATAGGCTTCATACTGTATGTAATCTTGCAAAACCAGGTTATTTATTTATTCATTTTTTTCAAATGAAGTATGTTTCAGAAATGAAGCCAACTGATTATTCTCTGTCATTAGCTTTGTTTTATTTTGTATATATGGGTGAGAGAGTATTTACATACATCTCTAAAAATGAGTTTCACAATTTTGGTCTCTGCCCTGGGCATCATCTTGTTTAAAACAGGCCATGATCTTTCTAACATGTGCATTTCCAGCTCACCTGCAAGGTACTGTAGTGTGATTTTCCTAGGACAGTTTCCATTACAATTGTGTGATACAGCGATCTCTATGTATTTTGTCAGTATTCCACAGAAAGATGCTACTAGCCTTTGAACTCCAGTTACTGACAAGAAGAAAGATGACCTTGTTTCAGGATTTCGTCTCTTCTGTTATTTTACTTTGCAATAAAGAAAGAACTAACAATAATAATAATAATAACATTCAGTGCTTTGAAACATTAGTGGATGGCTTTATCAACCTGAACTACTGTACAGTGCTCTCCTATTAAATAGTGAAAACAGAGATCTTATATCCCTGGGTTACAAAACTAGCTTTGTCTTCAAATATCTAAAGTCTGTTGTTGTCAAGTGAAAATTCTATGCCTTTTAATAGAAAAAGAAAACCGAGTTTCCATAGCAACTATTTCTGCAGATACCTCTTCTGTTAGGAAACAATCAGGCATTCTAACAACAGCTGTACGGTAAACTTACCGTTTACACAACTAGGAAGATTCAAGCAGGAAACATTCTGTCAATGAAGTGTTGTCTACCTATAGTACAAAACATTAATCTTTCTTACCATTATAATCAAAGCATCATTGTAGACGGTGATCGGCAACAAGTTCAACCATAACAGAAAAACATTATTGCGGTGCGGGTTAAACTGATATAACTTTCCTTTATGATATCAAAGTGATTACATATTGGAAATAGGATGTAGACAGCATTCCAGAGTTCGGGATCCCAGCGGTCAGGATGTCGACGCCTGAATCCCGACTGCCAGGATCCCAAATGCAAGTATGCCGAGGATGGTTAGGGTTAGGCTGCGGGGGGAGGGTTAGGTTTAGGCAGTGGGAACGTGGGGTTATGGGGGGTAATTCCAAGTTGATCGCAGCAGCAATTTTTTTAGCAGTTGGGCAAAACCATGGCCCTCATTCCGAGTTGTTCGCAGCAGTTCATCGCATCGCAAACGGCAAAAAATCTCAAACTGCGCATGCGCTAAAGCAGAAATACGCATGCGCAAAGGGAGCGATACGACGCTTGTGCAAAATCAGTAACCGAAAATCTGCTCGTAATACATAACCGAAAACAGGGAGTGACGGAGGCGTGGCAGAGGCACGGCTTCGCTATCCAACGAAATGGGCGTGAAAGTGGGCGGCTAGTGTGGGAGTATGCAACCAGCAGTAGGCGTGTTTTTTGCAAAAATGTGTATCCGATGGTAAAAGTACATAACAAATGTTCGCTATGTTGACGCAGCCGAAGAGTAAGTCTGCAGCTACTCAGCACTTGCGAAGTACTGTTACAAGTGTGTGTCTGCTCTAATTAGCAATTAATTAGCAACTGAATTCACCTGTTGAGCAATTACTCGCCAAACACTGCTCTTACAAAATACTACAAACAGCAATTATATGGCCACTTAACATTTGTATTGTTACCACGTATAAATCTGACACACTCACAAATAATGCACTGTATTTTTGGGACAAATATAAATACTTTGATGTTAAATGCATGTTTTAATTATTTGTTTGATACTATCAAATGTGACTAAACCAACTTATAAACTACATCAGCTAAATCTTCTCGACATAGACATATTCCTTTGTACATACCAAATAACATGAGCAACATAATGCAACCTGCATTTAATGTGACTTAATACATTATTTTTTTTTTTTTGTGGGAATATGTGTCCATATCTAATACTATGGCATGTTGCCCCTAGTAACCCAAGTTCCTAATTATTTTTGTTTTTTTATCTGGCCAATTAAGTGTTGTGCAAGGCATACAGATTTTAAATTAGAATATGCAATGTTTGTCTGAATATTCTGATTGTTCCCTTGTTCCACAAGTGTAAATATGCCATGTTCAAGTTTACAGGGCACAGTTTTCCTGAGTGCATAACGTTTAATAAAACACACAAACAATTGTAATGTAATTTTTTTTTACTTAAAAAAAAATACAAAATCACCAACACAACATGGCTACAAATGAGCATCACATACAGAGATGGACATAGCAGCAAGCAGATGGCAGTGGCAAAATGCACATAGCAGAACCCAGTACTATGGTAACCCCATCTTCTGACAAAATATGATGTTTTAAATTAACTAAGTGAACCCCCAGCCAGACTAAACTTTTAGGGGAACTGAGGTAGATTCCGGAACCAACACACAAACACAAACATACATAGCACGCTAGGAAGAGGAAGATGGCTCAGGTGTAGGCCAAAATAACTCACAGGCTACAATTTAAAGAAAACCTTTCACTTTGAGGGAGTTGTACATTCTGGCCACACAAGCCAAAAATAAAAAATACATCGAGGCAACATGTAAAACATGGGTGCTGCCCATCTGGAGAGACATCACTTTCTCTTTTTTTTCCCCGCCTGATGTAGTTCTTCATGGCTCGGTCTGCGGAGTGACCTTCGAGGGCCCTGCCCAGTGGGATGTTCTTCCTGGGCAGGGGGAGGGAGCTGATGTGGCTGGCTCTCTGCCACTGTGTGCAAGGGAGACAGCGATGTCCTGGAGCCCTTGCCGAATCGAATTGGCAAGTTGTTGGAAGGAGGAGGTGAGTTGATCTTGGCCCTGCCTGATCTCTGCCAGACCTTGGCAGAGTTGAGCTACACCTTGCTCCACACTGTTTCTGTGCTCAGTGAGCCGGACAGGTAACTGGCTTACCTCCCCGGAGCATCCTGTCCTGAAAAGCATTCAGGCTCTCACCATACCTGGCTATTTCAGACAGGATGTCCGGGATAGCAGAGGGTTGGGTGGGGGGGCCAGTTGGTATCTGGACAGATGGAATGTGTTGTCCCACACTGGCACAGACACTAGGCCCCCCAACTCAGCCTCAGCCACATAACCCTCCTTTGACTCTACCTGCTCACCCACCTGTGCTGTGTTATGTTCAAAGCAAATAGAAGAATGAGTGGAAAAAGAGTAGAAAAAAACAATGTGAGACTTTTGGAACCAAAAAAATATTTCTTTAGGAATATGTGTGTAAACTTACCTGGCAAGTCATGTGCATGGAGTATTTCAGGCAGGTCCGTGTCCATATGAGACACCCCAACCCTCTCCTCGTTGCTCACACAGTCCATCGCCTTCTCCTCAAGATCTGTGTACTCCACAGTGGCAGCTGGACCTCCCCCCGTTGCCCTTGAGGCATTCCACTCCGCAGACCTCTTGCCCTTCAGGCGGGATTTGAAGTCGGCCCAACTACATATGTGTTAAAAAATAGGGGCAAGGGACATAAAAGTTATGAATACCTGCTTTAATTGATAGTACACATGTTATGTATTTGGTTGCTATAGGCAACATCACATCTAGCTAAGTTTTTAAGAATACTTGGCTCAGAAAATGGTTTGTCAATATACACTTACCGTCTTCGAACTTCCTGCGAGGTGCGGACTTTTGAGCCGACTTCATTAACAGAATCAGTGATGTCCCTCCAAATTCGATCTTTGGATGCAGCACCCATGTTTTTGGGTCCTCAATGTATTTTTTCCATGGCCTGTGTGACCAAAACACGTAACTCCCTCTTAGTGAAGGCGGGCTGTCTTCTCTTTTTTTTGGATGTAGCCTGTGAGCTATCGTCCTGTCCTTCCTCACCATCTTCCTCTACACTAGCTGCTTGTGTAGTTTGTGTTTGAGCTGCTAGTCCGGAATCACCCTCAGTTTCCCCACTATCTATGTCTGGCAGGGGATTCACTCCTAACTCCTAGGTATCAGAAGATGGAGTTTGTATAGTACTGGGTCCTGCTATTTCTAACTCAGCATTGGCAGAGTCAAGCATCTGCCTCCGCAGCGCTAGGCGTCGATGTGTTAAAGCGGACATCTGCTGCTGCACCCGGTCCATCTCTGCTGCCATCTGCTCACGAGTAGCCATGTTGCTGGTGGCATGTGTGTATGCACGAGTGTCTAGCTATTTATAGCTGTGTGTGTTTTCCAGTGCGGAAATCCGCGCAGGTGTAATTTATGCAAATTGGTCCAGTAATTGTTTTACTGGCTATATAAACGCCCTGCATGCAGCCTGTGCGTGTGTGGGTGTATGCAGAAAATTACTGAAGCAAGGTGGACATTTCTGAGTGAGCACATTTCTGAGTGAGTTTAGCGAGTATTTTATATTGTTTCAGTACAGATTTTATCTGTAATGTTCTCCTTATCATGTTTGTTGTGTAAGATTGCTGTATACAATGGTATTATTTTAAAAAAAAAATTCTTTTGTAGTTTTGAATTTGGGGTAATTGTGTTATTAAACAACAATAACTTTATTTTTTTTATTTTTTTCTGTTTGGCTTGTGCATCTGTTTCCCATAAAAATGACACACCATTTGATCCTAAAAAACAAAAAATGTTTGACTTCATGTAGCTGTTTGTTCCAGCAAAATGTGGTGAGTAAACAGATTGTTACACTTAGTTGTGTTTTTTTCTAAGCCCAAAAATAGGGTGAAAAAAATGTGTGTGTGTGTGTGTTGTTTTAAATATATATATATATATATATATATATATATATATAAATATATAAATATATATATATATAGAAAAAATTCAGAGGGGGCACTCTCCAGGCTTTTTTCATAAACAACTGTTCATTTATTAATGGTATACTTTACATAATCAGCATTTCCTCAATTTGTTGGATGTATATATATATATATATATATATATATGTAGACTTATATGTTTATGAATTGCAGCCATATCTTAATGATATGTGTGTGTGTGTGTGTGTGTGTGTGTCTGTCTGTGTGTGTCCGCGGGTGCGAATCTCCGCCCATGCGAACTGTACAAACTGCACATTAATGTACACATATCAATAAAGTTTATTACAGATGACACCATACAATTACAACCAATCACATGCCACCACACACTATAAATATAAGCCCATATATGGAAAACGCCATTGGCACCATGCGCGCAGCAGCTTTTACCCGCCGTGAGCTGCGTGTGTTGGTCGCGGTGATGGATCGCTGCGTAGGCCACGCAGGGCCCTTTGTCCCCAATAGGATAAAGCGCGAGGCCTACGCGGAGGTCTGCCGCATACTCCGCACCCGCACCCGGACTAGACGCACTATTATCCAGCTAGAAAGGCGCTGGAGCACACCGGACCTGTTGGCGCAAATCCACCAACAAATCCGCAATACACGTAGGCGAAGTAAGTTTCATATTACATTAAATTCCACTAAGATTATTAGCAGAAACTTTGTATGCAAAACTTGCATATTTTCACTAAGTTATATAGTGTGAAAATTAGCACACTGACATTGTAGTATTGTAGAAAAAACATGACACAGTGTGTGTGGTTATGGCAAGCAGTACTGACTGTGTAGCAAAGTGCTTCTGAAAAAGTGCATGTACTTGTACTGAGTTGCTACACAGGCTGTCAACTGAACCCAATAACTTGCTCTGTGTGGTAAATTTACTACGGTGGGAGATTTTTAGAACTGGTGATGTTGCCTATAGCAACCAATCAGATTCAATCTATTCTCTTCTAGAAGCAGCTTAAAAAATGTTACGTATAATCAGATTGGTTGCTATGGCCAACATCACCAGTTAAAAAAAAATAATAATAATAATTTTACCCCTGTGTCTTTAACATGGGACAGAACAGTGTAATAGAAAAATGCGGTTGTTATAATTTTTAAAGCCACAACCTAAATATTACATATGTCATTCTAGGGCTAGTACAACGGCAAGCTGCTGCTGAAAGCCCGGACCAATCCCCTTCTCAGCCCCCCTCCCCTTCTGTGGCCCAATCCCCCTCTCCTTCCCAATCCCCTTCTCAGCCCCCCTCCCCTTCTGTGGCCCATTCCCCCTCTCCTTCCCAATCCCCTTCTCAGCCCCCCTCCCCTTCTGTGGCCCAATCCCCCTCTCCTTCCCTATCCCCTTCTCTGCCCCCCTCCACTTCTGTGGCCCAATCCCCCTCTCCTTCCCAATCCCCTTCTCTGCCCCCCTCCCTTTCTGTGGCCCAATCCCCCTCTCCTTCCCAATCCCCTTCTCAGCCCGCCTCCCCTTCTGTGGCCCAATCCCCCTCTCCTTCCCAATCCCCTTCTCAGCCCCCCTCCCCTTCTGTGGCCCAATCCCTCTCTCCTTCCCAATCCCCTTCTCTGCCCCCCTCCCCCTCTCTTTACCAATACCCCTCTCTGTCCCCCTCCCCCTCTGTAGGCCAAACCACCACTCCACCCACCTCCCCCTCTCTTTCCCATTCCCCCTCTCTGGCCCCCTCACCCTCTGTGGACCAACCCACCTCTCAGCACATCTCCCCCTCTGTGGCCCAAACACCCTCTCCGCCCCCCTCCCCCTCTCAATCAGACCCACCCTCTGTAACCAGCTCCCCATTCCATCCACCTTCCCCAATCCCTCCTCCTTCCCCCATCCAGCCTCCTTCCCCCATCCAGCCTCCTTCCCCACCCAGTGAATGGGCAGCAGAAGCCCCGGAAAATCTAGAGGGTGCTGCGCATGTGGCAGATGAGAGTAAGTTTTTATACATTTAAAATGTATTTGTTACCTGCTTAAACTTCAAATTCCAATACATGCAGTGTTGTACTGTGGCCAATCTTGACCCAAGGAAAAATGTTTGTGTTCTTCATCATGGTATGGATGTTGCATTTACATTTGTGTGAGTATCATTAGATGTACAGTGTCTATGTCTGCAATGTTGAGGATGCCCACTCTAGGTCGACACTCATTAGGTCGACAGTGTTGCCTGGACAACAGGGTTTGTATGTGCAACATTATCTGCTAAACATTTAGACGTGAGTGGAGTTTAGTATGTTGTTTGACTTTTACACTTGTGCCTGGGTATTCCAATATTAGCACATTGAATTCACATGCTTCACTTTGTTAGCCAGGTTAAGGACACAGTGATTTGTGTTGTGAAAGTTACACTCAAAAAATTTTAACATTTATTTTTAAAACCTGTTTGACCTTATGTAGTAAGTAAGGCAGGCTTTCAGGGAGTGTGGGCATGCTAGGATATGTTGTCCTTCTGAAGATGTTGATATGCAGTGTGATGATGCAGGGCCAACCCCAAAAAAGATAAGTCTGCTTCACTCCCAACATGGTGTTACATTTACTAAGATGGTAGTTCTCTTTAAGATGGGATGTTGCCCATAGCAACCAATAAGATTATACTTGTAATTTTTTTGGCCCCTTCTACAAGATAATATGTTGCATTTGATTGGTTGATATGGTCAACGTCCCATCTTAAATAGAACTCCCATATTAGTAAATGTACCCCATGGTGTGGTACACTTTCTAAAAAATTATTAATTAAAAAAAAAACATTGCTGAGCAGGCTTGTGTGTTGTTCTGCTACTGATTTATCCTTAAAACAGCCATGATGTAGTCACTTTGCCATTAAAGCAGGCCTGTCCAAACTGCGGCCCTCCAGCTGTTGAGAAATTACACATCCCAGCATGCCCTGACACAGCTTTTGCATTCTCTGACCCCAAAACTGTGTCAAGGCATGCTGGTATATGTAGTTTCACAACAGCTGGAGGGCCGCAGTTTGGACATGCCTGCATTAAAGTGTGCTTTGTGCCTTGCTTGTATAATTGGTAATGTGAGTAAGTTAGTAATGTTTATGTTGCCTCTTAATTTCAGATGTTGCAGTTGGAGATCCCACTACTTTTGTGGGCATTCTTGCCACCATGTGGCAACACCTGCAGGCATTAATGAGGAATGTGGAGCAGCTGCAAAAGTTTAGTTAATATTTATTTAAAAACTTTTTTTTGTAACGTTATAAAAATTTTCAGCACACACACACAAAAAAAACAATGAAAAAAAATATTTCAAGTTAAGCGGGTGTTGTGTTTATTAATGCAATAAAGGAACAGCAGATTGGCTAGCAGAAATTGATTACCTTAAACATTTCACACATCTAACGTAAGATTTTTACAAACAAAAAAAAACAGTTAGGAGGTTATTGTATAAAAAAAACATGTAAACACCTTCATTCACAAACTACACCTCTACACAAAAACACAAAAAAAACAAATTAGACCAGGCACATTTAACACATCTATATTTTTATTAAAAACATTTAAATGTTGATGGCCAATTATGCCTACAAAGTGTTCTTCAGGTATTTTTTGAAGACTTAATTGGTCATGACTGATAAAGCCTAATATTTATCTTATTTAAAACACTCTAAAAGGTTAAAGAACACAGTACGCAATTGGCGCACGAGGTATCGTAAGGGTACGCTCTTAGCGTAGCGGACGCTGTATCGGGAGCGAGCCGCTCGAGCGACACAAACGCTCGCGAGAATACGCTGTTGGTATCGGGCACACTATAGGTGAGCGACTACCGTAATGCTACGCTATCAGCGTAGCGGACGCTCGAGACCACGAGGAGATCACGAGCGGCGCAGACGCTCACAAGATAACAATCAGTAGACCTTGAATGTAACACACAGAAAGGATATTCTTACACTGTAGACCTTGTATTGAAACACTGTAGCTATATAACGCTGCTTAACCTTGTTTACACTAAAGCTGTTTGAGCGATAGAGACGCTCCTATTACCCTCTGCAATATAATGAACCCACAATACCGGTCTAAGGGTCTAACGCCTTTTAAGGAAATGAATGAACGTTCAATTGCAAAAGAATAATACAATACAAGTTATACACTACCAAGATAACATAGAATATCTAACCAAGTAACTACACATAAAATACAATAAAGATACAATTACTTTTAAAGGGGAAAAGGGGAGAGAGAGAGAGAGAAAGTGAGAGAGAACGAGAGAGAATGGCTTATAACAATAAAGACAATATGATTGCAGAGAAACTTACGCACAAAGGGAAACAATCGCATGCGCCTTCTGGATATCCAGCTCCCGATTATCAGCAATGAGAACCGTTGAAGAGAATAGAGAGCTGGCCCAGATCGGCTTGTCCTTTTATACCCTACACACAATACAGTACAATGGTCCCTATATTCTTATTGTTCATTGGACACAGGAATTCGTCTTCGCATTATAACAAAAGGTCATAGGTTGATTCATACAGGTGGGCTGTGACTATTTCCAACTGCTCAGGTGGGTGGGAAACTAGGTTTCCCACCGCATGGATAATAAAGTGCAAATAATAGTAAATGTCCATAAACTTCTTATGTCCATAACTATTCGCACGAGCGATTAATCTGCTTCAAACCAACACCGGAATATTGCTAATTAAATACTCTTCCGATGGATACTAAACACCACTGTATAACCCCTGTCTGACCCTTCGCATCAAACAAAGAGGGATCTCTTTGTCTATGAACATGCTACATTAACTAAACTTTCAGATTCTATGAAAGGGACCATAATCTACAAAATACATTATATGGTTAAAATATGTTACGATTGAGTCGCACGCTAGACGCATACAAACTCTACCGTAAATGCGCATACCGTGCGCCTGCGGGTGCATGCAACAGCGAGTATGCGCACGCACGGGAGAGCTCATGCACACGCAGCGGGGACATGCATGAGGTGCAAATATGGCAGTGTGTAGCGTGATATTTTTCTGACTTTGACAGTCCACCCTTTGGCAGTCACCAATAACTGCCACCTTCTAAAACATTTCAAAAAGAGAAAAATATATGTCATGTATAATACATTTCTATGATTGGGTAGGGGAGGAGAGGAGAAGGTAGGAAAAGGGTATGACCTAGTGAGATAGCAGAAGCATGTGTGTATGAATCCATGTTTGGGGGGTCATGTATCATCGTGCCGTACGTGTTTTAAATCAAGCTTCGAGGTATTGCGAAGTATACATTTGAATTCCTTCTTATCCCGTATTAAGGGTCTGTGGATGGGCTGTCAAACTTTACCGAGCTCTTTTCGGCTTTTGGTTGCAACAAAATGGGGGAGCACATTTTAGTTGATGATACATGAATGGGGGAATATGTGAGTGCTGATATCTGTGCCTGTATTCCCTATCGACTATGTGTGTCATTACCTGAAGGTTGCAGAGATGAAGATAAGAAACAATTATGGTAAATGCAGTGATATTCTATGTGAGGTTAATATACATTTGTTGATTAAAGTCTTGTCTGAAGTCTTGTCTGATGTACATGTTGACTGTAGTCTCTTTGTGCTTTTGCCAATAAACGCAAGCAAAGCTGTATCAATGTCCATAGACTTACAAAAAGTGTCGGGCTAGCGTAAAATTAAAAGTACTAGGGATATGGGGGTCTATGGCATAGTCCATCAGTTGTCTGTGTACAAGGTTGTCAGACTTCTTCTTTAGTCCATCTGTTGTCTGTATACAAGGCTGTCAAAATCCTCTTCCAAGCGGGTCTTTTTACCTTGGAGAAAAACAAAGGAGAAACGGGTGAAAGAAACGGACCGTAGAATCACATTTTAATCACATCATTGTCTCTATCGTTGGGTCATAAATCGCATCAGTCGTTGTTATTACAGTATCTTCACTCCTTAAACTCATCACTCAGGTGCTACGTTTACACTTTGTTAAAACCCATCTAAATATCAGACCGACTAATATGATGACACCCAGAACACACAAAAGGAATTTCCCTACATCCATGATAATTCCTTGAGTCCATTCTCCTAAACCAGAGAACCAATTTCGTGGGTTCAACCATGACACCCAACTGGTCAGCTCATTACCCACAGCGGCAAGGGTGAGATTGTGTTTCCTTCGGAACTCCCATTTTAATTGGAGAATGTCGTCCATCTTTTGGTCTATGACCTCGACCGGGTCCTCGGTGCTGTTTGTGATATACGTGCAGCACTTTATTCCATACTGAGTTGCTAGGGTGACACAATACCCACCCGTCACAGCTGTGAGATAATTGAGAATCATCCTATGCTGAACCAGTTTCTGTTTTATAAGCTTGGAGCTCCCTTCCAGTATACCTGAATGTGTCATCATACATTTCAGTGATGTTGTCTAATAAATTTGCAAGCGCAGATATATATTTATAATTTATCACTCCTCTGGCGGTACGAGTGATATCTAACGCGATTAGGAATTGAATCCCGGTGGATTCACTGATCAGGTCAGAGGCCGGATGCTCTGTTCTCTCTATCAGGTGCCGTTTAACGATGTGCTCGTAATGAGTGTGAGTATAAGGAGCTTGGGCACTGCGGTGAATATCTTTCATTTTAGTATGTGATACAGTCATTACTTCAGGCAGTACTTTTCCAATATAACATAACCCTTCAGAGTTTGGGGCAAGCCACTTATACGCCTTCCTCCCGCATATGAAATATGCATCATCGGGGAGAACATATGGGACGGAGTAGGACATTACCATATTACACATTTTCCATATGAAATTTCCTAACCCTAATTCTCCCATCTGTTTAGTACACGTATCGGTTTGTACGATATGTGCACAGTATCCTGGTGATACCTCTCCAACTCTCATGGTCCTACTTCCTAGGGTATACCTATATCAGAAATATTTTCCACTACCGGCTATGTGGCGTATAAGTTCTGTATCTGTTGGCATTCTATCGGCTCTGTATGAAAAGGTCATGGTTTGGTTATTCCATGACACTTCCCAATTTCCCGGCTTTCGGGGATTGGAAATGTTAAAACATACTAGGGATCTATCCACATGGTATTGGTGGAGCTTCAAACTAGGAGGACTAGAGATATTAAACCTCCTGTCCACCGGTCTCCCACCACTTAGCTCAAGTACCTCCCCTATAGTTAAAGGGAATGGTACTAAGCCTGATTTGCTATGGCCTTGAGGTACTTGAGAGCATACCCAACAATCTGTCTGATTTAACACTTTACCCACTAAGGAGTGATAGTCACTCAATGGATGCCGGTCCATGTGGATATTAAAACTGGACTGACATTTCTTGATGCACCCATCCTCAACTATCACAGTGTCTACAGATACAGTTCTTTTCTCAGCTAACAATCCTTCACAATGTTTACAAATAACATGGCTGCTAGGTCGTTTCCGGTACTCACCTTTGCTTGGTGATTGTGTTGCTATTGGAAATTTACACCTCCGTCTTAGTCATCAGAAACCCTTCTGGATCCTTTCTCGACCTCACTGGTACTCTCACCGAAACAGACTGCTCTGGTCAACATCATGGTCAACAGGAAAATCCGTATCACAGTCTCTTGAGGCGAGTCCATCTTACAGGAGGAGAAAAGGAGAAATTTGTAATGGGGGTACAGAAAAACAGTTTGAGGGGGAGAGAAACTTGTTACGATAATTAGTTCTCTAGTCTTGTTGTTCTTCTTGTTCTGCTGTCATCTCAAAGGTGCTGTCTCTCAGTCTTCCAACCGAACACTCCGGTGATACAATATTTCTTCCAAACCAGCGATCTTTCTGTAAGGAGCAAAAATCTTGCATCACCATTTGTCTAACTGATGTGTGACATACCATCTTTAAAACATGAAAACATGAGTGAGAAGAGAGAGAGGAAAAAAAAAAAAAAAAAAAGAGAGAGAGAGAACAATTCATATACATATATATTACATAAACCAACAATAAACAACAACAGGGAAAAAAACATTTTTCAAACATTTTAAAACATTATCAGATCCGCCGTTCATCACCAGGCTGTCATATCTACATGTCCAATGGTATCCTTGCTCAGTCCCTCCCACCAGCACCTCCATACTCCACCCTTTGTATCTGGCCAGGATACATTGATGCGGGTAGGTCATGCTGGGGTTTGGTAGACTTCTGCAAGGACCAAGTAGCTATGCAATGTTTGAGTCCTGCCGATAACCGTCAGAGATGGGGAAAAAGAAAACATTTCACAGATACATTACAAATTTTACCCGGATATTCCTGTGTCTTCAGGGAATGACCTCCCAATTTGTTAACAATAACCTCAGGCTTACCATCAGTCCTAATGATCACCTTTCCTGACTACATGTCATGGGTGTGGCCCAAAATTCTTCCTATCTGATCCCTGATTATAATTTGATGTGTCATAACTTTGCTCGTGTTCTTGTCTGGGGGGTCTGACTTTATGTGAGCTGTTACAGTTACTGGCATAATGCCCTTCTCTTTTACAAAGATAACAAACCCTGGGCTTCCTCCAAGTGTCAGTGACCTGAGGTCTTGGTTGATTTGATGCCTCCTCAAACGCTCGGATGCTCATCACCATCAACCGTTTTCCCTGTACTTCCCTGCTTCCTTGGATATCATGGTTATGTTGTTGTCTAGGGGCTTGATATGACTTTTGTCTACTTCTTGATCTACAATCTCTTGCAAAGTGTCCCTCTTTATGACAATTGTAACAGACTTCCACATTTGAATTTCTCGCAGGGGTTTGGGGCTTATGCTGGAGTGGTCTTGTGGTTAGGGCCTGTATACTTACGGCCATTAACTTATCACTTTGTGACTCCCGGTGTCTGGTGATATTCCGATCATAATCAATAGCGGCCTCTCTTAATGCGGCCACCGAGATATTTCTCCAATTTGGGTTGGTGGTCTGTACCCTTGTTCTCAATACCTCCTTTAAACCATTCATTAACACAGATACTGCTACTTCTCTATGATTTACATTTGTCTTGATGTCCGTGATCCCAGTGTTTCTAGCCATTACTTGCAGTGCTCGATTAAAATAATTGGAAATACTTTCCCCTTCGTTTTGTCTTATGGAGAAAATTTCATTCCACTTGACAATGGCAGGGAAATATACTCCCAACTGTCGGTTGATCCGCTTAATACACTCCTGATTGTGTTCCTCCGTACAAGGTACCTCCGTGTCTAATTGACAATCAGCAATAAATTTCGCAGGGTCAACACCGGAGGGCAAACATGCCCTCAGCACTGTCCGCCAATCTTTGTTGGTGGGTTCTGTTGAGTTTCCTAGTTCTTTAATGAACCTTTGACATGCGACTAGATTTTTCTAGGATCAGGAAATTCAGACATAATTGCTCTCAATTCCATCCGGGACCAGGGACGGCGCATTGCACTGTCCTTGACGGGAATGCTTCCCTGATCGTCAGTCTTCCCATTGGGGACTGTGATCACCCTGACAGGACTAAATTCAATTACATCACCTTGTGTTGGTCTTACAATATGAGGTATATTTGTTTGTGCGTGATATATAACACCGTACGTACCTGTGGACACGACCTCACCTGACCCTCCGTTAGGGGGTTTGATTACTGCCTTTACCGATTTGGTCGCGTCCACCTGGATGTCTTGTAGGATGGCTTCTGGAAAAGGTGCCGACATCGTGCTGGGCTCACGTTCTTGCTTGTAGTCCTGAGGGAAGTTTGACATGGGGTGCGACTTGCACAGGTTAACATTTGTAATTTTTACACTTTCATTTTCATAAACATTATTACATTTGTTACTTTCATTCTTAATACAGTTACTAAGTGCATTTTTATCGTACAACATTGCGCCATTCTCTGCAACCATAATCTTCTCCATTGCCATGTCTCTCTTCCCAAGATGAGAGTCAGATATGTAAGTTAAGTTTCTTTGTATTTCACTTTCCTTTTGCCATAACTTTAAACAATCATAATGTTTGATCCGTCTCTTTGCTGATTTAATGAGACATATCCTTCTCCTTAGATTTTGTAACACATCTGGGCTAAAGCTACCTACCCGGGGAAACTTCTCCTCGTCATGCACAGTCATTCTTTCCCATTCATCACATAAAACCTCTGTGTGTGAACCGTATTTTTCACACATTACATACCTTGCCGACCCGATTGGTCGGTTCACTAAATCAACCCGAACCAAGGTTGATCGCCCTCTACCTGAACAACTGGCCCCCATACTTGCAGGTGTTGCTTTCTTGAGCGAACCCTTACAAAAACCAAGATGTCCGGGGCAGGCCTGCGGCGAAGTTTACTGAGTACTCCACTCACTCCTCGCCCACGTTGGCCAGTACTGCAATCACTGATTCAGAGCTGCTGTACCCAACTTAGGGCCCCTATGAACCTTTACTTACTGGGGCGTGTTGGACCTACCAGTCCCCAGCAGGTATCGGTTGTTGGATAGTTCCCAAGTGACCAGCGAACCTCCCTTAAAATAAAAAAAATTACACAAATCACGTTAGAGTGTACAAATAGCGTTTATGACCCCTTTCGTACGCAAATGGTACTGGTCAGGTTACTAACTAATGCACACAATCACGTGCGGTACAATCGTTCTGCACATAAGCAACTAATCTTATGTGCGGAGCGACCAGTGGAATCGAAAATTGTGGCTGCGAATTCCTTCAGCCTGAGCTTCAATGGCCTATATGGGTTCCGCACCAACCCTTCCTGGTGTTGTGCTACTTCTCTATAGCGGACTTCTTAGTCTGCTGTACCTAGACCTCCTGGTCTGTTCCGGACCTCCTGGTCTGTGCTACAGTAGACCTCCTGGTCTGCTATACTCTAATGCTCAAATTTATGTTTAACAAGGGATGCCTCCCCAGCCACCATGCACGTCACTTACATGTATGTACCTCACGAGAACTCGACTTCTTGTGGTTCAACCCAAAAATTGTAAAAACTTATATATGCAAACACTCACCACATGTACACTTTAATTTTTTTATTTCTGCGCAGAAATTCCTTTCATTCAGTAAATAGTCTAGACCAAATGAGTCGCAAATTGGAGAAGGATCTATTAGCTTAAAATTTCGGACACTAAAATTGACTTGCGCTATTTATCGCGTTGCCTCCTTTTCGCCTGTTAAAAATAATACTACCGTGTGTTTTGAATTATGTGGGCGTACCCGGACGCTCCGTTGCGTAATATACGCTACGTGCGTCGGCCTTTGTGTTGCGTACACTAGTCTCACCCTTTTGTTAGAGACACGTGTATGCCAGCCAGATATGTCCACAGAAATACAATTAACACGTTTATCAATGTAGATGATCTTTAATTGTATTCATCTACCGAGCACCACACAGGTCTCTCAAAGCTGTGTGCGTGCTTTACAAATTACCCCTTAATGTATTACTTTTACTCTTTAACTAGTAATAGCAACAAATCTTTCTTAGCACGTTATCAATTGTGAAATGGCAAACAGGAGAGTGATATGTGAAAATACACGAATGAAAAGAAATGCAGATATATGCGTGCGTGCGTACGCAAGACAGAACAGAAAAAAAAACAGTTTTAAAAGATACTAGCGTATTGTTCTTACCTCCGGTTCCGGATTCCTTCAGCACCCTTTACTAAGCGAAGCAGACACTTATCGGGTCAGCACTACGAGGAATATTACCTCCCGCCCTTTGCTGATCGATAATGTCTGCTGAAATTACCTAGTGCAGATATGTGAAGGACGGACGAGCCGCCAATTGATAAAGCCTAATATTTATCTTATTTAAAACACTCTAAAAGGTTAAAGAACACAGTACGCAATTGGCGCATGAGGTACCGTAAGGGTACGCTCTTAGCGTAGCGGACGCTGTATCGGGAGCGAGCCGCTCGAGCGACACAAACGCTCGCGAGAATACGCTGTTGGTATCGGGCACACTATAGGTGAGCGACTACCGTAATGCTACGCTATCAGCGTAGCGGACGCTCGAGACCACGAGGAGATCACGAGCGGCGCAGACGCTCACAAGATAACAATCAGTAGACCTTGAATGTAACACACAGAAAGGATATTCTTACACTGTAGACCTTGTATTGAAACACTGTAGCTATATAACGCTGCTTAACCTTGTTTACACTAAAGCTGTTTGAGCGATAGAGACGCTCCTATCACCCTCTGCAATATAATGAACCCACAATACCGGTCTAAGGGTCTAACGCCTTTTAAGGAAATTAATGAACGTTCAATTGCAAAAGAATAATACAATACAAGTTATACACTACCAAGATAACATAGAATATCTAACCAAGTAACTACACATAAAATACAATAAAGATACAATTACTTTTAAAGGGGAAAAGGGGAGAGAGAGAGAGAGAGAGAAAGTGAGAGAGAACGAGAGAGAATGGCTTATAACAATAAAGACAATATGATTGCAGAGAAACTTACGCACAAAGGGAAACAATCGCATGCGCCTTCTGGATATCCAGCTCCCGATTATCAGCAATGAGAACCGTTGAAGAGAATAGAGAGCTGGCCCAGATCGGCTTGTCCTTTTATACCCTACACACAATACAGTACAATGGTCCCTATATTCTTATTGTTCATTGGACACAGGAATTCGTCTTCGCATTATAACAAAAGGTCATAGGTTGATTCATACAGGTGGGCTGTGACTATTTCCAACTGCTCAGGTGGGTGGGAAACTAGGTTTCCCGCCGCATGGATAATAAAGTGCAAATAATAGTAAATGTCCATAAACTTCTTATGTCCATAACTATTCGCACGAGCGATTAATCTGCTTCAAACCAACACCGGAATATTGCTAATTAAATTCTCTTCCGATGGATACTAAACACCACTGTATAACCCCTGTCTGACCCTTCGTATCAAACAAAGAGGGATCTCTTTGTCTATGAACATGCTACATTAACTAAACTTTCAGATTCTATCAAAGGGACCATAATCTACAAAATACATTATATGGTTAAAATATGTTACGATTGAGTCGCACACTAGACGTATACAAACTCTACCGTAAATGCGCATACCGTGCGCCTGCGGGTGCACGCAACAGCGAGTATGCGCACGCACGGGAGAGCTCATGCACACGCAGCGGGGACACGCATGAGGTGCAAATATGGCAGTGTGTAGCGTGATATTTTTCTGACTTTGACATGACCATTATCATTCATTACACTAATTGGATTCGTAATTGAGGAGGGCTTGTGGACTTTAAACTGAAAGGTGTAATATAACTTAATAGTAAAAAAAAAACATTGCTGTGCGTTTTTCCGCAAAAGCGTGTGCAATTTTAAGAAGAATGTGTAAATCTACGAAAAGTTAGTATTTTTACGATGAGGTTTGTGTTAATGCGATGGTTTCGCATTACTGCGATGTCATTTGGCATATGCCCACTTTGTGTAATACTGCGGACGAATTAGCAAAAAAACGTTGGAGGCGGATAATCGCTATTTTGCAACATGTTCGCAAGTTTGCGAATACCTTGTGCGAGCGAAAAATATAGCGAACAACTTGGAATGACCACCCATGTGCACTGCAGGGGGGGCAGATATAACCTTTGCAGCGAGAGTTAGATTTGGGTGGGTTATTTTGTTTCTGTGCAGGGTAAATACTGGCTGCTTTATTTTTACACTGCATTTTAGATTGCAGATTGAACTCACCACACCCAAATCTATCTCTCTCTGCACATGTTATATCTGCCCCCCCCCCCCCCCCTGCAGTGCACATGGTTTTGCCCAACTGCTAAAAAATTTCCTGCTGCGATCAACTTGGAATTACCCCCAAGGTTAGGCTGCAGGAGGGGAGGGTTAGGTTTAGGCTGCGGGAATGGAGGGTTAGAGTTAAGGGGACAGTGCCTTTAGTGTGGCACCCCCATTGGGATTAAAAACAGTCGGCACGCTGGGGTCAGTATTCTGACCGCCGACATCTTAACTGCTGGTCTCCCGTATACAAGCCATTGGAAACTATTAAATATTGTATTATTACAAATTATTCATATAATATACATTTTCATGGTTATGCCATTGGAGCTAACTCAGAATTGGGAGCAAAGTAAAAATAAAGCAAGACATTTTGCATTTAGCCAAAACGATGTTGCACTACAGGTGCGGCAGATGTAAAATGATTACAGATTTAGATTTGAAATGGAAGTTTCCAAACTCAAATCTAAATTGCAGTGTAAAATAAAGCTGCCCACTATTTGTGGGCTATATGCAAATGCAGCCAGTCAGAGGCAGAACTCTGGGAGGCAACGGAGTCACCTGCCGCTGGGCTCCTGCTTTGAAGGGGGCCACCTCTCCACCTGCTCCGTGTGTTCAACGACATTAATCCATTAAGTTAATTGACAGCAGCCGGTATCTCTTCCGTAGCTGACTTTCCCCACTAGTCACTGCACCTTACAGATCACACCCTCTTTATTATAGATACACTGGAAGCAGATACCTTACTCATGAAGCTATTTGCTCCTATAAAGGAAGCATGAGAATTCTAACTATATGAAGTTATTTATCTGACAATTACACATAACTTCATATACTGTAGTTAGAATTTTCATACTTCCAATGCAAGAGCAGATATCTCCACCAGTAAGGTGCATGCTTCCAGTGAAATAGGTTGTGGGTTCTAATCCTGGATATGACACTTGCAAATTAATTGTCAGAGAAATAATCAGCATTGTGAGTGACTGAGCAGATCTATGTAGTGTGTGGTTGGACCACTACATAGATCTGCCTAGTTGCAATGGGTTTTGTAGTAGCTTCATATAGTTAGAATTAGAGATGAGCGGGTTTGGTTTTACTCGGATCTCAAAACGGCATCTTCTTGGCTTACGGATGATATATAGGGGGGGCACCAATATTTTTTTTGCCTCCGGGCAATTGGGACAAACTTACGCCACTGCAGCCAGTATTTACTCTGCTTGCAAAACAATTCATGTATTTGCGCCCCTTACATTGCAACATAGTTTGTCAAGAGGCACAGGGCCTTATTCAGAGTTGATCGCAGCAGCAAATTTGTTAGCTAATGGGCAAAACCATGTGCACTGCAGGGGGTACAGATATAACATGTGCAGAGAGAGTTAGATTTGGGTGGGGTGTGTTCAAACTGAAATCGAAATTGCAGTGTAAAAATAAAGCAGCCAGTATTCACCCTGCACAGAAACAATATAAGGCCCTCAGTTACTTACATAGGGGCTTATTCAGATCTGATCACAGCAGCAAATTTGTTAGCTAATGGGCAAAACCATGTACACTGCAGGGGTGCAGATATAACATTTGCAGAGACAGTTAGATTTGGGTGGGTTCATAATAGGGATGAGCGGGTTCGGTTCTCTGAGAACCGAACCCTACCGAACTCCACGTCCCAAGCCGGATCGGGACTTCCCACCATACTCGGAAACCAAAACAAAACAAGGCAAAACTTCATCATCCAGCTGTCGGATTCTTGCGGGCTTTGGATTCCATATAAGGAGCCGCATGTCGCCGCCATTTTCACTCCAGTCCTGGAGAGTGTAGCAAGAGGATGTGTCTCACTCCTCAGTGTCTGTCTGTGTGGGAAAGTGGTGTGGCGACCTGCCCTGTCTTATGTGTGTCATTCCAGTGCTGCATCAGTCCAGTGGTGGTGTCTTGTGCTGCATCAGTCCAGTCACAGTGGTGGTGTCCTCTGCTGCCATATGTCCAGTGCTGATTTATAAGTCCAGTCTAGTGGTGCTGTGTTGTGCTGCATCAGTCCAGTGGTGGTGTCTTGTGCTGCATCAGTCCAGTCACAGTGGTGGTGTCCTCTGCTGCCATATGTCCAGTGCTGCTGAATAAGTCCAATCCATTGCAGTGGTGCTGTGTTGTCCTGCATCAGTCCAGTGGTGGTGTCCCTTTGCTGCCATAAGTCCTGTGGTACTGTCTAATAAGTCCAGTGGTACTGACATATAAGTCCATTGGTACTGCCATATAAGTCCAGTGTTACTGCCATATAAGTCCAGTGGTACTGCCATATAAGTCCAGTCCAGTGGTACTGCCTTATAAGTTCAGTGGTACTGTCGTATAAGTCCAGTGATACTGCCGTATAAGTCCATTGGTACTGCCGTATGAGTCCAGTGATACTGCCGTATAACTCCAGCGGTACTGCCGTATAAGTTCATTGGTACTGCCGTATAAGTCCAGTGATACTGCCGTATAAGTCCAATGGTACTGCCGTATGAGTCCAGTGATACTGCCGCATAACTCCAGCAGTACTGTCATATAAGTCCATTGATACTGCCGTATAAGTCCAGTGGTACTGCCGTATAAGTCCAGTGGTACTGCCGTATAAGTCCAGTCTAGTGGTACTGCCGTATAAGTCCAGTGGTACTGCCGTATAAGTCCATTGGTACTGCCGTATGAGTCCAGTGATACTGCCGTATAACTCCAGTGGTACTGCCGTATAAGTTCATTGGTACTGCCGTATAAGTCCAGTGATAGTGCCGTATAAGTCCAATGGTACTGCCGTATGAGTCCAGTGATACTGCCGCATAACTCCAGCAGTACTGTCATATAAGTCCATTGGTACTGCCGTATAAGCCCAGTGGTACTGCCGTATAAGTACAGTGGTACTGCCGTATAAGTCCAGTCCAGTGGTACTGCCGTATAAGTCCAGTGGTACTGCCGTATAAGTCCAGTGATACTGCCGTATAAGTTCAGTGGTACTGCCGTATAAGTCCATTGGTACTGCCGTATGAGTCCAGTGATACTGTCGTATAACTCCAGCGGTACTGTCATATAAGTCCAGTGGTGCTGTCCTGTGCTGTATATTATTTACTCCAACTAAAGGGGTTATTAATATTTCTCTTACGTCCTAGAGGATGCTGGGGACTCCGTAAGGACCATGGGGAATAGACGGGCTCCGCAGGAGACATGGGCACTAAAAAGAACTTTAGGTCTGGGTGTGCACTGGCTCCTACCTCTATGTCCCTCCTCCAGACCTCAGTTTGATACTGTGCCCAGAGGAGACTGGGTGCAATACAGGGAGCTCTCCTGAGTTTCCTGAAAGAAATAATTTTTGTTAGGTTTTTTAATTTCAGGGAGCACTGCTGGCAACAGGCTCCCTGCATCGAGGGACTGAGGAGAGAGAAGCAGATCTACTTAAATGCTAGGCTCTGCTTCTTAGGCTACTGGACACCATTAGCTCCAGAGGGAGTCGGAACGCAGGTCTCTCCTAGCTGTTCGTCCCGGAGCCGCGCCGCCGTCCTCCTCACAGAGCCGGAAGATAGAAGCCGGGTGAGTATAAGAAGATAAGAAGACTTCAGAGGCGGCAGAAGACTTCAGATCTTCACTGAGGTAACGCGCAGCGGTGACGCTGCGCGCCATTGCTCCCACACAAAACACACACGGCAGGCACTGTAAGGGTGTCGGGCGCAGGAGGGGCGCCCTGGGCAGCAATTTACACATCTGGGACTGGTAAAACTATATATATTGGCTCTGTGGGCTGTGTATGGGTATCCCCCGCCAGTTTTTGAATGGATTCAAGCGGGACCGAAGCCCGCTGCTGAGAGTGCGGAGCTTGATCCTCAGCACTCATCAGCGCCATTTTTCTCCACAGCACATGCTGAGAAGCTGGCTCCCTGGACTCTCCCCTGCTGAACACGGTGACAGAGGGGTTTAAAGAAGGGGGGGGCACATAATTTGGCGCAATCAAGATATATATATATATAAAAGGCGCTACCTGGGAATTTTGGTTTCCAAAGTTATTAGCGCTGGGTGTGTGCTGGCATACTCTCTCTCTGTCTCTCCTCAGGGCCTTGTGGGGGAATTGTCTCCAGATTAGAGATTCCCTGTGTGTGGGGGGTGTCGGTACGCGTGTGTCTGCATGTCTGAAGCGGAAGGCTCTTCTAGGGAGGAGGTGGAGCAAATGAGTGTGGTGTCTCCGTCGGCAACGCCGACACCTGACTGGGTGGATATGTGGAATGTTTTAAATGCAAATGTGAATTTATTACACAAGAGGTTGGACAAAGCAGAGTCCAGGGAATGTACAGGGAGTCTAGCCCTGCCTTTTACTATGTCGCAGGGGCCTTCTGGGTCTCAAAAGCGCCCACTATCCCAGGTTGTAGACACGGATACCGACACAGATTCTGACTCCAGTGTCGACTATGATGATGCGAAGTTGCAGCCAAAATTGGCTAAAAGTATTCATTATATGATTATTGCAATAAAAGAGGTGTTGCATATCACAGATGACCCCTCTGTCCCTTACACGAAGGTGCGCATGTATAAGGAAAAGAAACCTGAGGTAACCTTTCCCCCATCTCATGAGCTGAACGAGTTATTTGAAAAGGCTTGGGAATCTCCGGACAAAAAACTGCAGATTCCCAAAAGGATTCTTATGACGTATCCTTTCCCGGCTAAGGACAGGATACGGTGGGAATCCTCCCCAAGGGTGGACAAAGCGTTGACACGCTTATCCAAAAAGGTAGCGCTGCCATCTCAAGATACCGCAACCCTCAAGGATCCTGCTGATCGCAGGCAGGAGACTACCTTGAAGTCAATTTACACACATACTGGTACATTACTCAGACTGGCGATAACGTCGGCTTGGGTTTGTAGCGCTGTAGCAGCGTGGACAGATACCTTATCTGCTGATATAGATACGCTGGATAAGGAAACCATTTTATTGACCCTGGGTCATATTAAGGATGCTGTCCTATATATGAGAGATGCTCAGAGAGATGTTGGCCTACTGGGTTCCAGAGCCAACGCTATGGCGATTTCTGCTAGACGAGCCCTATGGACCCGACAATGGACGGGTGATGCCGACTCGAAGAGGCATATGGAGGTTTTGCCTTACAAGGGTGAGGAATTGTTTGGGGAAGGTCTCACGGATCTGGTTTCCACAGCTACTGCAGGTAAATCAACTTTTTTGCCTTATGTTTCCTCACAACCTAAGAAAATGCCACATTATCAGATGCAGTCCTTTCGATCGCATAAACCCAAGAGAGTACGGGGATCTTCCTTTCTTGCCAGAGGTAAGGGCAGGGGGAAAAAGCTGCCAACTACAGCTAGTTCCCAGGAGCAGAAGTCCTCCCCGGCCTCTACAAAATCCACTGCATGACGCTGGGGCTCTGCTGAGGGAGTCCGCCCCAGTGGGGGCACGTCTTCGACTTTTCAGCCACGTCTGGGTTCACTCACAAGTAGATCCCTGGGCAATAGAAATTGTTTCCCAGGGTTACAAGCTGGAATTCGAAGAGGTGCCTCCTCGCCGGTTTTTCAAATCGGCCCTACCGGCTTCTTCCCCAGAGAGGGAGCTAGTTTTAAATGCAATTCAAAAATTGTGTCTTCAACAAGTGGTGGTAAAGGTTCCCCTGCTTCAGCAGGGGATGGGGTATTACTCAACCCTGTTTGTGGTCCCGAAACCGGACGGTTCGGTCAGACCCATTTTAAATTTAAAATCCTTAAACCTATACTTAAAAAGGTTCAAGTTCAAGATGGAATCGCTCAGGGCGGTCATAGCCAGCCTGGAAGGGGGGGATTATATGGTGTCCCTGGACATAAAAGATGCATACCTTCATGTCCCCATATATCCGCCTCATCAGGCGTTCCTGAGATTTGCTGTACAGGATTGTCATTACCAATTTCAGACGTTGCCATTTGGGCTTTCCACGGCCCCGAGGATTTTCACCAAAGTAATGGCGGAAATGATGGTGCTCCTGCGCAAGACCAGAAAAGGGTTTATCTCCCGATGGGAAAGGCCCAAGAACTCATGAATTTGGTCAGGGACCTCTTGAAGCCAAAAAGGGTGTCGGTGCATCACTGCACTCGAGTTCTGGGAAAGATGGTGGCGTCTTACGAGGCCATTCCGTTCGGCAGGTTCCATGCAAGAACTTTTCAGTGGGACCTTCTGGACAAGTGGTCCGGGTCACATCTACAGATTCATCAGGTGATCAGCCTGTCCCCCAGGGCCAGGGTATCCCTCCTGTGGTGGCTGCAAAGTGCTCACCTTCTAGTGGGTCGCAGGTTCGGCATTCAGGACTGGGTTCTGATAACCATGGATGCGAGCCTCCGAGGTTGGGGAGCAGTCACACAGGGAAGAAACTTCCAAGGTCTCTGGTCAAGCCAGGAGGTTTGTCTTCACATCAATGTACTGGAATTAAGGGCCATATACAACGGCCTTCGTCAAGCGGAGACTTTGCTTCACGACCTACCGGTTCCGATTCAGTCAGACAACATCACCGCAGTGGCTCATGGCGGAACAAAGAGCAGAGTGGCAATGGCAAAAGCCACCAGGATTCTTCACAGGGCGGAAAATCATGTAAGCGCTCTGACAGCAGTCTTCATTCCAGGAGTGGACAACTGGGAAGCAGACTTCCTCAGCAGACACGATCTACATCAGGAAGTCTTTGCAGAGATTGCAAGTCAGTGGGGACTGCCTCAGATAGACATGATGGCGTCACACCTCAACAAAAAGCTACCGAGGTATTGCGCCAGGTCAAGGGACCCTCAGGCGGTAGCAGTGGATGCCCTGGTGACACCGTGGGTGTTCCAGTCAGTCTATGTGTTTCCTCCTCTTCCTCTCATCTCCAAGATATTGAGAATCATAAGACGAAGAGGAGTACAGACAATTCTCATTGTTCCAGATTGGCCTCGAAGGGCCTGGTATCCGGATCTGCAGGAAATGCTCACAGAAGATCCGTGGCCTCTTCCTCTCAGAGAGGACCTGTTACAACAGGGGCCCTGTCTGTTCAAAGACTTATCACGGCTGCGTTTGATGGCATGGCGGTTGAACGCCGGATCCTAGCAGAAAAGGGCATTCCAGATGAGGTCATTCCGACTCTGATAAAGTCTAGGAAGGACGTGACAGCAAAACATTATCACCGTATATGGCGGAAGTATGTATCTTGGTGTGAGTCCAGGAATGCTCCTCCGGAAGAATTCCATCTGGGCCGTTTCCTTCACTTCCTACAGACTGGAGTGAATTTGGGCCTAAAATTAGACTCCATTAAGGTTCAGATTTCGGCCCTATCCATTTTCTTTCAGAAGGACTTGGCTTCTCTTCCGGAAGTACAGACTTTTGTGAAGGGAGTGCTGCATATCCAGCCTCCTTTTGTACCTCCAGTGGCACCCTGGGACATTAATGTGGTGTTGCGGTTCCTTAAGTCTCACTGGTTTGAACCTCTTAAAACGGTGGAATTAAAGTATCTCACTTGGAAAGTGGTCATGTTGTTGGCCTTGGCATCGGCAAGGCGAGCGTCGGAATTGGCGGCATTACCTCACAAAAGCCCCTATCTTGTTTTCCATGTGGATAGAGCGGAGTTGCGGACTCGTCCTCAATTTTTGCCCAAGGTGGTTTCATCTTTTCATATGAACCAACCTATTGTGGTGCCTGTGGCTACGCGGGACTTGGAGGATTCCGAGTCCCTTGATGTGGTCAGGGCATTGAAAATTTATGTGGCCAGAACGGCTCGGGTTAGGAAAACAGAGGCTCTGTTTGTCCTGTATGCAGCCAACAACGTTGGCGCTCCTGCTTCTAAGCAGACTATTGCTCACTGGATCTGTAACACAATTCAGCAGGCTCATTCTACGGCTGGATTGCCGTTACCAAATTCTGTAAAGGCCCATTCCACTAGGAAGGTGGACTCGTCTTGGGCGGCTGCCCGAGGTATCTAGGCATTACAGCGTTGCCTAGCAGCGACTTGGTTGGGTTCAAACTAGTGATGAGCGGGTTCGGTTTCTCGGAAACCGAACCCCCCCGAACTTCACCCATTTTACACGGGTCCGAGGCATACTCGGATTCTCCCGTATGGCTCGGGTAACCCGAGCGCGCCCGAACATCATCATCCCGTGGCGGATTCTCGTAAGATTCGGATTCTATATAAGCAGCCGCGCGTCGCCGCCATTTTCACTCGTGCATTGGAAATGTTAGAGAGAGGACGTGGCTGGCGTCCTCTCCGTTATTGTTGAACTTGATTGTGCACTATTGCTTAATTGTGGGGAGGGCTGGGGAGCAGCTGTATAATATAGGAGGAGTACAGTGCAGAGTTTTGCTGATCAGTGACCACTAGTTATCCGTTCTCTGCCTGAAAAAAACGCTCCATATCTGTGCTCAGTGTGCTGCATATATCTATGCTCACACTGCTTAATTGTGGGGACTGGGGAGCAGCTGTATTATATAGCAGGAGTACAGTGCAGATTTTTGCTGACAGTGACCACCAGTATACGTTGTCTGCCTGAAAAACACTCCATATCTGTGCTCAGTGTGCTGCTTTATTGTGGGGACTGGGGACCACCAGTATTATATTATATAGGAGGAGTACAGTGCAGAGTTTTGCTGACCAGTGACCACCAGTATATAATATATAGCATTACGGTACAGTAGGCCACTGCTGTACCTACCTCTGTGTCGTCATTAAGTATACTATCCATCTAGATTCTATACCTGTGGTGCATTTCAGTTGTGCAGTTTGCTGACACAGTGACCACCAGTATATATAGCAGTACGGTACGGAAGGCCACTGCTGTACCTACCTCTGTGTCGTCATTAAGTATACTATCCATCTACATTCTATACCTGTGGTACATTTTAGTTTTGCAGTTTGCTGACACAGTGACCACCAGTATACTATATATAGCAGTACGGTACGGAAGGCCACTGCTGTACCTACCTCTGTGTCGTCATTAATTATACTATCCATCTACATTCTATACCTGTGGTGCATTTTAGTTTTGCAGATTGCTGACAGTGACCACCAGTATATATAGCAGTACGGTACGGAAGGCCACTGCTCTACCTACCTCTGTGTCGTCAAGTATACTATCCATCCATACCTGTGGTGCATTTCAGTAGTGCGCAGTATATATAGTAGTAGGCCATTGCTATTGATAGTTACTGGCATATAATTCCACACATTAAAAAATGGAGAACAAAAATGTGGAGGTTAAAATAGGGAAAGATCAAGATCCACTTCCACCTCGTGCTGAAGCTGCTGCCACTAGTCATGGCCGAGACGATGAAATGCCATCAACGTCGTCTGCCAAGGCCGATGCCCAATGTCATAGTAGAGAGCATGTAAAATCCAAAAAACAAAAGTTCAGTAAAATGAAAAATCAAAATTAAAAGCGTCTGAGGAGAAGCGTAAACTTGCCAATATGCCATTTACGACACGGAGTGGCAAGGAACGGCTGAGGCCCTGGCCTTTGTTCATGGCTAGTGGTTCAGCTTCACATGAGGATGGAAGCACTCATCCTCTCGCTAGAAAAATGAAAAGACTTAAGCTGGCAAAAGCACAGCAAAGAACTGTGCGTTCTTCTAAATCACAAATCCCCAAGGAGAGTCCAATTGTGTCGGTTGCGATGCCTGACCTTCCCAACACTGGACGGGAAGAGCTTGTGCCTTCCACCATTTGCACGCCCCCTGCAAGTGCTGGAAGGAGCACCCGCAGTCCAGTTCCTGATAGTCAAATTGAAGATGTCACTGTTGAAGTACACCAGGATGAGGATATGGGTGTTGCTGGCGCTGGGGAAGAAATTGACAAGGAGGATTCTGATGGTGAGGTGGTTTGTTTAAGTCAGGCACCCGGGGAGACACCTGTTGTCCGTGGGACGAATATGGCCATTAACATGCCTGGTCAAAATACAAAAAAAATCAGCTCTTCGGTGTGGAATTATTTCAACACAAATGCGGACAACAGGTGTCAAGCCGTGTGTTGCCTTTGTCAAGCTGTAATAAGTAGGGGTAAGGACGTTAACCACCTCGGAACATCCTCCCTTATACGTCACCTGCAGCGCATTCATCATAAGTCAGTGACAAGTTCAAAAACTTTGGGTGACAGCGGAAGCAGTCCACTGACCACTAAATCCCTTCCTCTTGTAACCAAGCTCCTACAAACCACACCACCAACTCCCTCAGTGTCTATTTCCACCTTACCCAGGAAAGCCAATAGTCCTGCAGGCCCTGTCACTGGCAAGTCTGACGAGTCCTCTCCTGCCTGGGATTCCTCCGATGCATCCTTGAGTGTAACGCCTACTGCTGCTGGCGCTGCTGTTGTAGCTGCTGGGAGTCGATCGTCATCCCAGAGGGGAAGTCGGAAGACCACTTGTACTACTTCCAGTAAGCAATTGACTGTCCAACAGTCCTTTGCGAGGAAGATGAAATATCACAGCAGTCATCCTGCTGCAAAGCAGATAACTCAGGCCTTGGCAGCCTGGGCGGTGAGAAACGTGGTTCCGGTATCCACCGTTAATTCAGAGCCAACTAGAGACTTGATTGAGGTACTGTGTCCCCGGTACCAAATACCATCTAGGTTCCATTTCTCTAGGCAGGCGATACCGAAAATGTACACAGACCTCAGAAAAAGACTCACCAGTGTCCTAAAAAATGCAGTTGTACCCAATGTCCACTTAACCACGGACATGTGGACAAGTGGAGCAGGGCAGACTCAGGACTATATGACTGTGACAGCCCACTGGGTAGATGTATTGCCTCCCGCAGCAAGAACTGCAGCGGCGGCACCAGTAGCAGCATCTCGCAAACGCCAACTCGTTCCTAGGCAGGCTACGCTTTGTATCACCGCTTTCCAGAAGAGGCACACAGCTGACAACCTCTTACGGAAACTGAGGAAGATCATCGCAGAATGGCTTACCCCAATTGGACTCTCCTGGGGATTTGTGACATCGGACAACGCCAGCAATATTGTGCCTGCATGACATCTGGGCAAATTCCAGCACGTCCCATGTTTTGCACATACATTGAATTTGGTGGTGCAGAATTATTTAAAAACCGCCAGGGGCGATGCTGTCGAGTGGCCCGAAGAATTGCGGGCCACTTTCCGCATTCAGCCACCGCGTACAGAAGACTGGAGCACCACCAAACATTCCTGAACCTGCCCTGCCATCATCTGAAGCAAGAGGTGGTAACGAGGTGGAATTCAACCCTCTATATGCTTCAGAGGATGGAGGAGCAGCAAAAGGCCATTCAAGCCTATACATCTGCCCACGATATAGGCAAAGGAGGGGGAATGCACCTGACTCAAGCGCAGTGGAGAATGATTTCAACGTTGTGCAAAGTTCTGCAACCCTTTGAACTTGCCACACGTGAAGTCAGTTCAGACACTGCCAGCCTGAGTCAGGTCATTCCCCTCATCAGGCTTTTGCAGAAGAAGCTGGAGACATTGAAGGAGGAGCTAAAACAGAGCGATTCCACTAGGCATGTGGGACTTGTGGATGGAGCCCTTAATTCACTTAACCAGGATTCACGGGTGGTCAATCTGTTGAATTCAGAGCACTACATTTTGGCCACCGTGCTCGATCCTAGATTTAAAACCTATGTTGTATCTCTCTTTCCGGCAGACACAAGTCTGCAGAGGTTCAAAGACCTGCTGGTGAGAAAATTGTCAAGTCAAGCGGAACGTGACCCGTCAACATCTCCTCCTTCACATTCTCCCGCAACTGGGGGTGCGAGGAATAGGCTAAAAATTCTGAGCCCACCCGCTGGCGGTGATGCAGGGCAGTCTGTAGCGAGTGCTGACATCTGGTCTGGACTGAAGGACCTGCCAATGATTACTGACATGTCGTCTACTGTCACTTCATATGATTCTCTCACCATTGAAAAAATGGTGGAGGATTATATGAGTGACCGCTACCAAGTAGGCACGTCAGACAGTCCGTACGTATACTGGCCGGAAAAAGAGGCAATTTGGAGGCCCTTGCACAAACTGGCTTTATTCTACCTAAGTTGCCCTCCCTCCAGTGTGTACTCCGAAAGAGTGTTTAGTGCAGCCGCTCACCTTGTCAGCAATCGGCGTACGAGGTTACTTCCAGAAAATGTGGAGAAGATGATGTTCATCAAAATGAATTATAATCAATTCCTTCGTGGAGACATTCACCAGCAGCAATTGCCTCCACAAAATACACAGGGACCTGAGATGGTGGATTCCAGTGGGGACGAATTAATAATCTGTGAGGAGGGGGATGTACACAGTGAAAGGGGTGAGGAATTGGAGGATGATGATGAGGTGGACATCTTGCCTCTGTAGAGCCAGTTTTTGCAAGGAGAGATTGATTGCTTCTTTTTTTGGTGGGGGCCCAAACCAACCAGTCATTTCAGTCACAGTCGTGTGGCAGACCCTGTCGCTGAAATGATGGGTTCGTTAAAGTGTGCATGTCCTGTTTATACAACATAAGGGTGGGTGGGAGGGCCCAAGGACAATTCCATCTTGCACCTCTTTTTTCTTTAATTTTTCTTTGCATCATGTGCTGTTTGGGGACAATTTTTTTGAAGTGCCATCCTGCCTGACACTGCAGTGCCACTCCTAGATGGGCCAGGTGTTTGTGTCGGCCACTTGTGTCGCTTAGCTTAGTCACACAGCGACCTTGGTGCGCCTCTTTTTTTCTTTGCATCATGTGCTGTTTGGGGACAATTTTTTTGAAGTGCCATCCTGCCTGACACTGCAGTGCCACTCCTAGATGGGCCAGGTGTTTGTGTCAGCCACTTGTGTCGCTTAGCTTAGTCACACAGCGACCTTGGTGCGCCTCTTTTTTTCTTTGCATCATGTGCTGTTTGGGGACTATTTTTTTGAAGTGCCATCCTGCCTGACACTGCAGTGCCACTCCTAGATGGGCCAGGTGTTTGTGTCGGCCACTTGTGTCGCTTAGCTTAGCCATCCAGCGACCTCGGTGCAAATTTTAGGACTAAAAATAATATTGGCCCTCATTCCGAGTTGTTCGCTCGCAAGTGAATTTTAGCAGATTTGCTCATGCTAAGCCGCCGCCTACTGGGAGTGAATCTTAGCATCTTAAAATTGCGAACGATGTATTCGCAATATTGCGATTACACACCTCGTAGCAGTTTCTGAGTAGCTTCAGACTTACTCGGCATCTGCGATCAGTTCAGTGCTTGTCGTTCCTGGCTTGACGTCACAAACACACCCAGCGTTCGCCCAGACACTCCCCCGTTTCTCCGGCCACTCCTGCGTTTTTTCCGGAAACGGTAGCGTTTTTTCCCACACGCCCATAAAACGGCCTGTTTCCGCCCAGTAACACCCATTTCCTGTCAATCACATTACAATCGCCAGAACGATGAAAAAGCCGTGAGTAAAAATCCTAACTACATAGCAAATTTACTTGGCGCAGTCGCAGTGCGGACATTGCGCATGCGCATTAAGCGGAAAATCGCTGCGATGCGAAGATTTTTACCGAGCGAACAACTCGGAATGAGGGCCATTGTGAGGTGTGAGGTGTTCAGAATAGACTGGAAATTAGTGGAAATTATGGTTATTGAGGTTAATAACACTATGGGATCAAAATGACCAACAAATTCTATGATTTAAGCTGTTTTTTTAGGTTTTTTTGTAAAAAAAACACCCGAATCCAAAACACACCCGAATCTGACAAAAAAAATTCGGTGAGGTTTTGCCAAAACGCGTCCGAATCCAAAACACGGCCGCAGAACCGAATCCAAAACCAAAACACAAAACCCGAAAAATGTCCGGTGCACATCACTAGATCAAATACCTTTGCAAAGTTCTACAAGTTTGATACCTAGGCTGATGAGGACCTCATGTTTGCTCAATCGGTGCTGCAGAGTCATCCGCACACTCCCGCCCGTTTTGGAGCTTTGGTATAATCCCCATGGTCCTTACGGAGTCCCCAGCATCCTCTAGGACGTAAGAGAAAATAAGATTTTAAACCTACCGGTAAATCTTTTTCTCCCAGTCCGTAGAGGATGCTGGGCGCCCGTCCCAGTGCGGACTACATTCTGCAAGACTAGTATATAGTTGTTGCTTACATAAGGGTTATGTTACAGTTTTGATCAGTCTCGGGCTGATGCTGTTTTGTTTCATACTGTTGACTGGTTCGTATATCCATGTTATACGGTGTGGATGGTGTGGGCTGGTATGAATCTTGCCCTTAGATTAACGAAAATCCTTTCCTCGTACTGTCCGTCTCCTCTGGGCACAGTTTCTCTAACTGAGGTCTGGAGGAGGGGCATAGAGGGAGGAGCCAGTGCACACCCATAACTAAAGTTCTTTTTAGTGCCCGTGTCTCCTGCGGAGCCCGTCTATTCCCCTTGGTCCATACGGGGTCCCCAGCATCCTCTACGGACTAGGAGAAAAAGATTTACCGGTAGGTTTAAAATCTTATTTTAATCCAAATAATTTTTACAGGGTTTGTCCTGTGTGGTGTAGGGGTATGCTCTCCTGTGCTGCATATTGTGTTATATAACTCCAGAAAAATAATGGAGAACAAAAATTTGGAGGAGAAAATAGTGAAAGATCAAGATCCACTTCCTCCTAGTGCTGTAGCTGCTGCCACTAGTCATGAAATAGATTTTGAAATGCCATCAATGTTGTCTGCCAAGAGCAATGCCCAATGTTTAAGTAGTGGGCATGTAATATCCAAAAAGCCAAAGTTCAGTAAAATGACCCAAAACAAGTAATTGAAATGGTCTGAGGAGAAACGCAAACTTGCCAATATGCCATTTACGATACAGAGTGGCAAGGAATGGCTAAGTCCCTGGCCTATGTTCATGACTAGTGGTTCAGCTTCACATGACGATGAAACCCCTCATTCTCCCGTTAGAAAAATTATAAGAGTTAAGCTGGCAAAAGCACAGCAAAGAACTGTTCATTCTCAGATAGTATCACAAATCCCCAAGGAGAGTCCAAGTTTGTCGGCGGTTGCGATGCCTGACCTTCCCAACACTGGACGGGAAGAAGTGGCTCCTTCCACCATTTGCACACCCTCTGCAAGTGCTGGAAGGAGCACCCACAGTCCAGTTTCTGATATTCAAATTGAAGATGTCACTGTTGAAGTACACCAGGATGAGGATATGGGTGTTGCTGGTGCTGAGGAGGAAGTTGACGAGGAGGATTCTGATGGTGATGTGGTTTGTTTAAATCAGGCACCGGGGGAGAAAGTTGTTGTCTGTGGGATGAATAAGCCCATTGTCATGCCTGGGAAAAATACCAAAAAAGCCATCTCTTCAGTGTGGAATTAGTTCTCCACAAATCCAGACAACAGGTGTCAAGCCGTGTGTTGCCTTTGTCAATTTGTAATAAGTAGGGGTAAGGACATTAACCACCTAGGAACATCCTCCCTTATAAGTCACCTGCTGCGCATTCATCAGTAATTCTCAAGTTCAGAAACTTTGTGTAAGAGCATAAGCAGTCCACTGACACCTAAATCCCTTCTCCTGCAAGCCACACCACCAACTCCCTCAACTTCAATTTCCTCCTCAGTCAGGAACGTCAGTAGTCCTGCAGGTCATGTCACTGGTATGACTGACGAGTCCTCTCCTAACCGGGATTCCTCCAGAGGATCATTGAGTGGTATGCCTACTGCTGCTGTTGTTGCTGCTGGAAGTCAATCGTCATCCCAGAAGGGAAGTCGGAAGACCGCTTGTACTACGTCAACTAAGCAACTGACTGTCCAACAGTCCTTTGCGGCGAGGAAGATTAAATATGACAGCAGTCATCCTGTCGCAAAGTGGATAACTAAGGCCTTGACAACTATGTTGGGGTTAGACGTGCATCCGGTATCCACCATTGGTGCAGTGGGATTTAGACAATTGATGGAGGTAGAGTGTCCCCGGTACCAAATCCCATCTAGATTCCACTTCACTTGGAAAGAGATTCCCGGACTGTATAGGGACATTAACAAAAGTGTCCTCAGTGTCCTGAAAAATGCGGCTGTACGCAGTGTCCACTTAACCACGGACATGTGGACAAGTGGAGCAGGGCAAACTAAGGACTACTGACTGTAACAGCCCACTGGGTTTGCCTCCCACAGCAACAACAGCAGCGGCACCAATAGCAGCATCTCACAAATGCCAGCTCATTTCTAGACAGGCTACACTGTGTATCATCGGTTTCTGTAAGAGGCACACCGCTGACAACCTCTTACAGAAACTGAGGGACATCATCACACAATGACAAACGCTTACAGAAACTGAGGGACATCATCGCACTATGGGGATTTGTGATATCGGAAAACGCCACCAATATTGTGCGTGCATTACATCTGGGCGAATTCCAGCACGTCCCATGTTTTGCACATACAATTAATTTGGTGGTGCAGAATTATTTGAAAAATTACAGGGGCATGCAGGAGATGCTATCGGTGCTCCGAAAAAATTTCGGGCCACTTTTGCCATTCAGCCACCACGTGTCGAAGACTGGAGCGCCATCAAACACTCCTGAACCTGCCCTGCCATCACCTGAAGCAACAGGTGGTAAAGAGGTGGTATTCAACACTCTATACGCTTCAGAGGATGGAGGAGCAGCAAAAGGCCATTCAAGCCTAGATATTGGCAAAGGAGGGGGAATGCACCTAACTCAAGCATAGTGGAGAATGATTTCCGTCTTGTGCAAGGTTCTCCAACCCTTCAAACTTGCCACACATGAAGTCAGTTCAGACACTGCCAGCTTGAGTCAGGTCATTCCCCTCATCAGGCTTTTGCAGAAGCAATTGGAGAAATTGAAGGAGGAGCTAAGATGGAGCGATTCTGCTAAGTATGTGGGACTTGTGGATGGAGCCCTTCATTCGCTTTGCCAGGATTCAAGGGTGGTCAATCTGTTGAAATCAGAGCACTACATTTTGGCCACCGTGCCCGATCCTAGGTTTAAAGCCTACGTTGTATCTCTCTTTCTGGAGGACACAAGTCTGCAGAGGTTCAAAGACCAGCTGGTAAGACAATTGTCAACTCAAGTGGAACGTGACCCATCAACAGCTCCTCCTTCATTTTCTCCTGCAAGTGGGGCTGCGAGGAAAAGGATAAAATTTCCGAGCCCACCCACTGGCGGTGATGCAGGGCACTCAGGAGCAAGTGCTGACATCTTCTCCGGACTGAAGGACCTGCCAACAATTACTGACATGTCTATTGTCATTGCATATGATGCTGTCACCATTGAAAGAATGGTGGAGGATTATATGGGTGACAGCATCCAAGTAGGCATGTTAGACAGTCCATATGTATACTGGCAGGAAAAAGAGGCAATTTGGAGGCCCTTATAAAAACTGGCTTTATTTTACCTAAGTTCCATCTTGCACCTCTTTTTTTTCTTTGTATGATGTGCCCTTTGGGGCCTAGTTTTTAAAACTGCCATCCTGTCTTCAACTGCAGTGCCACTCCTAGATGGGCCAGGTGTTTGTGCCACCCACTTGGGTCGTTTAGCTTAGTCATCCAGCGATCTTGGTGCACCCTTTTGGCCTAAAAACAATATTGTGAGGTGTTCAGAATAGTTAATTGAGTTTAATAATACTGTAGGATCAAAATTACCCCCATATTCTGTGATTTGGGCTGTTTTTGTGTTGTTTTTTTAAATCATCCAGATCCAAAACCAAATCCCGAAAGGGTGGTTTTGGCAAAACCAATCCAGATCCAAAAGACGAGTGAGGAACCAGATACAAAAACAAAACACAAAACACGATAACTGCCCGCCATCTCTAGTTCCTAGGCGTTTCTATAATGGGTGCAGTGTGTGCGGTGCACATGGGACCATGGGTCCAGGGAGGCCCACACCACACACACTGCACCCATTGAATATATTTACCCCTCCAGAGTCCCGCGACGGAGGCCCTGCTGTGTGGGCACAGATCACTCTGAAAATGGGTGCCACGGACATTTCCGAGTGATTTGCGCATGTGCACTGGAGGTGTCCCCGGGAACAAGGCACCTTCATTATGCCAGAGTCTACTGCTGCCAGAGTGGAGGGGGCCCATGACAGAGGCTGCACGCGGGTCCCCTCCTCTCTTTACACGCCCCTGGGTGGGTTATATTGTTTCTGTGCAGGGCAAATACTGGTTGCTTTATTTTTATACTGCAATTTATATTTCAATTTGAACACACTCCACCCAAATCTAACTCTCTCTGCACATGTTATATCTGCCCCCCCCCCCCCCCCCTCCCCAGCAGTGCACATGGTTTTGCCCATTAGCTAACAATTTGCTGCTGCAATCATAGTTTTTGCTCTGTTCCCAATTCAGAATCAGGCTCTATTGTATACAATCAAACAAAAAGTATATCACCAAATATTTTATCTCTTTCTAATTTCTTAAAGGAATAAAGATAGATAGACAAATCAGTCTGTACTAATAGTGACCACATGTATCACATTGTAAACTATTGATGTGAATTAACATTGTATCCCTATATTTCCACTATATCCACACACTACATAACCTACATTGTTGCAACAAATAAAGGATTTGACAAACATCCCTGCTTGCAGAAGAAGTTAAGTCAATAACGATTCTCTAAAGTGCTAGATATGAAATGATAACTGACTACAGTACCAGGGGAAAAAAATTGGATTTTAATTACCTACCGGTAAATCCTTTTCTCATAGTCCGTAGAGGATACTGGGGTCCACATTATTACCATGGGGTATAGACGGGTCCACTAGGAGCCATTGGCACTTTAAGAGTTTCAGAGTATGGGCTGGCTCCTCCCTCTATGCCCCTCCTACCAGACTCAGTCTAGAAACTGTGCCCGAGGAGACGGACATACTTCGAGAGAAGGAAATACACTGATAGTGGCGAGATTCACACCAGCTCACACATACCAGGCAAACCAAACTAACCAGCTTGAAAACTCAGCAACGGCTGAACAAGATTACTTAACCAAGTAACAAAACAGTACTTAACCAAGAACTAAGCAGTACTGAACTAAGTAACCACTGCAGGATCACGAAGCACTGGGCGGGTTCCCAGCATCCTCTACGGCAGGGGTGGGCAATTATTTCAGCTGAGGAGCCACTTGACATTTCCTGTCAGTATCCGAGGGCCACATACAAAATAGCAGCTCACCCCACTTGCCAAAAATATAGGGACGTGGCTTCATGTGGAAGGGGTGTGGGCAAAAAATAATACAGATTCATATTAGGCTGCACAATAGTCTCCATTATTCAAATTGCGCCACACAGCGCCACTTACACACATTACACCAGGTAGAGCCCCTTTTACACACATTACGGCAGGTAGAGAGCCTTTTTACACATTAACATTTTATTTAGGATAATTATTGTGCAGCAAGCAAATTATCCAGTGTCTTATGGCCCCTGGGGAAAGGTGTGACACGGTGACAGAACACGGTGGGGGTGACACAGTGACAGAACACGGTGGGGGTGACACGGTGACAGAACACGGTGGGGGTGACAGAACACGGGGGGGGTGACACAGTGACAGAACACGGTAGGGGTGACACGGTGACAGAACATGGGGGGTGTGACACGGTGACAGAACACGGGGAGGGGGGGTGACAGAACACGGGTGTGTGACACGGTGACTGAACACGGTGGGGGTGACACGGTGACAGAACACGGGGAGGGGGGTGACAGTGACAGAACACGGGTGTGTGACACAGTGACAGAAAACGGTGGGGGTGACACAGTGAGAGAACACAGGGAGGGGGGGTGACAGTGACAGAACACGGATGTGTGACACGGTGACAGAACACGGGGGGTGTGACACAGTGAAAGAATACGGGGAGGGGGGGTGACAGTGACAGAACATGGTGGGGGTGACACGGTGACAGAACATGGGGAGGGGGTGACAATGACAGAACACGGGGGGGTGACACAGTGACAGAACACGGTGGGGGTGACAGTGACAGAACACGGATGTGTGACACGGTGACAGAACACGGGGGGTGTGACACAGTGAAAGAACACGGGGAGGGGGGGTGACAGAACACGGTGGGGGTGACAGTGACAGAACACGGGGGGGTGACATGGTGACAGAACATGGTGGGGTTGACAGCGACAGAACACGGGGAGGTGACCCAGTGACAGAACACGGGGGGTGTGACACAGTGACAGAACACGGTGGGGGTGACAGTGACAGAACACGGATGTGTGACACGGTGACAGAACACGGGCGGGTGACACAGTGAAAGAACACGGGGAGGGGGGTGACAGAACACAGTGGGGGTGACAGTGACAGAACACGGGGTGTGTGACATGGTGACAGAACATGGTGGGGTTGACAGCGACAGAACACGGGGAGGTGACACAGTGACAGAACACGGGGGGTGTGCCACAGTGACAGAACACGGGGAGGTGACACAGTGACAGAACACGGGGAGGTGACACAGTGACAGAACACGGGGGGTGTGACACAGTGACAGAACACGGGGGGTGTGACACAGTGACAGAACACGGGGGGGACTGTGACAGAACACGTGGTGGGGTGACACAGTGACAGAACACGGGGGGGGGGGTGACACAGTGACAGAACACGGAGGGGGGTGACATAGTGACAGAACATGGGGGTGACATGGTGACAGAACACAGGAGGGGTTGGTACAGCGAGAGCTAAAGATCTCTCCCCCAAACCTAAAAACAGTCTGACGCCACTGCCCGCACACACAAATATATGCACACACACACACACACACACACACACACACACTTTCTTTCACTTTTCCCAATAACCTACTGATCTGGCTGGCAGTGGCAGGAAGGATGGATCTGTAGCAGTCTGGCTCTTGTCCCGTGTAGCCCCGCCCCCTGTGGTCCCGTGTAGCCCCGCCCCCTCACCGGCACGTAGCCCCGCCCCCTTCTCGGCTGAACACAGCCGTTGTCACTGGGGACTCTGGAGGAGGCTGCTACAACGCAGCAGCAGGGGAGAGAGGCGCCGCTGGCAGCTAGGAGGTACTGCAGTGCAGAGCAATGACAAGCAGCTCAGCCGCTCGGGCCGCTTGTCATTGCTCGCTGGTGGGAGGCAGTGGGCCGGGCAGGATCGGTATGCGGGCCGCATCCGGCCCGCGGGCCGTATTTTGCCCACCCCTACTCTACGGACTACAAAAAAAGGATTTACCGGTAGGTAATTAAAATCCTATTTTCTCTTACGTCCTAGAGGATGCTGGGGTCCACATTAGTACCATGGGGATGTACCAAAGCTTCCAGAATGGGAGAGAGAGCGCAGAGGCTCCTGCAGAACTGATTGACCAACTTTCAGGTCCTCAGAGGCCAAAGTATCGAACTTGTAGAACTTTGAAAATGTGTTCGAACCCAGAGTAGCCGCTCGGCAAAGCTAAAAAGCCGAGACACCCCGGGCAGCCGCCGAGGAAGAACCCACCTTACGAGTAGAGTGGGCCTTAACACATGTAGGACATGCCAATCCTGCCGTAGAATACGCATGCTGGATAGTGAACCTGATCCAGCAAGAGATCGTCTGCTTAGAAGCAGGACACCCAAGTTTCTTGGGATCATACAGGACAAACAGTCCGATTTTCTGTGACGAACAGTCCTCTTCACAAAGATTTTCAGAGCCCTTACAACATCCAAGGACTTTGATGAAATTGTGGAGTCAGTAGCAACTGGCACCACAATAGGTTGGTTGATATGAAATGCTGACACAACCTTCGGAAGGAACTGCTGACGTGTCCGGAGCTCAGCTCTATCTTCACGGAAGATCAAGTAAGGGCTCTTACAAGACAAAGCCCCCAACTCTGACACACATCTAGCAGAAGCTAAGGTCAACAAAGTGACAGCGTTCCACGTGAGAAACTTGACCTCAACCTCCGGTAGAGGCTCGAACCAATCTGATTGGAGGAACTGTAACACCATGTTAAGATCCCAGGGCGCCGTAGGCAGCACAAAGGGAGGCTAGATGTGCAGAACCCCTTTCAAGAAAGTCTGAACCTCAGGGAGGGAAGACAAATGTTTCTGGAAGAAAATGGATAGGGCCAAAATCTGGACCTTTACGGATCCCAACCTCAGGCCCATATCCACACCTGCTTGCAGGAATAGGAGAAACCGTTCCAGTTGAAACTCCACCGTAGGAAACTTCTTGGACTCACCAAGATACAGATTTTTTCCAAATGCGATGGTAATGTTTAGACGTTACTACTTTCCTAGCCTGTATCAGGGTAGGAATAACCTTGTTTGGAATGCCCTTCCAAGCTAATATCTGGCTGTCACGATCCGGGTTATTGGACATCATTATTTACCTTCCAGGTGTCTCCTGAGACTGGCCCAGCGTTCCAAAACAGGATTCAATCTGCGCTGTCTGTGCGCTGAATCCCCCAAGTCTCTTCCCTGTGATCCCGCAGCGCTGTCATGACAGTCCTACAGCTTAGTTACACTGTTTGTAAGAATGGCGTCTCCTGCCCTCCGCGGCCTCCACCGCCATCACTGCTGTTTACCACATGGAACATACAAACAGACTTTCCCTCCAAATGCAATCATGGGCGCAGTCATGTTTTTCCTCATCACATGTCATTCTACAACCTATGCGCTGCACTCTGGACTCTGTCTAATTATCCAGCCAATGCCTGCTTCCCAGCTGGTATAAATATCCTGCTCCTGGGATGGATAATCATCAGTGCTTTGGTTGTCTAACCTATACACATGTCTCTCCTGCTTGTGGATTCTACTGCTTGTTTCTCCAGGTATTCCAGCTCCAGTGGTTCAGCTCCACTAAGAGACCCGCACCTGTTTCCATCCTGCGGTGCAGCCTGACTTCTGCAGTGTTCCAGCATTGCTCCTGATTACTCTCTACGATCAGACACCAGTTTCCTGCTTCCAGCGTTGGGCCTGCTTCGCTTCCAGCCTCCAGCAGTGTCCTGGTATCATTTTCAACTTCTCCTTTCTGCAGCACCGCTCTCCATACTCCACAGCATACTTACCACGCCCTACCAGCTTTCCACAGTGCTCCTGAGTCGCTGGTATTCTGCTAGCAGTGCTCCACAGTGTCTTCAGTTTATATCAACGTCATCAGCAGTATTCCTATATCGTCTGCATCAGTGACCATTCTACCATTGAACCACAGCGTCCATCGATGCTCACCATTGAACTCTAAATCTACAGTGGTAAGTTCTACACACCTTTCATTCATATTGGTTCCATCCGGCATGCTCTGCAATTACCAAGTACCATCTACTTCTGTGCATCTGTGTTGCTCCAGCCTCTGTATACCATCTGCTGGGAAGCACCAGTTCATACCTCTCCTCAGCGGTTAGCTGTGGCATACAGACTTACCATCTCCAGTTCTGGCAAGGACTCTGTAATATTCTGTTCTGCAAGCCACAGCACTAATTACCTCTGCGCTTCTGGGAACTGTACTGTAATTTACCACTGCACATCTTCTGTGACGTTTTGCATATCCAAGGTGTCTTAAGCTGTGTGTTCAATAAAACTGACTTTACATTTTTACAACTTCGTTGTCGTGGTCATGCCTTCGGGCAAATGGTACTAGAGCTCCTGTATGTCTAGGAACCCAATACTACCTCCCCGGTTCACCTACACGTCAGCCTCTACATCTGTGGCTTCACCAGGTCATCCTCAGCCCTCAGTTGTGACACTGGCATTCAACCTCCATGCCGTCAAACGTAGCCGCGGTAAGTCTTGATAAACGAACAGCCCCTGCTGCTGCAGGTAATCCCAAAGAGGAAGAGGCCTCGGTTCTTCGAGCAGTAGATCCAGAAGATCCGCGTACCAAGACCTTCTTGGCCAGTCTGGAGCAATGAGGATTGCCTGAACTCTTGTTCTCTTTGTGAGCTTTAGAAGCCTTGGAATTAGTGGAAGTGGAGGAAACATGTACACCGACTGGACCACCCACGGAGTTACCAGGGCGTCAACTGCCACTGCTTGTGGGTCTCTTGACCTTGAGCAATGCCTCCAAAAAATTTTGTTGAGACAGGAGGCCATCATGTCTATTTGAGGAACCCATAAAGGTTTGTCACCTCCGTGAACACCTCTGGATGGAGGCCCCACTCTCCTGGATGGAGATCGTGTCTGCTGAGTAAGTCCGCTTCCCAGTTGTCCACTCCTGGAATGAAAATTGCTGACAGTGCTAACACATGCTTTTCCACCCAGAGGATGATTCTTGTCACCTCTGACATTGCAGCTCTGCTCTTTGTTCCGCCTTGTCGGTTTATGTAGGCCACCATTGTTACATTGTCCGACTGAACTTGAATGGGTCGATCTCGCAGAAGGTGAGTCGCTTGGAGAAGACCGTTGTATATGGCTCTTAGTTTCAGAATGTTTATTGGTAGACAGGATTCTAGACTTGACCACCTTCCTTGTAAGGTTTCCCCGTGAGTGACAGCGCCCCAGCATCGGAGACTTGCATCGGTGGTTAGAAGGATCCAGTCCTGAATACCGAACCTGCAGCCCTCCAGAAGGTGAGGCATTTGTAGCCACCAGAGGAGTGAAATCCTTGCTTTTGGGGACAGACGTATCCTCATGTGCATATGTAGATGAGAACTTGACCACTTGTCTAGGAGATCCAATTGGAAGGATTGAGCATGAATTCTTCCATACTGTAGAGCCTCGTAGGAGGCAACCATCTTCCCTAGATGGTGAATGCACTGATGAATGGAGACCCAGGCTGGCTTCAGGACATCCCGGACCATTGTTTGTATCACCAATGCTTTCTCCTCCAGTAGAAACATTCTCTGCACTTCCATGTCGAGAATCATCCCCAGGAAAGACAATCTCCTTGTCGGCTCCAAATGTGACTTTGGAAGGTTCAGGTTTCAACCATGGACCCTGAGCAGATGAATCGTGAGAGCAATGGACTGCAACAGCTTCTCCCTGGATGACGCCTTTATCAGCAGGTCATCCAGGTATGGAATTATGTTCACTCCATGCCTGTGGAGGAGAACCATAATTTCTGCCATCACCTTGGCGAACACCCTTGGTGCCATGGAGAGACCGATGGCAGTGACTGAAACTGATAGTGACTGTCTAACAATGCAAATCTGAGATAAGCCTGGTGCGTAGGCCAAATTGGAATGTGGAGATACGCATCCTTGATATCTAGGGATACCAGAAACTCCCCTTCCGCCAGACCTGAGATCACCGCTCTCAGAGACTCCATTTTGAATTTGAACTCCCTTAGATTAGGGTTTAGCGATTCCAAGTTCAAAATTGGTCTGACCGAACCATCCGGTTTCGGTACCACAAAAAGGTTTGAATAGTAACCCACTCTGTGTATATGAGGTGGAACTGGAACAATGACCTCTGCCTTTTCCAATTTTTGGATAACTTCCTGTAGGACAGTTCTGTCTTACAGTAAAGTAGGCAAGCCTGATTTGAAGAATCGGTGAGGTGGGGTTTTCTGAAACTCTGGTCTGTACCGCTGGGACACAATATCCTGTACCCAGGGATCCAGGGCGGATGACACCCAGATGTGGCTGAAACGCCTGAGTCTCGCCCCCACCAGCCCGTCCTCCAGGCTGTGTGGTCCACCGTCATGCTGAGGATTTTGAAGAACCAGAGGCAGGTTTTTGGTCCTGAGATCCTGCGGGTGCAGGCTTTTTGGATTTTGCCCACCCACCTCTAAAGAAGGTGGTAGGAGGCTTGGACTTTTTTGTCATAGCGGTCCGAAAGGACTGTGATGCAGATGAAGAAAAGGGTTTCTTCGTAGAAGGCGTAACTGAGGGAAGAAAAGGTGACTTACCCATGGTTGCCATGGAAATCCACGCATCCAACGCTTCCCCAAATAGAGCCTGACCTGTGTAGGGTAGGTTCTCCACACTTCTCCTGGATTCTGCATCTGCAGACCATTGGCGTAGCCAGAGTCCCCTGCGAGCTGAGACAGACATGGTAGATATCCTTGCAGTCAGCGTACCCAGGTCCTTCATGGATTCCACCATGAACCCTGCAGAATCCTGTATGTTATGTAAAAATAATTCAGTGTCACTTCTATCTATTGAATCCAAATCCTCTAGTAACGTGCCTGACCACTTTACTATAGCTTTAGAGATCCATGCGCAGGCAATAGTAGGCCTCAGCGCTACCCCTGAAGCAGTGTATATGGATTTGAGCGTAGTGTCAATCTTACGATCAGCCAGTTCTTTTAACGCGGTAGACTCAAGGACAGGTAAAACCACCTTTTTCGACAGTCTGGAAACATATGCGTCAACTATGGGTGGGTTTTCCAATTTTTGTCTATCTTCCTCAAGGAAGGGGAAAGCAACCAGAATCCTTTTAGGAATCTGGAATTTTTTCTCCGGGTTTTCCCAGGATTTTTCAAATAAAACATTTAATTCTTTAAACGCAGGGAAGGTTAGCGAGGCTTTCTTATTATCTGTGAAGAAAGCCTCCTCAACCTGCTCAGGTGTTGTGTCAGTAATATTTAACACCTCAATCATGAGCTGCACCTCCTTTGCAAGGGATACCGCTCCCCTCAGCATATCCCCATCACCATCTGCTGTGTCAGAGTCGGTATCCGTGTCATCTTGCATAATCTGGGCAAGAGCACGTTTCTGTGGGTATATGCTAGGTGATTTCGAATGAATAGGAACAGAACATGACCAAACTGCCATAGACTTCTTTAATACCTAAGTTTCAGTCTCAGTATGAGCTACCCTAGTAGAGATCTGAGAGATCATTCCCTTAATAGAGGTTAACCACTCAGGCTCAGCAATAGGGATCTGAGACAATGCATTACATTCCTGTGTACATGGAATGGATTCCTCCTGAGAGGAAATGTCCTCTGCAGCATAAGACACAGAGTCCCTAGACATGGCATTGTAAGACAACAAAACCCACACACACACAGGGAAATATCAGACACAGTCCCCCCCCCCCCCAAGAACGCCACAAAGAGACACAGAGGTTGGAGCCAACCCACACACAGCACTTCCCAAGGTAGATATAATACAACTACCTGGCACTTACTGGGTACCTTAATAGACTACACAGCATTTACACAGCCCCCCCCCCTTCTACAACCCCCTAGTACCGCACAGGATAGCTGGAGTTGCTTGGAGGGACAGCTCTCCCTGTCAACGTCTCTTTGTAGGATCTGCAGGCAGGAAAATGGCACTGAACGCTGCTAGGTCCACTCTGAGGAGAAGCTCTGCCCCCTGAACATGGCGCTGCTTTCCGCTCTACACTTTTTTATACTGGCCTGAGGAATTGTGCTGGCAGTGTTAACGATGTCCCTGACAGCCTTATTGACCAGTGTAGGGTATAGGCGCTGGCTCAGGGCGCCCCTCACAGCGCCGCAATATGTACCGCTGAGCCTCCGTAGCGCAGTTAATACTGCGCTCCCACCCTGTTGCCGCCATCTTCACACCGGCTCCCTGCTTGCCAGGGGGGCCGGTGACTCACTCGCCACCGGAATTTTCTGGCTCTGTTAGGGGTGGCGGCATGCAGCGGGAGTGAGCGGTCGTCTGGGTCAGCTAACGATCATCACCCTCAGGAGCTCAGTGTCCTGTCAGCGGAGATAGTGGCTCAAAACCCCTCAGGGCGGACACTACTCCTCCCCTAAGCCCCACGAAGCAGGGAGGCTGTTGTCACATGTACAGTACATCACAAATTTCTGTACATCTACATCACACATAGGTTGCTTAAAAATCCAAGAAAGTTACTGCATTAAATTAGAGAATCAATGTATCCTAAATTGAAATTGTAACTAATACCTTAATTTCAAATTCAACTATTAAATTAATTAACAAATTCTAGAGAAAAAAATTTGGGGAGTGAATTTAAAAAAAACAACATAACAACGTGACAAGTTAGAATTCAACATTTGAAAACATATATACTCGTGCCCATTTCAATATGCAACTGTCATATATCATGCTTTTAAAAGCTCTATCCTTTATATTGCTCATTAAAGAGCTGATGTACAGTACTGTAGGGTTGGATGTAAACTGAAAAAAAAAATGTGCATTGTGTATTTGTGTTGTACACATGTCCAAATAAAATATATACTCCTCTATATCTGTCTATATTCAGATGCATTTTCCTGTTATGCCTCATAAAGCTTAGAGAGGCAAAACATAGGAGGGACAGGGCATACAAGACTTGGTCGTCAAGTACAGTAAGGGGTCATTTACACAAATGTTTGCCATGCAAACCATCACAGAGATAAATATGTGCCTGACAAGAAACATATCAGTTGCTGGAGCTCCATCCCTGCTGCTAAATTATGATGTGATCGGTAGCCAATTCTGTTTGGCTGAGTGCATCTTGATCAGTTCCACTGATAATAGTATTATTGTGGCTGTTGCAATCTGTCCAGACCAGGACTGTATTAACTCATGACCGCTATTATCAGGTATTTTCTACCCTCTCCAGCACTCCAATCCCCCCCCCCCCTTCACAGTTGCGTAAGTTCTCCCCAGTTGCCCGGATGCAAGCTAAATATTGGTGCACCCCCCCCCCCCCACACACACACACACACACACACACACACAAATACAGGTATAAATATATACAACCTATAAAATATATAAATGTATATATATATATATATATATATTGTGTAACAAGAAATGATACAGCGCCACTTGTGGGGTAGGGTCTCAGTAAGGGAAGTGAATTAAAAATCACTTAAAATTCACTTAAATATTAAAAAACACACGTAACCTAATTATAGGTGTCTGCCAACCCTTAAGAGTGCAATGCTGGTACAGTACTGCTAAAAAGAGTATAGAATGGGGGGATAAGGGTACCGGTGATTTGTGTTGTTTAAAATAAGCACTAAAACTTAAAATTTAAGAGCCAAAAAATATATAATAATACAAACAAGTTTTTAATAATACATAAAATTGGAATAAAAAATAAAAAGTTTTTTAAACACTGGTAAAAGCATAAAGGTCTTTGTAAAAGGTAAGGAATTCTGGCTTAACTTAGAAATAGGCAAGGGGGTCAATGCAGGGAACCCAACGCGTTTCGTCACACCAGACTTCTTCAAAGGGTAGGGACAGAGTGAAATAACATGCCTATTAATACCCCTGGCATACTGGCTCAGGGGTTGTGATGTCATAATTGGTCATGTGTCTCATTAAAGACATTTATTCTAAGAGCAGTCAAGGGCACTAAATAAAACATGGCCTCAAGCAGTAAGAATCACTATGAATACATTTGCATTAAAAACGAGTGTTCCATATAGCGCAAACACTGTATAAATAGTTCCAAACTGGAAAAATATAGTAAAGTGCGGCATTTCCGCCACACTTCCGGTGACGGAGGTAGCGGGTCACGTGTCTCCGGGTACTTCCGCCCCACTTCCGGCGCTCCTTGTCCATTGCGCATGTGTCTGCAGCATCTCCTAGGAGTCAGCAGTCTATGTTCAGGTCACAACGTAGTGAATGTCCTCCCCATTCAGTACTGTGGCAGCCATATTGTTGTGGGGAGGAGCTCCATACAGTGTATAGGAATGCGGTGGCCATCTTAGAGGAGTTTTAGGAGACATAGTATGCCGGTATCCATGACAACGGATCCATATAGATAAACACAAGAAATGTATGGTAAAAGACATGTATACCAGTCTTTCACACAGATAAACATGATGAAAACTATAGGATAAGGGGATAATGCAATGGCTCATACATAATAATATATAATAAAATTATGAGAATGATATTAACATATATTCAATGCTGAATGGATACCTAAAAGTGACATAGCTGTGTTAATGCTCAATATAGTGGTGGTTAGTGACCTAGCAGGTGACATTGTTAGTGAGGTTTACAAAAAGGTTATAAAATAACAATAATAGTGAGAAGAAAGGACCAGGCAAAATTCATAAAAAATATATAAATATATAAATACTGTAATTGGTGGTGATATTAAATTTTTAATTATTTATACGTAAAGAAAAATCCCTCTAGATTCAAAAGTTACAAGGTGAGCCGTGGATACTGTGAACCTATTAGTACCCAGGGATATCAGATCGGTCACTAGTTGGCTTGAAGTCATTTTGTCAGTCCTTACAGTACCTGATCTTCCCAGGCAGTCCCCCTCCCTGGTACTGATCAGGCCCAAAACACTGCTTAGCTTCCAAGATCGGACGAGATTGGGCGTACCAGTGTGGTTTGACTGTACACGAAAGTAGACATCGTAACACCAGGGGTCCGATCGCATAATAACACTCGAGTCCCAGTGATTTATTACTTTATTATAGTGTGAGACACCAACAAAGAAATAGAAGAATTAAGAAAGTGTGCAGGAACGGATTGTGGCGAAAAAAACAAGGAAAACCAGGAATGTTGGAGGATACAGCACCTCATAGAAAAGGTGCAATCTCATATCCTTCGTTCAGACCCGTGGGTTGCAAGGTCTGCAGCTGGAATATCCAGTACATCTCTCTTCGAGAGTTTGTTCGCAAGGTCACCTCCTCTCTCTCCCAGACACACATGTTCAATTGCCTTGAACGTAAGATCCTCAGGATTAGAGTTATGTTGTGATGTGAAATGTCTGGAAACAGTATGGCTCTCCACCTTGTTCTTAATATTCCGTATGTGTTCCTGGATCCTCATTTTTAATGGTCTCTTGGTCTTGCCCGCGTACTTCTTTTTGCAGGGGCATTCCAATAGGTAAATCACGGACATAGTATTGCAGTTCATGAATTCTTTTATGGTGTACTGTTTCTTGTCCTCCATATCGCTGAAGGTTTTTCTATTCCGATGTAAGTATTTGCATACGTTGCATTTCCCACACTTAAAAGAACCCACACATTTCGGCATCGGGGTGCTCCTGGTGGACTTCTCCTTTAGCAAACTAGGTGCAAGATGGTCCTTCAGGTTTCTAGATTTCTTGAAGATGAGTACTGGTTCGGGCGGTAGGATGTCCTTCAGTACTGGATCCATGAGAAGAATGTTCCAGTGGTTCTTGAGTGAATTCCTAATGGTCCTTTCGTGTTGACTATATGTGGTAATGAAAGCAACTGTGTCCTTCTTAGAATCTCTTGGTTTGTACCTCAGGAGGTCTTCTCTGTCCACGCTCCTCGTCTTTTCCAGCGCTTCCTTCAGAATGGGCCCTGGGTATTCTTTGTCTTCGAACCTTTTACTGTAGATCTCCAACTGATCCTCACAGTCCTTGAGATTCATACAGTTCCTCTTTATCCTTGAAAACTGTGATGCCGAGATGTTATTCTTCCACTTTTGAAGGTGGTTGCTTCGGTAGTACAGATAGCTGTTCATGTCCACCTCTTTGATAAAATTCTTAGTGGTAATACCTCCATTTTCACTGGTTAAAATCAAGTCCAAGTATTCAACAGATTTGTCATTGGTGTTTGAGGTAAAAGTCAAATTCTGTCATTACTTCCCAGCATACTTAAAAACTCATTAAAAGATTCAACCGTGCCGTTCCAGATGATTAAAATGTCATCGATGTAACGTTTATAGAGTACCACATTTTCCTTAAAAGCACTAGAACTGTAGACATGTGTTCTTTCCCAACATCCCATGAATAAATTAGCAAAGCTTGGGGCAAAAACCGTCCCCATAGCTGTGCCGCAGCATTGTAGGTAAAACTGGTTAAGAAACTTAAAATAATTATGGCTGAGGATAAAAAGTATAAGATCACAGATAAAATCTTGGTGTATAGGCGTCATGGCTGGATCGTTGTTCAAATATTCCCTGCATGCAGCTATGCCTTTAGAGTGTTCTATGCATGTGTACAAGGATTGGACATCCACTGTCGCCCATATATACGTATCCTTCCACTCCACTGTTCTGAGTATATTAAGTATCGATGTTGTATCCTTTAGATATGATGGCAGTGCTGTCACATAATTTTTCAAAAAAACATCCACGTACTCTGATAAATTTGAAGTCAGTGAACCTATGCCCGCCACTATTGGTCTACCAGGTGGATTGGTCAGGGATTTATGGATTTTGGGTAGAAAGTAAAAAATGGGTGTGATGGGATTGGATTGCATAAGATATTGGTATTCTTCCTTAATTATCACATTATTTCGTTGGCCATGTAGAAGTATGGTCCTTAATACTTCCACAAAAGGTTCCTTCGGGTCACCCTGGAGTGGTGTGTAGGAATTTGCATCCCCCAACAGTCTTAGTGCCTCCTTAGTATAGAGGTCATGGTCCATTATAACCAATCCCTCCCCCCTTTGTCAGCCTGCTTAATAATTATGTTGTTGTTTTTTTGCAGTTTTTTCAGGGCTTCGCATTCACTGTTCCTCATATTCCTTCCTACAGCCGGTTTCTGTTCGGTGTCACATAAGTCCTTTTTTACCATATCATAAAAAATGCTGACGTTGCTCCCCTTGGATTCCAGAGGATAATACTTTCATGTTGGTTTAAGGCCAGATTTGGATCGTTCCTCATAATTGTTTATGATAGCATCTTCTTTACGCAAGAAATGTCTCTTTAAAGTTAATTTCCGCACAAATTTATTTAAGTCAATAAAGGTCTCAAATTTGTTCAAACCACTCGTTGGTGCAAAAGACAGACCCTTGCTGAGGAGTGTTACCTCTGGTTCTGTTAAAATGTGCTTGGACAAGTTAAAAATGCCTTTATCCCGTGGTTCATCTACTGTAGGTTCCTTCTATTTTGGTCTCTCCCTCCTACCGCCCCGTTTTCCTCTTCTTCTAAAAATCTTCTTTTCATTGGAGATGCCTGCCTGCTGTCCTCTCTCACCATGTTTCTCACCATGTCTTTTGTTCGTGCACCTGTTCTTGCCGATAAAAAATCCTGATCCCCTGTGGAGTCTCTTCTTTGTAGAGCTGAAAATCTGTTTAATGTTTTGATGTGTGGGTTCGATGGAGAATCTTCACTATTGATCCTGGTTTTTCTCCCTTTGCTAGGTACCGTCTTCCATTGATATCTCTCCACTCCTCTGGACTGATGGCCAGGAGCCTTGACTTTGCTCCAGTTTTTCATGTGTCCTTGGCTGTAATCGTTTTTGTCCCGAAGAAATTTTTTCTCTTTCCCTTTAATGACTTCCCCTTCTACATGCTCTAACTTCTTGTTGAGTACTTTTTCATTAATGATGTAGTCCTCCTTATCCTTGAATCCGATCATTTCAGATTCTTTTGCCTTTATTTCGACCTCCAATTCCACCAAAGCATCCTTCTTTTTCCGGATGAGAAGTTTCATAAGGTCTATTGAACACCTATGCAAAATGGAGTCCCTTTCTTCTATGAATTCTGTATCCATAGTACTAAACGTAGGTTGTTTGAGGAGTCTCAAACCTCTGGGTACTCTATTCACTGTAATATAATGTTCCAGGCCTTTGACATCCCACCAAGTTTTCACTTCTTTAATGAGAAGTTTCTCCCTACCCCAGAACAGATCATCGAGATCTTGTGTGGGTGTTGGAGCGTCCACCTGTTTGTTTTCATTAAATATTTTTTGGCATAAATCGCTTCTCTTAACTGTACGATCAATGTTTCCAAACAGTCTAATTTATTACTGGATACTTGGTTCACCAGGCTGCTATATCAATATACCAAAAGACAATTGTGTAACAAGAAATGATACAGCGCCACTTGTGGGGTAGGGTCTCAGTAAGGGAAGTGAATTAAAAATCACTTAAAATTCACTTAAATATTAAAAAACAAACATAACCTTATTATAGGTGTCTGCCAACCCATAAGAGTGCAATGCTGGTACAGTACTGCTAAAAAGAGTATAGAATGGGGGGATAAGGGTACCGGCGACTTGTGTTGTTTAAAATAAGCACTAAAACTTAAAATTTATGAGCCAAAAAATATATAATATTACAAACAAGTTTTTAATAATACATAAAAGTGGAATAAAACATAAAAAGTTTTTTAAACACTGGTAAAAGCATAAAGGTCTTTGTAAAAGGTAAGGAATTCTGACTTAACTTAGAAATAGGCAAAAGGGTCAATGCAGGGAACCCAACGCGTTTCGTCACACCAGACTTCTTCAAAGGGTAGGGACAGAGTGAAATAACATGCCTATTTATACCCCTGGCATACTGGCTCATGGGGTTGTGATGTCATAATTGGTCATGAGTCTCATTAAAGACATTTATTCTAAGAGCAGTCAAGGGCACTAAATAAAACATGGCCTCAAGCAGTAAGAATCACTATGAATACATTTGCATTAAAAACGAGTGTTCCATATAGCGCAAACACTGTATAAATAGTTCCAAACTGGAAAAATATAGTAAAGTGCGGCATTTCCGCCACACTTCCGGTGACGGAGGTAGCGGGTCACGTGTCTCCGGGTACTTCCGCCCCACTTCCGGTTCGCTCGTGCGCATGCGCCGACGGCGCTCCTCGTCCATTGCGCATGTGTCTGCGGCATCTCCTAGGAGTCAGCAGTCTATGTTCAGGTCACCACGTAGTGAATGTCCTCCCCATTCAGTACTGTGGCAGCCATATTATTGTGGGGAAAGCTTCATACAGTGTATAGGAATGTGGTGGCCATCTTAGAGGAGTTTTAGGAGACATAGTATGCCGGTATCCATGACAACGGATCCATATAGATAAACACAAGAAATGTATGGTAAAAGACATGTATACCAGTCTTTCACACAGATAAACATGATGGAAACTATAGGATAAGGGGATAATGCAATGGCTCATACATAATAATATATAATAAAATTATGAGAATGATATTAACATATATTCAATGCTGAATGTATACCTAAAAGTGACATAGCTGTGTTTATGCTCAATATAGCGGTGGTTAGTGACCTAGCAGGTGACATTGTTAGTGAGGTTTACAAAAAGGTTATAAAATAACAATAATAGTGAGAAGAAAGAACCAGGCGAAATTCATAAAAAATATATAAATATATAAATACTGGAATTGGTGGTGATATTAAATTTTTAATTATTTATACGTAAAGAAAAATCCCTCTAGATTCAAAAGTTACAAGGTGAGCCGTGGATACTGTGAACCTATTAGTACCCAGTGATATCAGATCGGTCACTAGTTGGCTTGATGTCATTTTGTCAGTCCTTACAGTACCTGATCTTCCCAGGCAGTCCCCCTCCCTGGTACTGATCAGGCCCAAAACACTGCTTAGCTTCCAAGATCGGACGAGATTGGGCGTGCCAGTGTGGTTTGACTGTACACGAAAGTAGACATCGTAACACCAGGGGTCCGATCGCATAATAACACTCGAGTCCCGGTGATTTATTACTTTATTATAGTGTGAGACACCAACAAAGAAATAGAAGAATTAAGAAAGGGTGCAAGACTGGATTGTGGCGAAAAAAACAAGGAAAACCAGGAATGTTGGAGGATACAGCACCTCATAGAAAAGGTGCAATCTCTTATCCTTCGTTCAGACCCGTGGGTTGCAAGGTCTGCAGCTGGAATATCCAGTACATCTCTCTTCTCGAGAGTTTGTTTGCAAGGTCACCTCCTCTCTCTCCCAGACACACATGTTCAATTGCCTTGAATATAAGATCCTCAGGATTAGAGTTATGTTGTGATGTGAAATGTCTGGAAACAGTATGGCTCTCCACCTTGTTCTTAATATTCCGTATGTGTTCCTGGATCCTCATTTTTAATGGTCTCTTGGTCTTGCCGACGTACTTCTTTTTGCAGGGGCATTCCAATAGGTAAATCACGGACATAGTATTGCAGTTCATGAATTCTTTTATGGTGTACTGTTTCTTGTCCTCCATATCACTGAAGGTTTTTCTATTCCGATGTAAGTATTTGCATACGTTAGATTTCCCACACTTAAAAATATTGGTGCGCCAACCCCCACACACACACACACAAATACAGGTATAAATATATACAACCTATAAAATATATAAATGTATATATATATATATATATATATATATATATATATTAGAGATGAGCGGGTTCGGTTCCTCGGAATCCGAACCCCCCCGAACTTCAGCCTTTTTACACAGGTCCGAGGCAGACTCGGATCTTCCCGCCTTGCTCGGTTAACCCGAGCGCGCCCGAACGTCATCATCCCGCTGTCGGATTCTCGCGAGGCTCGTATTCTATCGCGAGACTCGGATTCTATATAAGGAGCCGCGCGTCGCCGCCATTTTCACACGTGCATTGAGATTGATAGGGAGAGGACGTGGCTGGCGTCCTCTCCGTTAGAATAGATAGAGACACTTGAGTTGATTTACTACTAACTTAGTAATTTTGGGGAGCATTAGGAGTACTCAGAGTGCAGAGTTTTGCTGATAGTTACTAGTGACCACCACCAGTTTTATTTATTATTTAATATAATCCGTTCTCTGCCTGAAAAAAAACGATACACAGTCACATACCATATCTGTGCTCAGCCTCAGTGTGCTGCATGATAATATCATCTTGTATATCTGACTGTGCTGAGTGCTCACTGCTCACACAGCTGAATTGTGGGGGAGACTGGGGTGCAGTTATAGCAGGAGTACAGTGCACACTTTTGCTGCCAGTGTGACTGACCAGTGACCACCAGTATATTGTCTGCCTGAAAAAGTTAAACACTCCTGTGGTGTTTTTTTTTTTTATTCTATAAACGCATTCTGCTGACAGTGTCCAGCAGGTCCGTCATTCATTATATTATATAAATATTTACCTGCAGTAGTGTTATATTTTTTTTGTTCATCTCTATCATCTTTATCATCTCTATATTAGCAGACGCAGTACGGTAGTCCACGGCTGTGGCTACCTCTGTGTCGTCAGTGCTCGTCCATAATTGTATACCTACCCGTGGTGGGGTTTATTTTTCTATCTTCTTCATACTAGTAGTTTAGGAGTCTGCTGACAGTGTCCAGCAGGTCCGTCATTATATTATATATACCTGCAGTAGTGATATATATATATATTTTATATCATTATCATCTCTATACTAGCAGACGCAGTACGGTAGTCCACGGCTGTAGCTACCTCTGTGTCGTCAGTGCTCGTCCACAATTGTATACCTACCTGTGGTGGGGTTTTTTTTTCTATCTTCTTCATACTAGTAGTTTAGGAGTCTGCTGACAGTGTCCAGCAGGTCCGTCATTATATTATATATACCTGCAGTATTGATATATATATATTTTTTATATCATTATCATCTCTATACTAGCAGACGCAGTACGGTAGTCCACGGCTGTGGCTACCTCTGTGTCGTCAGTGCTCGTCCATAATTGTATACCTACCTGTGGTGGGGTTTTTTTTTCTATCTTCTTCATACTAGTAGTTTAGGAGTCTGCTGACAGTGTCCAGCAGGTCCGTCATTATATTATATATACCTGCAGTAGTGATATATATATATTTTTTATATCATTATCATCTCTATACTAGCAGACGCAGTACGGTAGTCCACGGCTGTAGCTACCTCTGTGTCGTCAGTGCTCGTCCATAATTGTATACCTACCTGTGGTGGGGTTTTTTTTTCTATCTTCTTCATACTAGTAGTTTAGGAGTCTGCTGACAGTGTCCAGCAGGTCCGTCATTATATTATATATACCTGCAGTAGTGATATATATATATTTTTTATATCATTATCATCTCTATACTAGCAGACGCAGTACGGTAGTCCACGGCTGTAGCTACCTCTGTGTCGTCAGTGCTCGTCCATAATTGTATACCTACCTGTGGTGGGTTTTTTTTTTCTATCTTCTTCATACTAGTAGAATAGGAGTCTGCTGACAGTGTCCAGCAGGTCCGTCATTATATTATATATACCTGCAGTAGTGATATATATATATTTTTTATATCATTATCATCTCTATACTAGCAGACGCAGTACGGTAGTCCACGGCTGTAGCTACCTCTGTGTCGTCAGTCACTCGTCATCCATAAGTATACTAGTATCCATCCATCTCCATTGTTTACCTGAGGTGCCTTTTAGTTGTGCCTAATAAAATATGGAGAACAAAAATGTTGAGGTTCCAAAAATAGGGAAAGATCAAGATCCACTTCCACCTCGTGCTGAAGCTGCTGCCACTAGTCATGGCCGAGACGATGAAATTCCATCAACGTCGTCTGCCAAGGCCGATGCCCAATGTCATAGTACAGAGCATGTAAAATCCAAAACACAAAATATCAGTAAAAAAAGGACTCAAAAATCTAAAATAAAATCGTCGGAGGAGAAGCGTAAACTTGCCAATATGCCATTTACCACACGGAGTGGCAAGGAACGGCTGAGGCCCTGGCCTATGTTCATGGCTAGTGGTTCAGCTTCACATGAGGATGGAAGCACTCAGCCTCTCGCTAGAAAAATGGAAAGACTTAAGCTGGCAAAAGCACAGCAAAGAACTGTGCGTTCTTCGAAATCACAAATCCACAAGGAGAGTCCAATTGTGTCGGTTGCGATGCCTGACCTTCCCAACACTGGACGTGAAGAGCATGCACCTTCCACCATTTGCACGCCCCCTGCAAGTGCTGGAAGGAGCACCCGCAGTCCAGTTCCTGATAGTCAGATTGAAGATGTCAGTGTTGAAGTACACCAGGATGAGGAGGATATGGGTGTTGCTGGCGCTGGGGAGGAAATTGACAAGGAGGATTCTGATGGTGAGGTGGTTTGTTTAAGTCAGGCACCCGGGGAGACACCTGTTGTCCGTGGGAGGAATATGGCCATTGACATGCCTGGTGAAAATACCAAAAAAATCAGCTCTTCGGTGTGGAAGTATTTCAACAGAAATGCGGACAACAGGTGTCAAGCCGTGTGTTGCCTTTGTCAAGCTGTAATAAGTAGGGGTAAGGACGTTAACCACCTCGGAACATCCTCCCTTATACGTCACCTGCAGCGCATTCATCATAAGTCAGTGACAAGTTCAAAAACTTTTGGCGACAGCGGAAGCAGTCCACTGACCAGTAAATCCCTTCCTCTTGTAACCAAGCTCACGCAAACCACCCCACCAACTCCCTCAGTGTCAATTTCCTCCTTCCCCAGGAATGCCAATAGTCCTGCAGGCCATGTCACTGGCAATTCTGACGAGTCCTCTCTTGCCTGGGATTCCTCCGATGCATCCTTGCGTGTAACGCCTACTGCTGCTGGCGCTGCTGTTGTTGCTGCTGGGAGTCGATGGTCATCCCAGAGGGGAAGTCGTAAGACCACTTTTACTACTTCCACCAAGCAATTGACTGTCCAACAGTCCTTTGCGAGGAAGATGAAATATCACAGCAGTCATCCTGCTGCAAAGCGGATAACTGAGGCCTTGGCATTCTGGGCGGTGAGAAACGTGGTTCCGGTATCCATCATTACTGCAGAGCCAACTATAGACTTGTTTGAGGTACTGTGTCCCCGGTACCAAATACCATCTAGGTTCCATTTCTCTAGGCAGGCGATACCGAAAATGTACACAGACCTCAGAAAAAGACTCACCAGTGTCCTAAAAAATGCAGTTGTACCCAATGTCCACTTAACCACGGACATGTGGACAAGTGGAGCAGGGCAGACTCAGGACTATATGACTGTGACAGCCCACTGGGTAGATGTATTGACTCCCGCCGCAAGAACAGCAGCGGCGGCACCAGTAGCAGCATCTCGCAAACGCCAACTCTTTCCTAGGCAGGCTACGCTTTGTATCACCGCTTTCCAGAATACGCACACAGCTGAAAACCTCTTACGGCAACTGAGGAAGATCATCGCAGAATGGCTTACCCCAATTGGACTCTCCTGTGGATTTGTGGCATCGGACAACGCCAGCAATATTGTGTGTGCATTAAATCTGGGCAAATTCCAGCACGTCCCATGTTTTGCACATACCTTGAATTTGGTGGTGCAGAATTATTTAAAAAATGACAGGGGTGTGCAAGAGATGCTGTCGGTGGCCAGAAGAATTGCGGGACACTTCCGGCGTACAGGCACCACGTACAGAAGACTGGAGCAACACCAAAAACGCCTGAACCTGCCCTGCCATCATCTGAAGCAAGAAGTGGTAACGAGGTGGAATTCAACCCTCTATATGCTTCAGAGGTTGGAGGAGCAGCAAAAGGCCATTCAAGCCTATACAACTGACCACGATATAGGAGGTGGAATGCACCTGTCTCAAGCGCAGTGGAGAATGATTTCAACGTTGTGCAAGGTTCTGCAACCTTTTGAACTTGCCACACGTGAAGTCAGTTCAGACACTGCCAGCCTGAGTCTGGTCATTCCCCTCATCAGGCTTTTGCAGAAGAAGCTGGAGACATTGAAGGAGGAGCTAACACTGAGCGATTCCGCTAGGCATGTGGGACTTGTGGATGGAGCCCTTAATTCGCTTAACAAGGATTCACGGGTGGTCAATCTGTTGAAATCAGAGCACTACATTTTGGCCACCGTGCTCGATCCTAGATTTAAAACCTACCTTGGATCTCTCTTTCCGGCAGACACAAGTCTGCAGGGGTTCAAAGAACTGCTGGTGAGAAAATTGTCAAGTCAAGCGGAACGCGACCTGTCAACATCTCCTCCTTCACATTCTCCCGCAACTGGGGGTGCGAGGAAAAGGCTCAGAATTCCGAGCCCACCCGCTGGCGGTGATGCAGGGCAGTCTGGAGCGACTGCTGATGCTGACATCTGGTCCGGACTGAAGGACCTGCCAACGATTACTGACATGTCGTCTACTGGCACTGCATATGATTCTCTCTCCATTGAAAGAATGGTGGAGGATTATATGAGTGACCGCATCCAAGTAGGCACGTCAGACAGTCCGTACGTATACTGGCAGGAAAAAGAGGCAATTTGGAGGCCCTTGCACAAACTGGCTTTATTCTACCTAAGTTGCCCTCCCACAAGTGTGTACTCCGAAAGAGTGCTTAGTGCCGCCGCTCACCTTGTCAGCAATCGGCGTACGAGGTTACTTCCAGAAAATGTGGAGAAGATGATGTTCATTAAAATGAATTATAATCAATTCCTCCGTGGAGACATTCACCAGCAGCAATTGCCTCCACAAAGTACACAGGGAGCTGTGATGGTGGATTCCAGTGGGGACGAATTGATAATCTGTGAGGAGGGGAATGTACACGGTGATGAATCGGAGGATGATGATGAGGTGGACATCTTGCCTCTGTAGAGCCAGTTTGTGCAAGGAGAGATTAATTGCTTCTTTTTTGGTGGGGGTCCAAACCAACCCGTCATTTCAGTCACAGTCGTGTGGCAGACCCTGTCACTGAAATGATGGGTTGGTTAAAGTGTGCATGTCCTGTTTATACAACATAAGGGTGGGTGGGAGGGCCCAAGGACAATTCCATCTTGCACCTCTTTTTTCTTTCATTTTTCTTTGCGTCATGTGCTGTTTGGGGAGTGTTTTTTGGAAGGGCCATCCTGCGTGACACTGCAGTGCCACTCCTAGATGGGCCAGGTGTTTGTGTCGGCCACTTGGGTCGCTGAGCTTAGTCATCCAGCGACCTCGGTGCAAATTTTAGGACTAAAAATAATATTGTGAGGTGTGAGGTGTTCAGAATAGACTAAAAATGAGTGGAAATTATGGTTATTGAGGTTAATAATACTTTGGGATCAAAATGACCTCCAAATTCTATGATTTAAGCTGTTTTTTAGGGTTTTTTGAAAAAAAACACCCGAATCCAAAACACACCCGAATCCGACAAAAAAAATTCGGTGAGGTTTTGCCAAAACGCGTTCGAACCCAAAACACGGCCACGGAACCGAACCCAAAACCAAAACACAAAACCCGAAAAATTTCCGGTGCACATCTCTAATATATACTTTATATATGTGTGTGTATGAAGTGTTCTAAAAAAAATCAATATACTGTATATATAAATTTAATTGTCTTTTATTTTAAATCACACGTTTCTTAGCCGTCATACCCAGGATTAGAACCCATGACCTGTTACGCTGACAGCAGACACTTTACTGATGGAGCTATTTGCTCCTGTACAGGAAGCACGAGAATTCGCACTGTATGAGAGGTAACTTCATATTGTTAGAATTTTCAGATTTCCTATACAGGAGCAAACAGCTTAATCAGTAAGGTGCCTGCTTCCAGTGTAATAGGTTGTGGTTTCTAATCCTGGGTATAACACTTGTAAAGTGTGTATCTACAGTATAATAAAAAGGTTGTGATTTGTAAGGTGCAGGGACCAGTGAGGAAGTCGGCCACTGAAAAGAAAGTGGCAGTTATCAAATAACTTAATTCAATGGTGTCACAGAATGGGAGGAGAGGTGCCCCCTTCAGAGCAGGAGCCCGGCGGCAGATGACTCCGTTGTCTCCCAGAGTTACGCCTTTGCCCCTACATGTGATGTTTGGGAAGTAGAGCTTATGCCATCATTTACACTTTCAGTATTCACACGAACACCAATACCCAGTTGAAAGGTGGTTGGTTAGTACTTTATCTCTGTCCACTTTATCTCTCTCCAAGGCTTAGTACATAGAACCCAAAGTCTGCTGACCTCTTTGCTCATCAGCGCAATTGTCCTTCCTTTGGCTTTAACCATTGGAGCCCAATGGCGCAAGTAACAATGCCTCTACAAAAAAATAAAAAAATTGACTGGCCCATAGTCTTTGCAGGGCACCAGCCAATCAGCTCCTAACTCCCATGTTACAGACATTTGAAAAATGACAGTTAGGAACTGATTGGCTGGTGCAATTTATCATTCAGTGAAATTTATCACTCGTTCATAAATGAGCCTAATAGTTTTCAACCATTGTTTAAGGTATAAGTCAGTTAGCCTATTGTAGCATATAGGGGGGTGAGAACATTTTTAAGTTGTGGAGGCAAGATATAGGCCCCTATTTATCAAGCCTTGGAGAGTTATAAATTGCACAGTGATAAGGTACCAACCAATCAGCTCCTAACTGACATGTTATAGGCTGTGTTTGAAAAAAGAGAGGAGGTGATTGGTTGGTAATTTATCACTGTGCTATTTATCACTCTCCAAGGTTTAATAAATCCAGGCCATAATCTCAGTTTGGCACCCCTGGCTTTCGGCCACCTTAGGCAGGTTGCTTATTCTCTGAGACAATTGAAGCACCCACTTAGAGTGCAGTTGTGTGACCACCATACAGTAGAGCAGACCTGGCCAACCTGTGGCTCTCCAGCTATTCTGAAACTACAAGTCCCAGCATGCCCTGCTAGTTTTGCTAATAGGAAATTATAAAACAGTAGAAGAGCATGCTGGGATGTGTAGTTTTACAACAGCTGGAAAGCCACAGGTTGGCCAGGCCTGCAATAGAGTGTATCTTTGTTAACTTTATAATAATTAGCATTATGCAATGTGGGTCTCAGGTAAAAAAAAGTCCCCCATGAGAAGTAGAGATGTGCGGGCTCTGTCCTCAGAGAACCGAGCCCACCCAAACTTAGGGGAATCGAGACAGAACTCGAATCTCCCCATAGGCCTCGGATCCCAAAATGAGGCAAAACATCATCCTCCCGCTCCCAGATCCCAGATCTTGTGGGTTTTGGATTCTGCACCATTTTTAAACGGCAGTGTCCCTTCTCTCTGGCTTTTGTCTCCTGGATCCAGGCCCGCATATGGGTACCTGCTGCTGGCTGCTTTATGTAAGTATATATGCTGACATCATTGTCGTTTCTATTAGAGATGTGTGGCTGGCACTTTCCGTGTTTTGTGTTTTGGTTTCGGTTCTAATTCCACTTTCGTGCTTTGGTTTTGGCTTGGTTTTGCCAAAACCACCCTTTCGTATTTTGGTTTTGGTTTTGGATCTGCATGATTTTTGAAGAAAGCATAAAAACAGCTAAAATCCCAGAATTTGGGGTAATTTTGCTCCTACAGTATTATTAACCTCAATAACAATCATTTCCACTCATTTCCAGTCTATTCTGAACACCTCACATCTCACAATATTGTTTTTAGGCCTAAAAGTTGCACCAAGGTGGCTGTATGACCAAGCTAAGCGACACAAGTGTGCGGCACAAACACCTGGCCCATCTAGGAGTGGCACTGCAGTGTCAGATAGGATGGCACTTTTCAAAAACTAGGCCCCAAACAGCACCTCATGCAAAGATGTAGAAGAGGTGCAATCAGGTAGCTGTATGACTAAGCCAAGCAACACAAACAATTGGCCCATCTAGGAGTGGTACTGCAGTGGCAGACAGGAGGGCAGATATCAAAAAAAGGCCCCAAACAGCACATGATGCAAAGAAGAAAAAAAGGTGCACCGAGGTTGCTGTATGAGCAAGTTAAGCGACACAACCACCTGTCCCATCTAGTAGTGTCACTCAGTGGCTGAATGTCGAGAGTGGGACTTAATTGTTCGGTCCAATGGCAGCATCTCCAGCATGCCCCTGTCATTTTTAATAAATCTGCAATTGGTGGACTTATACGGCAGTATCCTAGGGCTAATACAGCAGTACCCCTGGACTCATACGGCAGTGTCAGACAGGATGGCACTTTTCAAAAACTAGGACCCAAACAGCACCTCATGCAAAGATGTCGAAGAAGTGCAATGAGGTGGCTGTATGACTAAGCCAAGCGACACAAACAATTCCAACTGGAATTATACGTCCAAATCACTGGAATTAATTGGCAAAATCACTGGAATTATACGTCCAAATCACTGGAATTAATTGGCAAGATCACTGTAATTAATAATTATACGTCCAAATCACTAGAATTAATTGACAAAATCACTCCGTGTCGTAAATGGCATGTTGGCAAGTTTACGTTTCTCCTCAGACCATTTAAATTTATTTTTTGGGGTCTTTTTACTGAACTTTGGCTTTTTGGATTTTACATGCCCTCTACCATCACAATGGGCATCGGCCTTGGCAGATGACGTTGATGGCATTTCATCATCTATGTCATGGCTAGTGGCAGCAGCTTCAGCACTAGGAGGAAGTGGTTCTTGATCTTTTCCTATTTTATCCTCCAATTTTTTGTTCTCCATTATTTTTCTGGAGTTATATAACACAATGGGGGTCATTCCGACCCGTTCGCACGCAGCAGTTCTTCGCTGTGGTGCAAACGGGTTGGAAATGTGCATGCGCATCGGTCGCTTTGTGCACATGCGTCGTTGCCTGGTGATGATCGTTGCCGGGCAACGATGCCGCCAATGACAAATGTGATCGCAGCGGTGAGGCGTTCCGCGGCAGATACTCACCGTTTCCAGCCGGTTTTGGGGGGTGGTAAGAGAAACGCAGGCGTGTCCAGGAGAATGGAGGGTGGATGTCAGACATCACAGCCGGGACCTTCATCGCTGGATCCATCGCACTGGGTAAGTAGCTACAGGGCTAGTCTTGTTTTGAGTGAAACTTTTTTAGCATAGCAGGGCTGCACAAGCGTTCGCAGCCCTGCTATGCAAAAATACACTCCCCCATAGGCAGAGATTTGTTGATCGCACCAGCAGCAAAAAGTAGCTTGGTGCGATCAACTCGGAATGACCCCCAATATGTGGCACAAGAGAACATACCCCTACACCTCACAGAGCAAACACTAAAAATTATTTGGATTAAATATTAATAACTCCTTTATTTGGAGTAAGTAATATACAGCACAGGACAGCACCACTGAACTTATATGACAGCACCACTGGACTGGATTTATACGGAATTATATGGACTTATATGGAATTATACAGCAGGATAACTGGAACTATATGGCAGTATCATGGGAATTATATGGCAGTATCACAGGAATCATATGCCAGTATTCTGAGAATTATACGGCAATATCACAAGAATTGTACGCCAGTATCACGGGAATGATACGCCAGTATTCCGAGAATTATATGGCAGTATCACAGGAATTATACGCCAGTATCACGGGAATTATATGGCAGTATCACAGGAATTATACGGCATATCATAGGAATTATAAGCCAGTATCACAGGAATTAAATGGCAGTATCACAGGAATTATACGCAGTATCACAGGAATTATATGGCAGTATCACAGGAATTAAACGCCAGTATTCCGAGAATTTTACGGCAATATTACGGGAATTATACGCCAGTATCACGGGAATTATACGGCAGTAACACGGATATACTGTATGGCAGCAAAGGACACCACCACTGTGACTGGTCACTGGACTGATGCTGCACAATACACTACCCCTGGTCTGATGCAAGACAACACAGCAAAAATGCAAGGGACTATACAGCAGCCAGCAGCACTGGGGACATATAGCAGCAGAGGACACCAACATTGTGACTGGCTGGACTGATGCAGCATAAGACACTGACTACACTGGACTGGACTGAGCAGCACAACGCAGCACTAGACTTGCCACCCCATTTTCTTGCCCCCACACAGACACTGAGGACGGAGACATGTCCTCTCACTACACTCTCCGAGACTGGAGTGAAAATGGCCGCGACGCGCTGCTCCTTATATGGAATCCAAATCCCGCCAGAATCAGACAGCGGGATGATGACGTTTTGCCTCGTTCGGGTTTCAGAGTCAGGAGGGAAAACCCGAGCCTGACTCGGAACCAGGCTCAGAGCGTGAAGTCCGGTAGGGTTCGGTTCTCTGAGAACTGAACCCGCTCATCTCTAGTTTCTATCATGGGTGCAATGTGTGCACACATTGCACCCATATTTTAGTACTCACCTCTCCAGAGTCCAGCGTCGGGCGCTGCAGATGCTGCTATCGCGCAAAAAATCCCTACCAAAATGGCGAGCACCATGTTTCCGGAGACCTGTGCATGCGCAGTAGGCTGCGGCATAGTGTTGGAACCTACGGCGCCGTGGAGAGGAGGGTGCCCACCCGGAGTCTGCACACGGGCCCGCACCTCACTTAAGATGCCCCTGGCTGACATGCTGGTGCTGCTTTATTGTATATGTATATACAGTAGGTACCTGCTGCTGACTTCTATAATGTATGTATAAAGTGACATGCAGCTGCTAATGAATGTGTACTATATATAGGTACCTGCTGTTGGCTTGTATAATGTATGTATATGGTGACTTGCTGCGGCTGCTGCTGCAGCTGCTTTAATGTAAGTATATGGCTACATGATGTGGCTTCTATAATGTGTATATATATGGTGACATGCTGCTGATTTAATTTATATGTAGACAGTATCAGTCTGGGGCATGTAGGGCCCACAGGGGGAATGCAGTGGTAGGGGCCCATGGTTAGGGGTGTGGCCAGTCCGCAGAGCGGGTGTGGCCTGCCACATCATTGGTTTGACTAACCATTAGAGAGTGCAACATCTGTGCCCCTTCATAAATATTTACAGTAAATTCAGCTGCTGCATGCTTGATAATGTACCAGACTAATAACAGACTAATAACAGCAATGCACTGTTGCACTAGTACAGTATAAGGTAACATATGTATGATGCATACCTCCCAACTGTCCCGATTTTCACGGGACAGTCCCGTTTTTTCGGGACTGTCCTGCTGTCCCACCCACGGGCCGCAGTGTCCCATGGTCGGGGGGCAGTTGGGAGGCTCTGTCTCTCGCTGCCCTGCTTAGCATGCGCACAGCGTCTATTCATGATTGACAGAGGGAGAGGGGGCATGCCAGCAGCTCATAGAGCGCTGGCCATGCCCCCTCACTGACGAAAATGGGACGTGGCTCGCGATCACGGGCCCTCCTGCGAAGCCATGCCCCTTTCCCATAGGTCACGCCCCCTTTTCGGGCGCGCTGCACGCGCCGAGATATCCCTCTTTCAAGTTCTTAAATGTTGGGAGGTATGATGATGTATAATTCAAGTGCACGGTCTGGAACCTGATCCTTAGAGCAGGAGGTGGGCCCCCAGGCAGTGGTGCCCACCGGTGGTTTCCCCCTATACCCCTGTGGGCCAGTCCAAGCCTGTATGTAGATAGGTACTTGCCTCTGGTTTCTATATTGTGTATCTCTCTTTCTCTCTCTCTCTCTCTCTCTCTCTCTCTCTCTCTCTCTCTCTCTCTATATATATATATATATATATATATACTGTATGTATGTATTCTTATATATATATACATACACTGTATATACACGCAAGAGAGTTTCTGATTTTGATAGTTGTAAACACAGTATACGTGAGTATTAAAAATGTGGAAAATCTACAGAGCTGTAAATTTGAGATGTCTTAATGTAAGTAAATATTAATACATGGTTCTTGGCGTTACCCAAGGAGCACCCGTAGCAGATATGGTAAAAGTGACAGGACCAATTTTGTAGTTTATTAAATTCAGTCAGTGAGTTAGTGAGAAATGATTTGAAACAAGTCTCCGAGTGCCGCTGCATCTCTTCTACACTGTCTTCATTAGTATTTGAGGGTATCGAAAGAAGTGGAAATCGAAGGAGTGAGTGTCGGTCCATGGAACAGAAGTACATGTAAATGAACTCAGGGGATTACGACATCTAGAACCCAAGGAGGGACAAGGCACCCCCGATCTTTAATCTACATCAATACAGGACCACCTTTGCCAATGATGACAGCCTTGCACTTTGACACATCGATTGTACTGTGACTGCACTTTATTGCACTTGCACTTTTACGGAAATTTGCACTATGAAAGGACTGCACTTTTCTGAACTAGTACCGTACTGAACCTGTAGTTCACACTGGAAGGAAGGCACTTTACGATATCTGCACTTTATTGAACCCAGACTCTTGTAATTTAAATGAAAGTACGCTAAGGCCCAGCCATGTCCAGCCCTAGTAAGGAGGGAGACCACGGCTACAGGGGCATGCAAGCCGACTTGTCTGAATTATACAGTTTTACAGATGATGATGACGCGGACTGCCTGTTGTTTAAGGAACATCTAGAGGGCGAGGACAAACAGGGTTCTTGTGAGGACATTTATCACCGGCTTTTAAAACTTAAACGCCGTGAAATAGATTTTCTATTACATGGAATATCATTGTCCGACTACCATAGGGAAAAGATGGTCCCCGGAGGTTTTAGGGTGTGCAATACACCTGCTATTGGCCATTTTAATCATGAATTCTGCAAAAAGTGGGTCGGCATTCTTTATAAATGTAGCCTAGACTTAATGTTATTGGTGGTGGAAGAGGCCGGAAAGGAACTAGTTCTAATATGGGACAAAATCAACAAATACGAAGCTGAGCATGTGCCAATCCTATGCAATGATACCAGTCAGGATTGGATTTCTAAACTTAAGAACCAGTGTGATACTTACCGGAGGGAATTGGTAAAGTTCAAATGGAATAAAGTGCAAGTGGTAAAAGAGGACTAGGGGGTATATTTACTAAGGTCCCGATTTTGACCGAGATGCCGTTTTTTCATCAAAGTGTCATCTCGGTAATTTACTAAGCAATAATCACGGCAGTGATGAGGGCATTCGTAATTTTTTGGAAGTCCAACAAAAAAAATACAAATTAATACACCATCGGTCAAAACGCGGCTGTTTAAGTATGAATCTCTGTAATTTACTAAGAAGTGCAAAGCAAAAAAAAAACAAACACTGCCGTGAAAAATTACAACTCGTAAAAAAGTGCTAAAAAAAAACAGACCTGCTTTTTTAATCCGTGATTGTATAGGCATGCAGGGATCCATGAGATCCGTGCATGTATATCAGTGGGAAGGGGTGGGAAAGTGGTTATTTTCTTTAAAAAAATTGCGTGGGGTCCCCCCTCCTAAGCATAACCAGCCTCGGGCTCTTTGAGCCGATCCTGGTTGCAGAAATATGGGGGAAAAATTGACAGGGGTTCCCCCATATTTAAGCAACCAGCATCGGGCTCTGCGCCTGGTCCTGGTTCCTAAAATATGGGGGACAAAAAGAGTAGGGGTCCCCCGTATTTTTAAAACCAGCACCGGGCTCCACTAGCTGGACAGATAATGCCACAGCCGGGGGTCACTTTTATATAGTGCCCTGCGGCCGTGGCATCAAAAATCCAACTAGTCACCCCTGGCCGGGGTACCCTGGGGGAGTGGGGACCCCTTCAATCAAGGGGTCCCCCCCCAGCCACCCAAGGGCCAGGGGTGAAGCCCGAGGCTGTCCCCCCCATCCAATTGGCTACGGATGGGGGGCTGATAGCCTTTTGTGAAAATGAAAAGATATTGTTTTTAGTAGCAGTACTACAAGGCCCAGCAAGCCTCCCCCGCATGCTGGTACTTGGAGAACCACAAGTACCAGCATGCGACGGAAAAACGGGCCCGCTGGTACCTGTAGTACTACTACTAAAAAAATACCCAAAAAAAGACAAGACACACACACCGTGAAAGTAAAGATTTATTACATACATGCACACAAACATACATACTTACTTACCTTATGTTCACACGCAGGTCGGTCCTCTTCTCCAGTAGAATCCAAGGGGTACCTGTTGAATAAATTCTACTCACCAGATCCAGGGTCCCAGGGTCCTCGGGGCAACCATTTGTAATCCAGGTACTTGAATAAAATAACAAAACGGATACCCGAGCCACGAACTGAAAGGGGCCCCATGTTTTCACATGGGACTCCTTTCCCCGAATGCCAGAAACCCACTCTGACTTCTGTCTAAGTGGGTTTCTTCAGCCAATCAGGGAGCGCCACGTTGTAGCACTCCCCTGATCGGCTGTGTGCTCCTGTACTGTCTGACAGGCGGCACACGGCAGTGTTACAATGTAGCGCCTATGCGCTCCATTGTAACCAATGGTGGGAACTTTCTGCCCTGCGGTTGACCTAAAGTGACGTCACCGCTGAGCAGAAAGTTCCCACCATTGGTTACAATGGAGCGCATAGGCGCTACATTGTAACACTGCCGTGTGCCGCCTGTCACTCAGTACAGGAGCACACAGCCGATCAGGAGAGTGCTACAACGTGGCGCTCCCTGATTGGCTGAAGAAACCCACTTAGACATCAGTCAGAGTGGGTTTCTGGCATTCGGGGAAAGGAGTCCCATGTGAAAACACGGGGCCCCTTTCAGTTCGTGGCTCGGGTATCCGTTTTGTTATTTTATTCAAGTACCTGGATTACAAATGGTTGCCCCGAGGACCCTGGGACCCTGGATCTGGTGAGTAGAATTTATTCAACAGGTACCCCTTGGATTCTACTGGAGAAGAGGACCGACCTGCGTGTGAACATAAGGTAAGTATGTATGTATGTTTGTGTGCATGTATGTAATAAATCTTTACTTTCACGGTGTGTGTGTCTTGTCTTTTTTTGGGTATTTTTTTAGTAATAGTACTACAGGTACCAGCGGGCCCGTTTTTCCGCCGCATGCTGGTACTTGTGGTTCTCCAAGTACCAGCATGCGGGGGAGGCTTGCTGGGCCTTGTAGTACTGCTACTAAAAACAATATCTTTTCATTTTCACAAAAGGCTATCAGCCCCCCATCCGCAGCCAATTGGATGGGGGGGACAGCCTCGGGCTTCACCCCTGGCCCTTGGGTGGCTGGGGGGGGACCCCTTGATTGAAGGGGTCCCCACTCTCCCAGGGTACCCCGGCCAGGGGTGACTAGTTGGATTTTTGATGCCACGGCCGCAGGGCACTATATAAAAGTGACCCCCGGCTGTGGCATTATCTGTCCAGCTAGTGGAGCCCGGTGCTGGTTTTAAAAATACGGGGGACCCCTACTCTTTTTGTCCCCCGTATTTTTGGAACCAGGACCAGGCGCAGAGCCCGATGCTGGTTGCTTAAATATGGGGGAACCCATGTCATTTTTTTCCCCATATTTCTGCAACCAGGATCGGCTCAAAGAGCCCGAGGCTGGTTATGCTTAGGAGGGGGGACCCCACGCAATTTTTTTTTAAGTTTTACAGTGTTTATTTAAAAAAAAAAAAATGAACCCCAGCACGGATCACACAGATCTGGCCGAGAGTCATTGTGATAAAGTCGGCAGTGTTTTGCTAATCACTGCCGTAAAAAACGGGAAAAAAACACGAATGACATCGACATCGGAACAAATGAAAAACCCGAATACGACAGCTTAGTAAATTAGGCGTAATAAATTCAAAAAGTTGCAGTTTTACACTTTCGATGTCATTCGTGATTGAACTTTGACCTGAAACGGGAAAATACGAATCTTAGTAAATTTACCCCTAGGAGTCTAACTGGGTCTATAGATGGTTGCTGGGAGGTCCTCCTGGAGACCATAAGCCTTATAACTCCAGAGCCAAACATAGCTGGCGTAGGAGGAGAGAATACCAACACAAGACCTCAGTGACGTCGAATAGTGACAGTGAAGGTATACCAGCAAAGTCGGATGGTCCATCATCTTCTACCACCAGTGTCCCTTTAGGGACCCCTACAACCACTCCGGCAGAGCAAATAAAAGAAAAAAAATGACGAGGACTCCCAACCGCAGGGGCAGACAGAATTCAAGGATCCAGAGGGTCTTCCACAAATCGCTAATTTATAATCTGTCTAAAGAACACTGACCACCAGTGAACAAAAGGTTTTGGAAAAGGGATTATCATTTGTTCCTACAACCAATTTCGACGAGTTTTTGTGGAGAGTGGAATTACACAGATTCACATGTAAATGAAGGAACATTTCCAAGACCACCCCACAGAACCCTCAGGTTCTCAGTTAGACACTATCCACCAACAGTTCTGAAAAACCAGACTCAAGTCAACTTATGATCTAGTTACCACCAACCCGTCCATCAAGGCGTTTACACGCTACTTGATGAGTCCATAATTAAATACAGCCAAGCTGACCCGAGGCCCAATGCCAACATGTCCCGGGCAGAGAGGATAACCTTAAGGGACTTAAGTAGATATGAGTACATAGTAATCCGAACTGCCGATAAGGGGGCAGAATCGTGATCCTCAATCTGGAGGATTACAAAAGCAACTGTCGGATACGAATACATATGAGATCTTACATCAGGATCCAACACAGTCATATAAAAAAGAGTTGAATGACCTATTGGACGAAGCACATCATGCTGGTCTTGTGTCATCCAAATTCTGCGGAGCTTTGAAACAGGAACACCCTATTGTCCCAGTATTCTTCACAGTTCCCAAAATCCCAAGGACTCATGGGCTCCCCCTGGAAGACCTATAATAGCAGCCAGGAACTCTATATATCAATCAATTTCCATCTTTTTAGACACGATACTCCAGCCTTTAATACTTAAGCAGGAGAGGTTTATTAAAGACATGATGAGTTTCCTATGTAAACTTAAAGCTATAGGCCAAGTATCCCCCAATACACTATTGTGTGTGATCGATGTGTGTAGTCTCTACATGAGCATCCCACACATGGAAGGTCTTAAGACAATGAGGGAATTCCTCATCAAAGAAGAAATGAATGCCCTGGACCTGGATTTATTCTTGGAACTACTGGAATGGACTCTGGTACGTAACTATTTTCTATTCAATGGAAAATTTAACCGGCAGACAAGCGGCTGCGCGATGGGGAGCAATGTCTCCCCGTCATTTGCAAACATCTTTATGTTTGAGGAGGAAAATCAGGTTATCTTCTGTGATTAAGAAGTAGCAAAGCACATTTTATTTTTTTCCAGGTATATAGATGACCTGTTTGTCTTGTGGACGGGCTCTAAGGATCAGTTTATTCAGTTGAGGCAGGATTCCAATTCCAGGACATCCACCATTAAATATACCTATCAAGTCAGTTCGGAATCCGTCAAATATCTGGATGTTAGAGTTTCTATTGTCAATGGAGTCATCAGGACGAGTCTATTCTCCAAACCCATTGATAAAAACACGTTCTTGAGGGCCAATAGCCACCATCCTAAAGCCCTCAAGAAAGGACTTCCGAGATCTCAGATGATCAGAGCCAGTAGAGTCACTAGCAATCGGAGTACATTGGAATCCGAATTAGATAAGATGGTGACCAAACTTGTTGAGAGGCGATATGACCGTGAGACTTTATTGATTCAGAAAATTGAAGTGTTATCAATCCCTAGAGAAAACCTGCTGATTCCAAGTACCAAGTCACAAGATTTGACATTACCGTTTGTTAATAAATACAGCACTTCCAGTACTGTGTTGTCACGGGCAACAAAAGCCCTATGGCCTATTTTGGCCACAGACAAACAACTTTCAAGTTTGAAGAACAGGCGCCCAATGATGTGTTTCACCCGAGGCAGAAGTATTAGAGACCAGTAGTCCATTCAGACATCACAGAGTTTCGACTAGACCAGGATAGACCCAAGAGTTTCTTGGGCAGGTCTCCTAGGTGCTATAAGTGCCCCAAATGTACCACCTGTTCTTCATATGATCACCGGGACACAGTTTAAACATCTCCACAGGGACCGTACATACAAGATCAACTACATACTAACTTGCACCTCAACCCACATAGTGTATGTGATAATTTATCCTTGCAACTTGTATTATGTGGGCAAGTCAGTCAGGTCCGTGAGGGAATGTATGGCCCTTCATAGGTCAGTAATCAAGCAAGCCATTTCAGGTAAAGGCTCAGAACAGCCGGTGGCTAAACATTGGGCTGAGAGTGGACATACCATGGGTGACTTCAAACAACTGATCAGGGGCGGAGATAGAGGAGGCAAACTACTGCGCATCGAAGCCAAATGGATCTATGAATTAGATACCATCAACCAAAAGGAGCTCAATGAGATGATGCCGTTGAACATCTTTATATAATTCGGGACAAGTGTGACATAGCATGTCTTCAAACATTTATCCTTACATATTATAGATCGCAAGATGTAGAACTGTAGGATTTTCATAATAGTACGGATTGTACACCTAACGGAGACAGGGTTAATATGTATAGTAACAGCTGATAATGTCGATATTATCTTAAACCATAAAGCTACACCTTTAAACACACTTTAACCATTGAGCCGCTGCGGCCGCTAGACTTATTACACACGCTACGCACTTTGTACGTTATTTGCGTACAGAGTGCCGTACGTTGCACATACTTGGCGTACACACGCCGTGCTGTGGGTACAAAGTACACGCAGCGCGTACGCACACAATTTCATAAACTTTAAACCTTATTCGTGATACAATGCAATGATATGGTTACACTTTAAACCTTTATGCAGCAAAGCACTGCAATGATGTTATACCTTAAACCTTACACAGTGCTGACGGTATAAAGTACCCGCAGTGCGTACACCTTATCAATACACTCTTAAACCTTATACAGTTGAATACGCTTAAAACCCTAGCAGGGAAATGAGGACACAACACCGATTTGTAGTTAACCGCTGGGTTCTAACACCACAGTGGATTATTTGAAAGGGGATAACAGTTACAAGTTATACACTACAAGGCTAACAAGATGAATCTACAACAGAATAATGGCTACAGTCAATGTACGTACGTGAGAATGTTCGCTTGCGCAACCTGGACCAGTCCTCCGCTTATCAGGTAGAAAGCGTTCAGAGTCTTCTGACCAGCCAGGCAGCAACAGGCTTTTTATACACAACTTCCATATACAATACAATGGTCACTGTAATCCCTTTGTCTATTGGACACAGAGATGCATCCTTACATTACAGGAGAGGTCATAGGTTGATTTGAAAAGGTGGGCGATGTCTTTCTCAACTGCTCTTGTGGGTGGTATCCTCTGGATTCCCGCCGCATACATAATATACAGTAAATACAGTTTATATCTATATTCTACTTCTGCACATAACTATACGCAGGTACATGCAATCTTTCTCTAACTAACACCGGAATGTTACCCTTAAAATACCCTACAGCTGGATACCATACATCACCTTATAACCTTTGTCTGTCCCTTCCTATCATGCAAAGGTGAATCCCTTAGTCCTGGAATCGTTTAAACTGTTGATACTTGCTGATGTGGTGTAGGGGAGCTATGTGTACAAAATGCACTATTTGGGATAAATATGTAATGTTCTGATAACCCTCTATGCACTCACAAACTCCGCCGTAAATACCCATACCACGCGCATGATCGCGGGAGCGATCCTACGCAAATTGCGGATATGTGCACGCACTGCGGAACAAGTGCACGCGCAGCGGGCATGTGTATGGGGTTAGTACATGGTGTATGCATTACAATATTTTTCGACTTTGACACAGCTATGCACCTTAATCGAGGGGACATTATTTATAGATGTTTCATAACCGTATTTAGACACCGTAGATTGTCACTATCTGATTTCTTTTCATTATCAGTCACTTTGTCCATTTAACACTAGTCTCTTTTTCACCAATATCACTCTAATTTCCTGGTACAGCAGGGTACAGATTTAACCCAGCTGTCTTTTTTTATATCTGAAGAAATTTTATTAAAGAAGATTTTCAATACAGGGCATACACAACGATTTGAATACAAATCAAGCCAATAACACAGTGGTAGCCCGTCTGCAAACCATAATACATGGTAGTAAAGTAATAATACTAAAAAATGTGAAAATCAGAAACAAAAAGAGAATAGAGGAAAGGAGGAAAATAGGAGATAGAGAGAGAGAGAAACACAAAATAGGGGAGATGCTGACCGTCAGTATTTCAGGTAAAATGTAGAGAACCTGCGCATAAATATGTACATTCTGAACTAAATAGTAGGCAGATACTGAGGGAAAACATTAAAGTCTCATGTGCATGGTCTATCCTTCGACAGTTAGCCCTACTCGGGCTATGTCAGGAGGGCTCGATCTCAGTATTTCATCCGTTCCTGACGACAGAGAAGTTAAATAGTCACACATTACGAGACAAGGCAGTTCGGAGGGCAACACAGGAGGAATAATAATCAAACCAAGGCAACCATTTCAGTAAGGGGGATTGAGGAGCTAGGGAGTATTTAACGTTCATAGTTTCCATTTCAAAATTGCGCTGTATTGACGCTATAATTTTGGGCAAGCGCGGTGGATCTGTTCTTTTCCAATATTGTGCAATGGCGGCCCTAGTAGCTATGAGAATATGACCTATAACATAAGAGTGTTCAGAGGGTACATAGGGAGGGAAATAATGCAAGAGCACAATCTCAGGACGGTGAGGGAGGATTACCTTTGTGACCTTTTCAATTAGTCCAAAAACCTCCGTCCAAAGCGGCCTAATAACCGGACATGACCAGAATATGTGTATTAAAGTACCCTCTATCCCACAATTTCTCCAACAGAATTTAGAGGAATCAGGCCAAATCCTATGAAGTTTATCTGGTGTGTGATAAAGACCATGGATTAGTTTGAACATCATTTCAGTGTGGTTGATGCACCGAGACATTTTAAAAATATTCATGAAAATATTTTCCCATTCCTGATCTGTCAGAGTGATACTAAATTCTGTCTCCCATCGCTCTTGAATATGTAATTTCATATCGTTGTATGGAGAGAGGAGTGTAACATACCACTGAGATATACCGCCTTTGTGATGTATAGAGGAGAGGTTACTCAAGATATGCGGAGGGGGGGTAGGGGAGGAGAGAGGATCAGGTATATTCGCCATTATCCAATGTCGGATCCGTAGATACTTATAGAAGTCCTTTGACGGTATCAAATATTGGGATTGTAACTGCAGGAAAGTTTTAAGCCCTGTATTATCGTATAAATCCCTGACCAGCTGAACGCCAAGCTCCCGCCAAATCCGCAAAGAGAGGTCTGTGAGCAGTTTAGCAATCGCTAAAATGGATAGGTGTGAGGAGGGCAGCGGGCAGTCATCCAGATTAGTAACTAGTCTGTCCCACACTTTAAGAGAACTAACTACACTTCTCATAAGTTTAGTAGAAGGTGGTCTATGAGAAGGTTTGACCCAGATTAGGTCTGGAAGAGGAAAATCAGAGCACATATGTTTTTCAATTTCTACCCAGGGTTTTACGGACCCTGTCCGGAGCCAGTCCCTCAACTGATCAAGGAGACACGCATGCTGGTAAAGTTCAAGGTTAGGGAAAGCAAGACCTCCGCTACCTTTAGATCTAAACAAGCGAGTTCTAGCTATCCTAGGTTTTTTACCCTTCCAAATAAAAGTAGACATGACAGTATAGAATTTATTAAGGAGAGCAAGCGAGACTAAGTAAGGTATGGCTCTAAACAGGTAAAGAATTTTAGGGAGGAAAATCATTTTAATTGATGAAAGTCGTCCCAACCAAGAAATTTCGTAATTCGTCCACTGTTTAGTGAGGACTTTGAAATGGTCTAGGAGAGGAAGGTAGTTACAGTCCACCGCGGAATGGGATCTGGAGGGGATCCTGATCCCAAGGTATTGAAGGGAGGAGTCTTGCCAGGCATAGGGATATGTAGATTGTAGGGATTGGAGTGGGATCGGTTCGATGTCAAAAGCTAATGCCTCTGTTTTAGCCTTATTCATTTTATAGTAGGAAACGTTGGAGTAAGCCTGAAGTATATCTTGGATAGCTGGGAGAGAGGATTCAGGTTTAGTTACAAATAACAGAACGTCATCTGCAAACAGGCAGATCTTGTGTTGCGTGGGACCTATATAAACTCCGCTAACATGGGTAGACGACCTAATTTTCTCTGCCAGAGGTTCTATAGCTAGAATGAAAATTAAGGGTGAGAGTGGGCATCCCTGGCGAGTGCCGTTGGTGATGGGGAAAGGATCGGATAAAAACCCATTGCTAAAAACGCGCGCTGAGGGATGTGTGTATAGGCGTAGGACATTTTGTAAAAACTGTCCCACAAACCCAAATCTGGCAAGAACTTCGGACATGTATGACCAATGAATCCTATCGAAAGCTTTCTCCGCATCAAGAGAGAGCAGTAATAGGGGCTCCTGAAGTGTGGCGTGTGCTTCTAGAAGGGAGAAGACTCTCCTGGTGTTATCAGGAGCTTGGCGACCGATAGTGAAACCCACTTGATCTTGATGTATCAAAGTGGGGATCAATGGATTCAATCTATTTGCAAGCAGTTTGGCATACAACTTAATATCTGTATTCAAAAGTGCTATGGGTCTATAATTTGCGCAGAGAGATGGGTTCTTGCCAGGTTTGAGAATCGTTATCACCTGTGCCTCCAACATTTCTCCAGGGAAAGGGTTAGAGGAGGCGTCATTGTACAAATTAAGAAGAAGTGGGGAGAGTGTATCTTGAAAGGTAATGTAAAAGAGATTAATAAACCCATCTGGGCCGGGTGCCTTGTCCTTTTTGAGGGCTTTTAGAGTGGTCTGGATTTCTCTCTAAGTCCAGGGTGTGCAGAGTGTGGAAGCATCATCGGGGGAAATGGAAGGCAGATTAATGGAATCTAGGAAGGACCGTATAAGCTGCAAGGAAGGTTGTGGGGTGCGGGAGTCATGTTTAAGGTTGTATAGTTTCCTATAGTAAGAAGCAAATTGGTTTGCAATATCTTTGGGGTTCAGGGACTGCGAGCCATCTGGGTTAGTCAAATATTTAATTCTGTTGATGAGATTTTTCCCTCTAAGTTTCCGCGCCAATAGTTTACCAGCCCTATTGCCTAATGTATAATATTTTTGGTTTAGGTTGGAGACTGCTCTTTGTACGTGTAGAAGGTACAGATTGTTCAATTTCCTCTTCGCTTCAGTCAAAGACGCGAGAGTGAGATCGTCGGTAGGGGACTGTTTATGTTTAGTTTCTAACGTCGTCACCTCTAGCTCATAGGCTAACTGAACTTCCCGGTCACGGCGCGCTATATGAGCTGAAGCATGGATAGCTGCACCTCTCAGGACTGCCTTAAGGGCACACCAGTGATTAGAAATAGAGGTATCAGCGGGGTTATTAGTGGCCAGATAAGAAGACAAGGTCTCACGTAATATAGAGACTCCGCCCTCATCTTTTAAAATGTAATCCCGCAACCTCCAAGAGCGTGGAGGGGGGGTAGGCGGGTTGCATGACCAAGACCAAATTAAAGGTGCATGATCTGACCATGAAATCGGCAAAATTTTAACGGTAGGGATCGATTGTAATGTCCATTTATCCGTCAGGAGCAAATCGATCCTAGAATAGGATCTGTGCACTGCCGAATAAAATGTGTAGTCTCTGGCGCCAATATTCCTAACCCTCCAAGCGTCATATAGATCGAATTCGGTTAGTAAGTGTGAGAAGGAGGAGGCCAGGGATTTAGCCGCGTTGGCAGATTGTTTATCAAGTTTCGAGGATTTGTCTAAATTAGGGTCCGGAGCCAAATTAAAGTCACCCATAAGAAAAGTCGCACCTTTCCTAACCCTATACAACTTTTGAAGAAAGGATTTCAGAAACCGGGGTTGATTGGAATTAGGGGCGTAGAGGGAAACCAGAGTAACATATCTATTCCGCAATTTCCCCACTAGGATCAGATATCTGCCATTGCCATCTACCCACTTACCCTCCAATTGGAAAGAGCACGATTTATGGAAGAGTATAGCGACACCATTTCTTTTAAACGGCCCACAAGAGACATAATGAACTGGGTAATTGGTATTGGAAAACTGTGGGGGAGAGTGGAGTGGGAAGTGAGATTCCTGTATAGCCACTACGTCTGCTCTGTTATCAGCAAAGTATTTCAGAGCCAAATGCCTCTTATGGGGTGAATTGAGCCCTTTGACATTAAGACTTAAAAAGGTGGCCATGTGGGGAGGTACGACAGAATGATACATAAAACAGCAAAAAGCATCAGTAACAATCGCGTCAAAATGCAATACACAACGGCATAGCCCTCTAAGAGGAAAGAAGCAAAGTCAGCATCAGTAAAGAAAAGAACATGAAAAGAGAAAATAAAACAAAAAATAAAACAGGGGAGAAAAACAGAAATAGCATCCATAAAGGAGCTAGAGGTCCCGTCACATGGGTATCGTGACGAGCAAAGACGGGTGGGTGGCGTGTCAGCCAAAAATACCCACCGTCGCTTCCAAACCAGAGCATACTTAGCAGGTAATTATCATTCGCAAAAATAAAGTAAGGTAAGCAAGGTCATCCTAAAATAAGAAGAAACGGACATTTGCTATATAATTAAATCAAGAACAGTTCTACCTCAACCTAAGAGTAACGGAAACAATGGAACATCAGGCAAATAGCATAGCCTATAGTGTAATAAACACATAAACACAGATAAACCTGTAAGAAAGAAGGTTAAATAATAGTTATCTTATTGTTAGTCCAAGTCAGGCTTCAGCCCGGAGCTAATGTCCAGTCTTGGGCAATTCGTTTCGGGGACGTAGCGGAGGGAGGAGGTTGTATATCGAGTAGGATGTCCCAATTTTTCAGAATTTTAGGCCCATCCTCAGGGTTGTTGATAACAGTGGTAGTACCATTACGTAGCACTATTAGCTTCGTGGGGAATCCCCACTTATATTGGACTGTAGCTTTCCGTAAGGCTGACGTAATCGCGGAGAATGATCGCCTTTTAGCCATAGTCGCTGGGGATAGATCCTGAAAAAGTTGTAGAGAGTCCAGACAGGTCGCCGTAGGTGAAGAAGGCATTGCAGCACGCAAGATCTTTTCCTTAATGTGGAAAAAGTGGACCCTGAGAAGTGTGTCTCGAGAGGCTTGGGCAGGAGCCTGCCTAGACTTTGGGAGTCTATGTATCCTGTCGATCAGAAGATCAGGTAGTAAAGCATCCGGTAACAATTTATGGAAAAGAGCAGTGGCGTAGTCATATAGGTCAGCATTAGAAACATCCTCAGGGATGCCTCTTATTTTGATGTTATTCCTACGCGAGCGGTCCTCTAAATCCGTAGTTTTGTCTCGAATGTGGGAGACTTCCTCTAAGAGACAGTCGTGTGCGGTAATCAAATCATTGTGTGATGCGACCAGTTCCTCCATCTTATGCTCAATGTGGTCCGTCCTGTCACCAATTTCAGAGATATCAGAACGAAGAGCTTGTATGTTAGATCTAAGCTCGGCCGAAATGTCAGACTTGAAAGAGGCTAACAAGGAATGAATAGAACGTAGCGTGACCGGACCATCTAGAGAATCCATATCAGCTTGTGCAGCGTTAGCCGGGTTGTTTAACTTTGATGAAGTTGTTTGAGATGGTTGAGCCAGAGTCGGTGAGGGAAGGGATGTGCGGGCCTTGTTACCGGAGGAGGAGGACCCAAAGAAATTCACTTGCGGAGCAGATTTAGATCCCTTCGACTTCTTTGGAGGCATGTCGGGATGTCCCGAGGGGGATTAGTAGATCATAGAGATAAAGAGAGGATGACCGTAGCGAATGGTTATTCAGGCAGGAAGCGACGGTGTGGTAGACATGGTGTTAGAAAGACATGTCCTCCCAGTGGAGACGCACCATGTATATTGTAGTTGTTGGCAATAGGTGCAAGACTGCGGGATCCAGAAAGCACGGATTACACATACGGGAGGACAAAGCGGGGGTACCGGTCATATGCTCTCTCTCCAGCTCCGTATCACAAAGCTCCCAGTTTGGCCCAGCTCGGGTCGACAGGGTGGTGTAGGGGCTTGCAAATAACAAGGGAGACACCGTGGAGTGAATCGGCTGGATTATATTTGGTGTACAGCAACATTAGCAGCAGCTAGCTCCCCTCTGCCACCTCCAATATGGCCGCCGCTGTTGATCCGTGGGATATGGTGCTAGCACAGGGGTCCCCACCTCTGGGAGCCACTGCTGATCCCCCCAGCTAGACCACAGTCCCCCCCGCGAGGCGTGCAGGCAAAGAGGTCGTCCGTGGGAGCGCATTATCCGCGCGCCGGTCCGTGTCTCCACCAAGATGGCCGCCGCCACCGGACGATCGCGGGTGCTTCCGCGGCCCTTCACAGCTCCCGGCGCCCGGCCACAGGGACACGGGCGCTGCTGCTCGGCTCCCGGCTTAGGTGGGTAGAGGGTGAAAGCAGTGGTGGCGGGGGCCGATCACGATTACCCGGCTCCCGGAGGCTTCGGATGTCCGGCCGGGAGGAAACCAAATCTAGGCCCCGGCTTCAGTTCAAGAGGTAGGCCGCAACCTGCAAGAGCAGGATATACCTGCTCCCCGGCTCCGCAGCTGTCCCTCTGCAATCAATAAGGCTCAGGGTAATATTATAGAGCCTCTGAGTGTGTAAATACTCCGGGTGGGCTGCCAATAAGGGTTTTATTGTGAGTTATCTGCACGAGCTCCCCTGGGACTCAACCAGTCAGTCAGGCAGCAGGCCACACCCCCCCCAACCCAGCTGTCTTTTTGATACATGAGAATTGCCTAGGCTACAGGATACAAGATGCGGTTAGGGATGTCCGTAATATATTAACACGAGTTAAGTAATATAGTAAATTATACTTCTTTCGCACTCTGCACCACGTATAATATAAATGGGTTCCATATTGTTTAGGGTTGCTATCTTTAGTCATTCATAACATTTGACACACTATAGTATTTAGTATTAGTGACAAATGTCGAAGTTCTAGAGATGTGCGGCTGGCACTTTCCGTGTTTTGGTTTTGGTTCTAATTCCACTTTTGTGTTTTGATTTTGGCTTAGTTTTGCCAAAACCACCCTTTCATGTTTTGGTTTTGGATCTTGGTGATTTTTGGAAAGAAAACATAGAAACAGCTAAAATCACAAAATTTGGGGGTAATTTTGCTCCTACGGTATTATTAACCTCAATAACATTCATTTCCACTCATTTTCAGTCTATTCAGAACACCTCACACCTCACAATATTGTTTTTAGGACTAAAAGTTGCACCAAGGTGGCTGTATGACTAAGCTAAGCGACACAAGTGCGCGGCACAAACACCTGGCCCATCTAGGAGTGGCACTGCAGTTGCAGACAAGATGGCACTATTCAAAAACTAGTCCCCAAACAGCACATGATACAAAGAAGAAAAAGAGGTGCAATTAGGTAGCTTTATGGCCAAGCTAAGTGACACAAGTGTGCGGCACAAACACCTGGCCACTCTAGGAGTGGCACTGCAGTGGAAGACAGGATGGCACTTAAAAAAACTAGTCCCCAAACAGCACATGATGCAAAGAAGAAAAAGAGGTGCAAGATGGAATTGTCCTTGGGCCCTCCCACCCATCCTTATGTTGTATAAACAGGACATGCACACTTTAACAAACCAATCATTTCAGCGACAGAGTCTGCCACACGACTGTGGCTGAAATGACTGGTTTGTTTGAGCCCCCACCAAAAAAGAAGCAATCAATCTCTCCTTGCACAAACTGGCTCTACAGAGGCAAGATGTCCACCTCATAATCATCCTCCAATTCCTCACCCCTTTCACAGTGTACATCCTCCTCACTGAGTATTAATTCGTCCCCACTGGAATCTACCATCACAGGATCCTGTGTACTTTTTGGAGGCAATTGCTGGTAAAGGACTTCACGGAAGACTTTATAATTCATTTTGATGAACATCATCTTCTCCATATTTTGTGGAAGTAACCTCCTACGCCGATCGCTGACAAAGTTACCGGCTGCACTAAACACTCTTTCGGAGTACACACTGGAGGGGGGGGGCAACTTAGGTAAAATAAAGCCAGTTTGTGCAAGGGCCTCCAAATTGCCTCTTTTTCCTGCCAGTATATGTACGGACTGTCTGACATGCCTACTTAGATGCTGTCACTCATATAATCCTCCACTATTCTTTCAATGGTGACAGAATCATATGCAGTGACAGTAGACATGTCAGTAATTGTAGGCAGGTCCTTCAGTCCGGACCAGATGTCAGCACTCGCTCCTGACTGCCCTGCATCATCGCCAGCGGGTAGGCTAGGAAATTTTATCCTTTTCCTTGCAGCCCTAGTGGCGGGAGAAATTGAAGGACGAGCTGTTGATGGGTCACGTTCTGCTTGAGTTGACAATTTACTGACCAGCAGGTCTTTGCACCTCTGCACACTTGTGTCTGCTGGAAAGAGAGATTCAATGTAGGCTTTAAACCTAGGATCGAGCATGGTCGCCAAAATGTAGTGCTCTGATTTCAACAGATTGACCACCCTTGAATACTGGCAAAGCGAATAAAGGGCTCCATCCACAAGTCCCACATACTTTGTGGAATCTCTCCATCTTAGCTCCTCCTTCAATTTATCCAGCAGCTTCTGCAAAAGGCTGATGAGGGGAATGACCTGACTCAAGCTGGCAGTGTCTGAACTGACTTCACGTGTGGCAAATTCGAAGGGTTGGAGAACCTTGCACAAGACAGAAATCATTCTCCACTGCGCTTGAGTCAGGTGCATTACCCCTCCTTTGCCTATATCGTAGGTGGATGTATAGGCTTGAATGGCCTTTTGCTGCTCCTCCATCCTCTGAAGCATATAGAGTGTTGAATTCCACCTCATTACCACCTCTTGCTTCAGTTGATGGCGGGGCAGGTTCAGGAGTGTTTGCTGGCGCTCCAGTCTTCGGCACGCAGTGGCAGAATGCCAAAAGTGACCCGCAATTTTTCGGGCCACCGACAGCATCTCCTGCACACCCCTCGCATTTTTCAAAAAATTCTGCACCACCAAATTAATTGTATGTGCAAAACATGGGACATGCTGGAATTTGCCCAGATGTAATGCACGCACAAGTCCAATTGGGGTAAGCCATTCTGCGATGATGTTCCTCAGTTTCCGTAAGAGGTTGTCAGCTGTGTGCCTCTTATGCAAAGCGGTGATACATAGTGTAGCCTGCCTAGGAAAGAGTTGGCGTTTGCAAGATGCTGCTATTGGTGCCACTGCGGGAGGCCATACATCTACCCAGTGGGCTGTTACAGTCATATAGTAATTAGTCTGCCCTGTTACACTTGTCCACATGTCTGTGGTAAAGTGGACACTGGATACAACAGCATTTTTTAAGGACACTGGTGACTCTTTTTCTAACGTCTGTGTACATTCTCGGTATCACCTGCCTAGAGAAGTGGAACCTAGATGGGATTTGATACCGGGGGACAGTACCTCAAACAAATCTTTAAGTGACTCTGAACTAATGGTGGATACCGGACGCACCTCTAACACCAACATAGCTGTCAAGGCCTCAGTTATCTGCTTTGCAAAAGGATGACTGCTGTCATATTTCATCTTCCTCACAAAGGACTGTTGGACAGTCAATTGCTTACTGGAAGTAGTACAAGTGGTCTTCCGACTTTGCCTCTGGTATGACGATCGACTCCCAGCAGCAACAACAGCAGCGGCAGCAACAGCAGGTGTACCACTCAAGGATCCTACGGAGGAATCCTGGTTAGGAGAGGACTCCCCAGTCTTGACATTGACATTACCTGCAGGACTACGGACATTCTTGACTGAGGAGGAAGTTGACATTGATGGAGTTGGTGGTGTGTCTTGTAGGAGCTTGGGTACAAGAGGAAGAAGGGATTTAGGTGTCAGTGGACTGCTTACGCTCTTACCCAAAGTTTCTGAACTTGACAATGACTTCTGATGAATGCGCAGCAGGTGACGTATAAGGGAGGATGTTCCTAGGTGGTTAACATCCTTACCCCTACTTATTACAGATTGACAGAAGCAACAGATGGCATGACACTTGTTGTCAGGATTTGAGGAGAAATAATTCCACACCGAAGAGGTGGCTTTTTTGGTAGGTTGCCCAGGCATCACAATGGGCTTCTTCGTCCCAAGGACAACGGGTGTCTCCCCCGGTGCCTGACTTAAACAAACCAAATCACCATCAGAATCCACATTGTCAACTTCCTCCTAAGCACCAGCAACACCCATATCCTCATCCTGGTGTACTTCAACAGTGACATCTTCAATTTGAATATTATGAACTGGACTGTGGGTGCTCCTTCCAGCACTTGCAGGGGGCGTGCAAATGGTGGAAGGAGCCACCTCTTCCCATCCAGTGTTGGGAAGGTCAGGCATCGCAACCACCAACACAATTGGACTCTCCTTGGGGATTTGTGATACCATCTCAGAGCACACAGTTCTTTTCTGTGCTCTTTCCAGCTTAACTTTTAATTTTTCTAGCGGGAGGATGAGGGCTTCCATTGTCATGTGAAGCTGAACCACTAGCCATGAACATAGGCCAGGGCCTCAGCCATTCCTTGCCACTCCGTGTCGTAAATGGCATATTGGCAAGTTTACGTTTCTCCTCAGACGATTTAAATTTATTTTTTCGGTTCTTTTTACTGAACTTTGGCTTATTGGATTTTATATGCCCTCTACTATCACATTGGGCATCGGCCTTGGCAGACAACGTTGATGGTATTTCATCGTCTATGTCAGTGGTGGCCAACGCGGCTCTTTCTTTATTCAAATGTTGCTCCCAGCACTCAAAGTCACGTGACCACAAGAGATCTGTAAATCGCTGCACTACAGCCGGACATGCAGCAGCACTATGTAGACTGAGAACTGAGGGAGCCAAATACACATGGGGGAGCTGGCTGAAGTGACACAGGAGGCTGCTGGCTGGAGTGACACATTGGGCAACTGAAGTGTATTATGTGATTCTGGCTTTTTCAATATATTTTATGCGGATCTGGCCTTTTCAATTATTTGATGTAGAAGTGGCTTTTTCATTGTATTTTATGTTGGATCTGGCTTTTTCAATGTATTTTATACCAGGGGTGTGGCCTAGCAGGCAGAAGATCACACCCCATTTTTGCAAGTGCGCCTTCGCCTCGAAGTCGGCTCTTTGATGTACCTAACAAGAATTCTTGGCTCTTTGTCTCTGACTGGTTGGCCACCCCTGGTCTATGTCATTGCTAGGGGCAGCAGCTTCAGCACTAGGAGGAAGTGGTTCTTTTTGATCTTTCCCTATTTTCTCCTCAAAATTTTTGTTCTCCATTATTTTTTGGGAGTTATAAGAGACAATATGCGTCACAGGAATGACTGGAATTACTGATGACACAGGACACTACCAATGGTCTGATGCAGCCTAACAGGTTGTTATAATTGTTATACTGCAGCAGTGGATATATAGCAGCAGCGTATATCGCCACTGGAATTACTGATGACACAGGATACTGGATATATGGCAGCAGAGAACACCAACACTGTGAATGGCTGGACTGATACAGCACAATACACTGACTAACCTGGACTTGTCTGCACAACACAGCCCCACTTTACAGCTACACTGGATATATGGCAGCAGAGAACACCAACACTGTGACTGCCTGGACTGATGCAGCACAATACACTGATTGACTACACTGGACTATTCTGCACAACACAGCACCACTTTACAGCTACACTGGACATATGGCAGCAGAGAACACCAACACTGTGACTGCCTGGACTGATGCAGTACAATACACTGAGTGACTACACTGGACTGGTCTGCACAACACAGCACCACTTTACAGCTACACTGATTATATATGGACTGGACTGAGCAGCACAAAACTTGTCACCCCACTTTCCCGCCCGAATAAACAGAGACTGAGCACACGGAATAGTACACGTCCTCTCACTCTCTGAGACTGGAGTGAAAATGGCAGCGGCGCGCGGCTCCTTATATTAAATCCAAATCCCGCGAGAACCGACAGTGGGATGATGACGTTTGCTGAGTTCGAGTTTCCGAGTCAAGATGGAAAATCCGAACCTGGATCGGATCCGGACTCGGAAGCCAAAGTTCGGGGGGGGTCGGTTCTCTGAGAACTGAACACGCTCATCTCTAGTAGAGATGTTCGGCTGGCACTTTTCGTGTTTTGTGTTTTGGTTCTAAGTCCACTTTTATGTTTTGGTTTTGGCTTGGTTTTGCCAAAACCACCCTTTTTTTGTTTTGGTTTTGGTTTTGAATCTGGATGATTTTTGGAAAAAACATAAAAACAGCTAAAATCACAGAATTTGGGAGTAATTTTGCTCCTGTGGTATTATTAACCTCAATAACATTAATTTCCACTCATTTCCAGTCTATTCTGAACACCTCACACCTCACAATATTGTTTTTAGGCCTAAAAATTGCACCAAGGTGGCAGTATGACCAAGCTAAGCGACACAAGTGTGCGGCACAAACACCTGGCCCATCCAGGAGTGGCACTGCAGTGTTGGGCAGGACGGCACTTTTCAAAAACTAGGCCCCAAACAGCACCTCATGCAAAGATGTAGAAGAAGTGCAATGAGGTAGCTGTATGACTAAGCCAAGCAACACAAACACTTGGCTCATCTAGGAGTGGCACTGCAGTGGCAGACAGGAGGGCAGATATCAAAAAAAGGCCCCAAACAGCACATGATGCAAAGAAGAAAAAAAGGTGCACCGATGTTGCTGTATGAGTAAGTTAAGCGACACAACCACCTGGCCCATCTAGTAGTGTCACGCAGTGGCTGAATGTCGAGAGTGGGACGCAATTGTTCGGTCCACTGACAGCATCTCCAGCACACCCCTGTCATTTTTAAAAAATTCTGCAATTGGTGGACTTATACGGCAGTACCCCAGGACTAATACAGCAGTACCCCTGGACTCATACGGCAGTGTCAGACAGGATGGCACTTTTCAAAAACTAGGCCCCAAACAGCACCTCATGCAAAGATGTTGAAGAGGTGCAATAAGGTAGCTATATGACTAAGCCAAGCGACACAAAAAATTCCAACTGGAATTATACGTCCAAATCACTGTAATTATACGTCCAAATCACTGGAATTAATTGGCAAAATCACTGTAATTAATAATTATATGTCCAAATCACTGGAATTATACTGCAAAATCACTGGAATTATACGTCTAAATCACTGGAATTAATTGGCAAAATCACTGTAATTAATAATTATACGTCCAAATCACTGGAATTATACTGCAAAATCACTGTAATTATACGTCCAAATCACTGTAATTAATTGGCAAAATCACTGTAATTAATAATTACACGTCCAAATCACTGGAATTAAATGGCAAAATCTTGGTATCGCCTGCCTAGTGAAGTGGAATCTAGATGGGATTTGGTACCGGGAACACAATACTTCCATCAATTGTCTAAATCCCACTGCACTAATGGCGGATACCGGATGCACGTCTAACACCAACATAAGTGTCAAGGCCTCAGTTATGAGGGCTCCCATCGTCATGTGAAGCTGAACCACTAGTCATAAACATAGGCCAGGGCCTCAGCCATTCCTTGCCACTCTGTGTCGTAAATGGCATATTGGCAAGTTTACATTTCTCCTCAGACCATTTAAATTTATTTTTTTGGGTCTTTTAACTGAACTTTGGCTTTTTGGATTTTACACGCCCTCTACTATCACAATGGGCATTGGCCTTGGCAGACGACGTTAATGGCATTTCATCATCTATGTCATGGCTAGTGGCAGCAGCTTCAGCACTAGGAGGACGTGGTATTGATCTTTCCCTATTTTATACACCAAATGTTTGTTCTCTATTATTTTTCTGGAGTTATATAACACAATGGCCCTCATTCCGAGTTGTTCGCTCGCTAGCAGATTTTAGCAGCATTGCACACGCTAGGCCGCCGCCCTCTGGAAGTGTATCTTAGCTCAGCAGAATTGCGAATGAAAGATTAGCAGAATTGCGAATAGAAAATTCTTAGCAGTTTCTGAGTAGCTCGAGACTTATTCCTACACTGCGATCAGCTCAGCCCGTTTCATTCCTGGTTTGATGTCACAAACACGCCCTGCGTTCGGCCAGCCACTCCCCCGTTTCTCCAGACACTCTCGCGTTTTATTCTGGCACGCCTGCGTTTTTCCGCACACTCACAGAAAACGGTCAGTTTCCACCCAGAAACACCTACTTCCTGTCAGTCACACTCCGATCACTTCAACGATGAAAATTCTTCATTCGGACATGAGTAAATCTACTATGTTTTGTGCTAAATTACTTAGCGCATGCGCACTGCGCATTTTTGCCTTAATCGCTCCGTTGCAAAAATCGGCAGCGAGCGAACAACTCGGAATGACCCCCATTATGCGACACAAGAGAGCGTACCCCTACACCTCACAAGGCAAACCCTGTAAAAATTATTTGGATTAAATATGAATAACCCCTTTATTTGGAGTAAATAATATACAGCACAGGACAGCACCACTGAATTTATATGGCAGCACCACTGGACTGGATTTATACAGAATTCTATGGATTTATATGGAATTATACAGCAGGATAACTGGAATTATATGGCAGTATCACGGGAATTATACGGCAATATCACAAGAATTATACGCCAGTATCACGGGAATATATACGCCAGTATTCCTAGAATTATATGGCAATATCACAGGAATTATACGGCAATATCACAGGAATTATACGCCAGTATCACGGGAATTATACGCCAGTATTACGAGAATTATATGCCAATATCACAGGAATTATACAGCAATGTCACAGGAATTATACGCCAGTATTCTGAAAATTATACGGCAATGTCACAGGAATTATACAGCAATATTATAGGAATTATACGCCAGTATTCCGAGAATTATACGGCAATGTCACAGGAATTATACGACAGTATTCCGAGAATTATATGGCAATATCACAGGAATATAAATCAGTATTACGGGAATTATATGGCAGTATCACAGGAATTATACGTCAGTATTCCGAGAATTATACAGCAATATCACAGGAATTATACGCCAGTATCATGGGAATTATACGCCAATATTTCAAGAATTATATGGCAATGTCACAGGAATTATATGGCAATGTCACAGGAATTATACGTTAGTATCATGGGAATTTTATGGCAGTATCAAAGGAATTATACACCAGTATTCTGAGAATTATATGGCAATATCACAGGAATTATACGGCAATGTCACAGGAATTATACGCCAATATCATGGGAATTATATGGCAGTATCACAGGAATTATACGCCAGTATTCCGAGAATTGTATGGCAATTTCACAGGAATTATACGTCAGTATCACAGGAATTATACGCTAGTATCACGGGAATTATATGGCAGTATCACAGGAATTATACGACAGTATTCAGAGAATTATTCGGCAATATCACAGGAATTATACGCCAGTATCACAGGAATTATATGGCAGTATCACAGGAATTATACGCCAGTATTCCGAGAATTATACTGCAATATCACAGGAATTATACAGCAATATCATAGGAATTATACGTCAGTATTCCGAGAATTATACGGCAATGTCACAGGAATAATAAGCCAGTATTCTCAGAATTATATGGCAATGTCACAGGAATTATACGCCAGTATTCTGAGAATTATACGGCAATATCACAGGAATTATACGCCAATATCATAGGAATTATACGCCAGTTTTCCGAGAATTATACGCCAATGTCACAGGAATTATACGCCAGTATCACGGGAATTATACAGCAAGATCACGGGAATTATACGCCAGTATCACGGGAATTTTACGGCAGTACCACTGGATATATGGCAGCAGAGGACACCACCACTGTGACTGGTCACTGGACTGATGCTGCACAAGACACTTCCCCTGGTCTAATGCAGGACAACACAGAACCACTGAAAGGGACTTATACAGCTACACTGGATATATGGCAGCAGAGGACACCACCACTGTGATCGGTCACTGGACTGATGCTGCACAAGACACTACCCCTGGTCTGATGCAAGACAACACAGCAAAAATGCAAGGGACTTATACAGCAGTCAGCAGCACTGGGTACATATAGCGGCAGAGTACACCAACACTGTGACTGGCTGGACTGATGTAGCATAAGACCAGTGACTACACTGGACTGGACTGAGCAGCACAACACAGCACTAGATTCACCACCGCACTTTCCCGCCCCTACACAGATACTGAGGATGGAGAAACATCCTCTCACTACACTCTCTGAGACTGGAGTAAAAATGGCCGCAACACGCGGCTCCTTATATGGAATCCAAATCCCGCGAGAATCCGACAGTGGGATGATGACATTTTTCCTTGTTCGGGTTTCCGAGTCAAGCGGGAAAACCCGAGCCTGACTTGGATCCGGACTCGAATGGTGAAGTTCGGTACGGTTCGGTTCTCTGAGAACCGAACCCGCTCATCTCTAATTGATAGTACTTGGGAGTTGGTTTGATTGGTTATTGCTAATACAGTACTAATTTGTAAAACATTTTTAAACAGAAATAACTGCCGTGTGTTTGTGCCGCTGCTCTGTTGCTTAGTTTAGCCAGCCAGGCTTTGGCCTATGTTGGTGAACAATACTGTGAGGTCTGAGGTGGTCAAAATTGACTGGAAATTAGTAGAAATTAATGTTATTGGGGTTAATAATACTGTAGTAACAAAAATACCCCCAAATTCTGTGATTTTAGCTGTTTTTATGTTTTTTTCAAAAATCATCCAGATCCAAAACCAAAACCCGAAATGGTGGTTTTGGCAAAACAAATCCAGATACAAAACACGAGCGGAGATCCAGATACAAAATGAAAACACAAAACCTGAAAAGTGTCCGTTGCACATCTCTAGTTTATTATAGAAGGCCATTTTTTATTAAAGAGCCATAAAACATATTTAATATCGAACATTCTGGGTAATACATTTGATTTATTAGTGGTGAAGGATACATCTATATTCTGGGTGTGGTTCGTTTTGTCTAGGTCGACAATGTTTAGGTCGACAGTCACTAGGTCGACATGGATGGAAGGTCGACAGGGTTTCTAGGTCGACATGTGCTAGGTCGACAGGTCTAAAGGTCGACATGAGGATTTTTTTTTGTGTCGTTTTCTTTGTAAAGTGACCGGGACCCCAAATTAGTGCACCGCGTCCCCTCGCATGGTTTGCTTCGCTCGCCATGCTTCGGGCATGGTGCCTTCGCTCCGCTACCGCTTCGCTCGGCACACTTTACCGTTCCAATCGTAGTCCACATGGATCGTTAAGTATGAAAAAATAATAAAATAAAAAAATTTGAAAAACTCATGTCGACCTTTAGACCTGTCGACCTAGCACATGTCGACCTAGAAACCCTGTCGACCTTCCATCCATGTCGACCTAGTGACTGTCGACCTATAGTGGTCGACCTAAACATTGTCGACCTAGACACTGTCGATCTTCAGACCGGATCCCCTATATTCTGCAGAACATAGGAGGTCATTCCGAGTTGTTCGCTCGCAAGCGGATTTTAGCAGATTTGCTCATGCTAAGCCGCCGCCTACTGGGAGTGAATCTTAGCATCTTAAAATTGCGAACGATGTATTCGCAATATTGCGATTACACACCTCGTAGCAGTTTCTGAGTAGCTCCAGACTTACTCGGCATCTGCGATCATTTCACTGCTTGTCGTTCCTGGTTTGACGTCACAAACACACCCAGCGTTCGCCCAGACACTCCTCCGTTTCTCCGGCCACTCCTGCGTTTTTTCCGGAAACGGTAGCGTTTTTTCCCACACGCCCATAAAACGGCCTGTTTCCGCCCAGTAACACCCATTTCCTGTCAATCACATTACGATCGCCAGAACGATGAAAAAGCCGTGAGTAAAATTACTAAGTGCATAGCAAATTTACTTGGCGCAGTCGCAGTGCGAACATTGCGCATGCGCATTAAGCGGAAAATCGCTGCGATGCGAAGATTTTTACCGAGCGAACAACTCGGAATGAGGGCCATAGTGAGAAATCAAACAAGTAAGAAAGAATAAATGTGAGATGCATCAAACCTTAAAGAGTAATAGTGAAGAAGTTCCCCAAAGTAACCAATCAGCTTCTGTTATTTATCTAGTACAGTCTTTGAATAATAATAATAATAATAATAATAATAATAATAATAATAATAATAATAATATAATGTATTTAAATAGTGCTCTTTCTTCAGTAGGACTCAGGGTGCTTAACAGGTAGTCAGAACATGAGAAGGAGGTTTAGCTTTGCATAAAAAATGGGAACCATGCATATAATACAGAGGTAAGGCATCCATTTTGGATCATCAGTTGCAGGACTTTTTATCCTAGCCAGAATGGATCCAGGTGAGGCAGCCATTTCAGGTGCACTGCGTAGGATCACACTGGGAAGAAAGGGCAATGCCTGGAATTGATGACACATCATGGGTGAGATCAAAACAGTAAGTACTAGGAGAGATCCTTGTAAGTCCATCAGAACCATATCGTTTTCATATGACAAGATTGCCAGGTGAGGAAGCCATGTTGGGCGCACTACCACGGCAACTAATTGGTTGCTTTGGACAACTTCTCTACTTTATAACTCTGCAAGGCTTGATACATCTCCCCCTATGTGAGAAAAGAAGCTTATCCCACCCACTATTCTTAGCTCTGCAGCTGCAATGGTCATCTTTAGTATTTGCACTTAAACCAGCCCATTGACAAGTGCAAAAGATCCATCTAAAACAGACGTCCCATATCTGTTTGCACACTACTGTATGATTATCAAGAGGGATGCTCATTTCTCTCCTACTAAACAGAAAAGTTCCATGTAATAGCAAGGTTGCCACCAGGGTGCCGCTGTGAAATGTCCATTTCATGGAAAGTGCAATCCATCAACGGAGGGGATCAATCTGTATGCACGGGTTCGGTATGATGTACCGCCGCACAGGATGCCAAATATCAGTATACCGACATCAGCATCACAAGCGGCTGAATGCCGGCAGGGGGGCATGTGCAGGGAAGCCACTTGCGGCGTTATGGTGGCCCCTTCCGGTGGCGGTATTGTGACAGCCGGGATCCCAACGAGCGGTATGCTAACCACACACCGTATGCACTAGCAGTAGCTGTCTGTGTGCAGATACCAGACTTGGGGTATGCACAGGAGCCAATTACTTTCTTTAGCACGTGCAGTATGCTGAAATCAATTGTGACTTGCATGAAACTAAGGGGGTCGTTCAGATCTGATTGCTGCTGTGCGTTTTCGCACAGTGGGTGATCAGATCCTAATTGCGCATGCGTATGCACCGCAATGTGCAGGCGCGTCAGACAACAGCAACAGGTATCGCCGGCCAGTGATCGGATGGTGCAAAAAAGTAAATTGCACGGGCGTTCGCAAGGTGATTGACAGGAAGAGGCAGTTAGTGGATGGCAACTGACCGTTTACAGGGAGGGTCTGGAAAAATTTGAGAGGAATCAAGCGTTATCAGGGATGGTGTCTGGCGCCAGCTCCAGCCCCAATCAGCAGGAATCAATCGCACTGGAAGAGTAAGTCCTTGGCTGCGCAGAGAATGCACAAACTGATTTTTAGCAGCTCTGCTACACATGCGATCGCACACTTGCACGGCAAAAAATACACTGCCCCTGTATGCGGACGACTATCTGAAGCGCAGGACAGCTAAAAACGCAGCAATCATCTTGGTCCGCCGCCTGCTGACCATGATTGGTCGGATGTCTTCACTGCTGCCGCACAATCCTCCATCTCAACGCTAGTGAAGGAAAATGCTTACAAAATATTATATAGGTGGTACTTTGTCCCCTCTAGACTCCACAAGATGTTTCCTTCCTCTTCGCCCACGTGCTGGAGGGGATGCGGCGGTCATGGCTCCTTCCTCCACATCTGGTGGACGTGCCCCAAGATCATGTTATTTTGGGACTCAGTTGCACACTTGATAAGTACAGTACTCCAGACCCAGGTATCTAAAGACCCTTGGTCTTTTCTGCTGGGCCTTCCCGTTATTAACACACCTCCAAATACCGGTAAATTACTGACACAGATTTTAAATGCTGCTCGCTGCTCAATTGCTCTCCATTGGAAAAAGAAGGAGGCCCCCCTATTAAGCTGGTCATTGATAAAGTATGGTACTTCGCAAGCATGGAAAAAATCACTGCATACCTCCATAACAGATCTTTCCAGTTTCTTGTGGTTTGGGAATTATGGTTTAACTCTCAAGCTCCAGCACGTAGAACGTGCGCCCCTGAGGGCTCCGCGGCACTTCTACTGTGATTTTAGTAGTCTCGCCTCCCATAGAGTAGGTGTGTGACCGTCCTTAATACCACCTTTTCGTGTACCTTAAGTATTACCTCCTATTTTACACTAGCGCTCCGAGCGGTATTTGCTGTATATAGAGACGCGCCGGCGGATCCTCCGACTCTGTCTCTTTTCTCCCTACTCTATACTTTCCTCGTCTTTCCTTTCTCTTCTTTTCTCGCTTTCTCTTTTTCCTTCTTCTCCCTACTGATACAGCCACGAGATTGTTTTTCTTTTTCTTTTTGGTTCCTAATTAATCAAAGTGCTTTGGTCGCTTTCGATGTATACTTTATCTCTATTTCCTTTATTATCAACACAATGTTTTTTTAATATGGGAACCCCATGATCTCTGTTTTTAGATTATATCTCTGCTCTAAGTATAATGTTGTTTTACGGATATACCCTCCCCACCTGTTGTGGGGGGCTAATGTAACCCTGTATAACTTGAATATTAAATAAACACTTTAAAAAAAAAACCCACAGCAATCAGATATGAATTACATCCTAAGAATCATCCCCAGGGGTTAAAGTGAGCCGGAACGGGGCGGAACTGCGTTCCGTCAGTTCCACTTGGAGACGGAACGCATTTCCGCCACCTCCAGCTCACCTAACCCGCTGTGTGCAGCGCTGCAGGGAGATGCCGGGCGCCCGCTGAGATTGTGTTACCAGCGGGTGCCCGGCGGCAGCCGGAGGCAGGAGCTCAGTACTGAGCTCCGGCTTCCGGCGCTGTCACTGTGCACTATGGGGGAGACGTCATGACGTCTCTCTCATAGTGACGAGGAGCGGGCGGCGAGAGAGTACTGCAGCGGTCTGGAAGCGGGAGCGGGGCTCGGTGAGTATTGTGACTGTTTTCTTCCTTTGTGCAGCGGCGCATCTGCCGGGGGCATTACTACTGGGGGGCATCTACTGGGGAGGATCAACTGGGGGCAAACTACTGGGGGACATCTACAAGGGGGCAAGCTACTGGGGGCAAACTACAAAGGGGCATTACTACTGGGGGCAAACTACAGGAGGACATTACTACTGGGGACAAACTACAGTAGGGCATTACTATTGGGGGGGCATCTACTGGGGGACATTACTACTGGGGGCCAACTACAAGGGGGCAAGCTACTGGGGGCAAACTACAAGGGGGCAAGCTTCTGGGGAAAACTACAAAGGGGCATTACTACTGGGGGCAAACTACAGGAAGGCATTACTACTGTGGGCAAACTACAGGAGGGCATTACTACTGGGGCAAACTACAGGAGGGCATTACTACTGGGGGCAAACTACAGGAGGGCATTACTACTGGGGGGGCATCTACTGGGGGACATTATTACTGGTGGCCAACTACAAGGGGGCAAGCTACTGGGGGCAAACTACAAGCGGGCAAACTACAAAGGGGCTAACTACTGGGGGCAAACTACAGGAGGGCATTACTACTGGGGGCAAACTACAGGAGGGCATTACTACTTGGGGCAAACTACAGGAGGGCATTACTACTGGGGGCAAACTACAGACGGGCATTACTACTGGGGGCAAACTACAGGAGGGCATTACTACTGGGGGCATAACTACAGGGGCTAAACTACTGGGGGCATTACTACTGGGGGCTAAACTACAAGCGGGGCATAACTACAGGGACTAAACAACTGGAGGCATAACTACAGGAGCTAAACTACAAGGGGGCAAACTACAGGGGGGCATAACTGATGGTGGCTAAACTACAAGCAGGCTAACTACTGGGGCTAAACTACTGGGGGCATCACCACTGGGAGGCTACACTAAAGGGGGGGGATAAACTACCGGGGTCATAACTGCAGGGGCATTACTACTGGGGGCATAACTACTAGGGCTAAACTACAGGGGGCTAAATGACTGGGGGTATTACTACAGGCAACATTACTACTGGGGGGGCAATACTACACAGGGGCATTACCATTAAGGGCATTACTACTGGGGGCCCTTCTAATGATGGCATTGTAAAGGGGGCACTTCATAAGGGGCATCACTCCTGGGGACATAAGGGGCATTACTATTACGGGCATTGCATAAGGGGCACCACTACTATGGGCTCTATATATGGGACACTACCACTGAGGGCACTACCAGTACAGTGGACATTGCATAAGGAGCGCTACTACTGTGGGCATTGTATAAGGAGCACTACTACTGTGGGCATTGTATAAGAAGCGCTACTGCGATGGGCATTATGTGTATTACGGGGTGCTACTACTGTGAGCATTCTTACTATTCTGTGACCATGCCCCTTTATTTTTGAGACCACACCCATTTTCTGCGTAGGCGCGCGCAATACCTTTTTTACATGGGTGCCGTGCGGTGGGGGGTGAGTTCCACCACCTCTCTACGACCACTTTAAGCACTGATCATCCCCAAAGACTTATGAGCTTCTTACAGTTCCAGAGATGACCCCCTGGTTACAGAGGGATTCCTAAACCAACCTTGGTCAAAATTGACTCATTCTATAGAAGCTCCTCAGCACATGTTGCCACTACTCCTTCTTTTTTTCTAGTTGTAATCATTTCCTCCTGCATACAGTATATTGCACAGCAATTAATCCATCCACACCATACATTTCACCAAACATTGTAATTTTTAAAATTTCTGAATAGCAGAACAATTTCTGGGCTTTGTTATAAGCAACATAGTCTAATGGTGTGTACACACGGTGAGATTTTTTATTTCGATTTTGACTATATAGTCAAAATCGCAAGAAAAATTTGTGCAAATCGCAAGGCGTTATGCCACTTGCGATCCCGATGCGCGGTCCCGCCAGGTCGGGATCGCAAGAAAAGATAGACTGTGCAGGCAAGTCAATCCTTGCTAGATCGGTGTACTATATAGTTCATCTCACATGTCAGTTAGATCTCACATAAGCCAAAATCTCACATAAGCCAAAATCGTAAGCACACATAGTCCATATCTCAAGAAAAGTTAGTCAAAATCGGTGGTGCTGGGCTCTGGGAAGTTCAGGGGAAATCGCAAAGTGAAAATCGGGCACAGCAAGGATCTCACCGTGTGTACACACCATAATGCAGTTTTATCAAAGTCACCTATCAGTACCAAGTCTAAAGATTTTCCCTTTTTTTGCTTGATGCATTCCACAATTTGTATTCTATCCAGGTATAAAAATGGGACTGCTAGTGCAGGGCTGGTTAACAAGCTGCATAGAAAATTCCTAAAAAGTATATTTTCGCATTTATTTGTTTTGTCCTAAACAGTTTGCAACTCACTAAGGGGTATATTTACTAAAAGTTGATTTGGTTCGATGTTGATCGATTTTTGATCAAGGTTGGGTCAATTTTTTATTGATTTTGTGTTTCAGGGTCTAAATCACGCAATTACTAACAGATGTTTTAACATACTTTAAAAAAAAACGCAAAAAAATCAACTTTTAGTAATTATCGGGTGTATTTAGTAAAAATCAATCTGGGTCGATGTTTGTTCGATGTTTGGACAATGTTTGGTTGATTTTGTATTTCAAAGTCTAAATCACACATTTACTAACAGATGATTTTATAAAAAATTTTTAAACAATGTCAAAATTCATCTGTTAGTAAACATGTAATTTAGATCCTGAAACACCAAATTATTCAAAAATCGACTTTTACGGGTATATTTACAAAAATTCGTATTTTCCCGTTTGAGGTCAAAGTTCAATCACGAATGACATCGAAAGTGTAAAGTTGCAACTTTTTGAATTTATTACGACTAATTTACTAAGCTGTCGTATTTTGCATTTTCGGATTTACCGATGTCGATGTCATTCGTTTTTTTTGGCAGTGTTTTACGTGAGTGACTTGTAAAACACTGCCGACTTTAATACAATGAATCTCAGCCGGATCTGAGAGATCCGTGCTGGGCTTCATTGTGCACCTTTTTTAAAAATGAAATCAGTGTTAAAATCAAAAATAAAATTGCGTGGGGTCCCCCCTCCTAAGCCAAACCAGCCACGGGGGACAAAAAGCGTAGGGGTCCCCCATATTTCTGAAACCAGCACCGGGCTCCACTAGCCAGATACATAATGCCACAGCCGGGGGACACTTTTATCTAGGTCCCTGCGGCCCTGGCATTACATAACCAACTAGTCACCCCTGGCCGGGGTACCCTGGAGGAGTGGGGACCCCTTCAATCAAGGGGTCCCCCCCCCTCTAGCCACCCAAGGGCCAGGGGTGAAGCCCGAGGCTGTCCCCCCCATCCAAGGGCTGCGGATGGGAGGCTGATAGCCTTTTTGACAAAAAATGAATATTGTTTTTAGTAGCAGTACTACAAGTCCCAGCAAGCCTCCCCCGCAAGCTGGTACTTGGAGAACCACAAGTACCAGCATGCGGAGGAAAACCGGGCCCGCTGGTACCTGTAGTACTACTACTAAAAAAATACCCCAATAAAAACATAAGACACACACCTTGAAAGTAAAACTTTAATGCATACATCCACACCTCCATATACACATACTTACCTATGTTCACACGAGGGTCGGTCCTCTTCTCCATGTAGAATCCATGGTGTACCTGTTGAAAAAATTATACTCACAAAATCCAGTGTAGATGGCTCCTCTTTTAATCCATTTGCAATCCAGGTACTTTGCAAAATAACAAAACGGACACCCAACCTCGCACTGAAAGGGGCCCCATGTTTTCACATGGGACCCCTTTCCCCGAATGCCAGGAACCCCCTCTGACTTATGTCTAAGACGGTTCCATCAGCCAATCAGGGAGCGCCACATTGTGGCACCCTCCTGATTGGCTGTGTGCTCCTGTAGTGTATGACAGGCAGCACACGGCAATGTTACAATGTAGCGCCTATGCGCTCCATTGTAACCAATGGTGGGAACTTTGTGGTCAGCGGTTGACCCGGCAGAGCCCGGTGCTGATTGTTTAAATATGGGGAAACCCCTATCATTTTTTTACCCATATTTTTTCAACCAGGGCCGGCTCAAAGAGCCCGAGGCTGGTTTGGCTTAGGAGGGGGGACCCCACGTATTTTTTTTTATTTAAAAATAACACTTTCCCACCCCTTCCCACTGAAAAACATGCACGGATCTCATGGATCCGTGCATGCCTATCCAAACACGGGGAAAAAAAGCAGGTCTGTTTTTTTTTAACACTTTTCCACGAATTGTATTTCAGCACGGCAGTGTTTGGCTATTGTCGGCAGTGTTTGTGATTTGCACTTTTTAGTAAATTACCGATTTCTACCAAATTCCAGGCGTATTTGACCGATGGTGTATTGATTCGTAAATTTTTCCTAGGACTTCCAAAATATTACGAATGCCCTCATCACTGCCGTGATTTGAGTTTAGTAAATTCCCGAGATGACACTTTGAAGAAAAAACGTAATCTCGGTCAAAATCGGGACCTTAGTAAATATACCCCTTAGTATATAGAAAAGGTCAGCTATGTGTTGCCATCTGCTGACCACTAGTGGTATGTCACCAGCTACACTTTTTCTTTCATTTAAAGTAAAATGTAATGAACAACAATTTATAAAAATTATAAAAATTCCAGATTGTTAACATTTTTACAGTGTGATTTCTAAGCAACACTTCTTCTTCATTGAATAAACTGCTTCAAATTATCTGTGATTTCTGTTGTAAAAATAGAACTTCCGTAGTAGTTTTAAAATGTTTTCCCCTTAGATGTATATCATTTAATGGTGCAATTCTAGTTCACTTTTACTATCAAAAAAGTATCTTATCTGTCCATGGGGCCAGAGAAGCAGTCTCCACTGCCTGTGTGGTGGTGGTGGTGGTGGTGGTGGTGGTGGGTTAGGGATTAATACACCAGGGCCGGTGCTAGGGTGTTCGGTGCCCTCCTGCAAACTATAATTTTGCGCCCTCCCTCCCTTAACTCATAAAGAGACAGCGCACGCCTAAGGCGTGTGCCGCAAAAAGGGTGTGGTCTCACACAGGGAGGTGTGTGGTTACACCCCTATCTCGACACCCCCTTCCCCCATCTATTTTACCTCCCCTCTTTACCTTTCTTTCTCCCACTATTTTGGTAATTACAGGGAGGGTAAGGGCAGTGATGCTGAGTGAGAGTTAGAGGGAGAGTGATGGTGAGGACAATGATGCTGAGGGGGAGTTGAAAGATGAGGACAGGGATACTGACAAGAGTTAGAGGGAGCGTGAGGGCAGGAATGCTGACGGGGAGTTAGAGGGAGGGTGACGGCAGTGAAGCTGAGCATGAGTTAGTAGGAGAGAGAGGGTGAGGGAAGTGACGCTGACAGGAAGTTATAGGGAGTGTGAGGGCAGGGTCACTAACAGGGAGTTCGAGGGAGGATGAGGGCAGGGACATAGACGTGGTGTTAAAGGGAGGGTGAGGGCAGGAATGCTGATGGTGAATTAGGGGGAGCGTGAGGGCAGGGGCGCTGAGGGGAACTTAGAGGGAGCGTGAGGGCATTGATGCTGAGTGGGAGTTAGAGGGAGGGTGACGGCGGGGAAGCTGACGGGGAGTAAGGTGAACTTTAAGGGCATGGACGCTGGTGGGTAGTTAGAGGGAGCGTGGGGTCATATGTATGCAAGATATACTTCTGACATACACCTTCTGAATTTTATTTCAAATTATGTGTATATAAATAAATATATATAATATAAAAAATAAATCAAAATAAATTAAAATAAACAAATGCTTAGTAAACCTGAGTGTGGGGTTTCCTCACAAACTTCATATACAGACTATGCAGAGAGCACCCTGTCACATACCTATTATATGCTTAAGCATTGCCTCCTCTCTTCTTCAGGGAGAGGCAGCTGTTTGGTGATTGCATGCCACAGCTATCTAGCCCTTTGATGTAAAGAGACCACAGCGAAGACGGAGCTCGGGACGGGACTCTGCTAGTGCACTACAGTCTTCCTGGATTTCACTAGGTGGGCGGTGACAGCAGACGTTGATTAATTAATTTATGGAGATAGGAGTAATAGGTGGTCCGGTACATATCCGGACCACCCCTTGATCTCGTCTAATCGGAAAGGACGCAGAGAGATGGGGAGGCGGGCTCCGCTCTTCATGATGCCGGCGCCGCTGCTGGCTGTCACACAGTGTGACAGGCTGAGTAGCCAGCAGCGACAGATCACATTAGCAAGGTTGCAGAGTGGGGACAGCGCCTCTCCAGCACTGCGCCTCACTGCTGGCACTGCCCTGCACCCATTATTTTTAATACTTACCCTCTGGAGTCCTACGGCGCAGCAACAGCACTGCAGAAATCCCTGGGAAAATGGGCAGTAGGAAAATCACTGGGAAAATGGCCACCGTACCATTTCCCCAAGGGACCCTAGTGCCTAGAGCTACAGTGCTAAAAGCTAGAGGGGAGGGAGCCCAGATGGATAAATTACGTATGTTAGGTAATATGCTCAGTCAACTTTGCATATTATGCAAATTGTATATTTTAACAATACATGAAACTCATCATGTATTGCGTTGAAACCCCATTTCTTAGTAATTTCAGAAACATGACATTTATGTAAATATTTTCTTAGCATTTATTTCTTCTTACAAAAAATAGTCTAAATCTTATCAGGGAAAGCAGAATTTTTAGATTTACTGTAGCTAGTTATGGAGAGTAGTGCAATTCTTTGAGTCCTGTAGCACCAGTATTCCGGCTGGCGGCATTGCCGGCAATTGGGATTCCGGCGTCAGTATCCTGACCACAGGGATTCTGACAGCCAGCAAATTAAATAGATCCCGATATAAATATCGGTTATTCTCAGCGATAAAAAACTAAGAATCCTCAACATTGTCAAAGACTATGTGTTCTGTAGCACATACTGTTTTAAGCCACGGCACTGGCTCATTCCTGTTGCCTTTTGCTCACGTATTTTATGTTATATTTCTGTTTGCATGCCAGGATTTCTCATGTACTTGTTTAGAGTACTGTTGTTGGCCGCCTGTGGTGAATCTGTGTAATTGCAGCCTGTTTCCTATGTGTTCAGTCTCACCTGCCAGTAATTAGGCCGTTACCTTGTGCCTGGCTTCCAGCTATCCTGATTGGGGCGTGTTTCCTTCATTACTCAGCTTGCCCTGCATCCAGAGCTGGTGATAGAAGTAGATTATTGTATCTGTATGTTCCTGGTTAGCTTCCTGCAAACCTGTTCCTGGTCCCTGTCAGCTGTTCCTGGTCCTTATCTGTAATTTCTGGTTCCAGTCTGAACTCCTGGTTCTGGTTCCTTTTTGGATCGTGTTCAGTGAAGAGTCCTGTTCGGTTTCCAGCTCTGTCGGCCAGTCCTTGGAACTCCCTTGTGTCATTCCCTTGTGGTATCGTGAGTCTGCAGCTCTGCTGCATTCTGCTTTTAGAGGCCGCATCGTTATTACTTTTCTGTTGTGCTGTGACCTGGAGACTTTGGGATATATTCAATTGCAGTCAAAAACTGCCGTCTGTCGGAAAGATGGCAGTTTTCGACTTTTAAGGTCGAATCCTGATTCGACCTAATCAGAGCTTTTCAACAAGTGGAGGCATTCGACTTGTCGAAAAGCACGTGGATCAGCGGAATAGCTGCCGATCCACGTGTTGATGTCAAAAACGGGGCCAAATCCAACAGGTTTTGGCCCCCTTTTCGACTATCTCAATCCGACATCAAAATGATGTCGGAATGAGATGGACCCGGAGGAGGCGAGGGGGGGGGGGGCGCAGGGAGACAGGGGGACAGCGGGTGGGCATACAGGAGATCAGTGCTAAGATAAGCGCTGCAGCTGGATGTAACTCACCCGCCCGACCTCACGAAACCTTCCACCCGGCTGCAGCACACTGCTGGAGCCGGGTGGAAGCTGCCATGAGGTCGGGCAGGTGAGTGACATCCTGCTGCAGTGCTGTTCCATAGCGCTGATCTCCTCTGGCTGCCGCCGGCTGTCCCCCCACGGCTCGCCCTCCCTCTCGCCTCCTTCGGGTCCCATCTAAAATTCGACTTGAAAAAGTTGAATTTTAGATGGGATTGAATAGGGGTTGTCGGATCCATTCTGACAAATACATGTCGGAATGGATCCGACTTTAATTGAATATACCCTTTTGACTGTTCGATTCTTGACCAGATCTTGCCAGCCGGTGTTCAGGTTTTCGTGGCGTATCCACGCTAACAGTTCTTTATTTATATTTATATTTTTAACATCCCTGAGCATTGTTGCTCTCACTGTTTATTTGCTTATAACATCTAAAACCATTGTTGATCTCATTATCACTCGTGCATTGGTGTTGCGGGGTTAGTTAGGTTCCTCCTTACTTACTCGCAGTCTTGGGTGGTGCCTTCTTACTTTACATCGTAGTTTGGGCGGACCTAATTCACCCATGCAAATGCGGCTGCCGTGGGCACAAGAACTTTAGCACCGCAGGCACCATTCGGCCCCTAAGAGGGGTAACGGAGTCAGGGGTAAAGCACGAGTTGCTGCGGTCATTCATACTGGCCGCAGCTTCACTCATGAGTACTGGAACTCCCTAGTTGTCTCATATTCAGCAGAGTTCCAGGTACTCAGTCTGTAACACATACCATTCAGGGAGAGAGCATAGCGAATTCAAATAAATGTCTATGTTAGATTTGTTTCTTTCCTAAATAGGAAGACTGTTCTAAAATATAATTTTGAGAACAAGAAAGCCACATCATCTACCACATGTTTTAAAGAAATATTTCAAACATCAAAATTTGATTCAACAAAATGATAGATGGGCAGGTGGGGTGGTCCAGTCAAAGAGAGAGCCGCGAAAGCTATGCACAGCTCCCGGCTCTCTGCTTGTGCCCCCCACTGCCCAAAGTACCTGTTTCTAATAAAATTGGGGGGGTGTTGCAAGTCCACACACACCTGACTCACAGCAATCCCCCGTGTGCCATGTCTGCGCGCCCTTGCCCCCCGCCTGTAGTCCGCCTACCTTGCACCACAAGCCTATGGCCTGACTATGCCCCTGGGCCTAATGCTCAATCCCTGGTGGCCTAGGAAGCAAAAAATGTAGGTCCTTACAAGGATATATATTGGTAGATGCTCAATTAGCTTAGTGATATCATTCAGGTGCTCGAAAGGGAGGGGTATTTCTAAGCAAGAAAAAAAGGCATTTGTTTCCCCCAGCACCCTGAATGATAACCGTAACCAGATATAAATTCCACATAATAATAGAATTCAGAGATCTTCGTTACACATATTTGCGCAAATGTGTGAATAAGCCCCAAAGCCGCATCAAGGCGTCTTTGTATATTTGGGGTCCCTAGCGCTATATCTAGGTGCCGGGTGTGGCACCCCAAAACACCAGCATAAGCCAGAAAGCCCAGCGTAGCATACCAGTGAAAAAACTATAGTGTTAATAAATTAGTATTTAGGAAGCCGAAGCTATAGAGAAAGTGATACAAAAATGAAATGCAATTAAAATAGAGAAATAGTGTTAAAAAATTAATAAGTGAAAAGTGTTAATAGAATGTAAAGGTATGCCACACTAAGGCCATCCAGCTCAGCCAGTCCAGAGGCACGACACCTCACACCTCCATTACCCCAATCTGGGTCTAAGATTAACCAGCAAGGAGCCACATGATAATGGCTCCTTACTACAATATGTCTAAGCTAAGAGCTACCTACCTTGGAGCAACCCCATAATGCTCCATGTGGCATGTCAGGGCCTGCACCTCCTCCTAATGCAGGAACCTCTCTGCCTCTCACAACAAACATATATATTGGTAGATGCTCAATTAGCTTAGTGATATCATTCAGGTGCTCGAAAGGGAGGGGTATTTCTAAGCAAGAAAAAAAGGCATTTGTTTCCCCCAGCACCCTGAATGATAACCGTAACCAGATATAAATTCCACATAATAATAGATTTCAGAGATCTTCGTTACACATATTTGCGCAAATGTGTGAATAAGCCCCAAAGCCACATCAAGGCGTCTCTGTATATTTGGGGTCCCTAGCGCTATATCTAGGTGCAGGGTGTGGCACCCCAAAACACCAGCATAAGCCAGAAAGCCCAGCGTAGCATACCAGTGAAAAAACTATAGTGTTAATAAATTAGTATTTAGGAAGCCGAAGCTATAGAGAAAGTGATACAAAAATGAAATGCAATTAAAATAGAGAAATAGTGTTAAAAAATTAATAAGTGAAAAGTGTTAATAGAATGTAAAGGTATGCCACACTAAGGCCATCCAGCTCAGCCAGTCCAGAGGCACGACACCTCACACCTCCATTACCCCAATCTGGGTCTAAGATTAACCAGCAAGGAGCCACATGATAATGGCCCCTTACTACAATATGTCTAAGCTAAGAGCTACCTACCTTGGAGCAACCCCATAATGCTCCATGTGGCATGTCAGGGCCTGCACCTCCTCCTAATGCAGGAACCTCTCTGCCTCTCACAACAAACATATATATTGGTAGATGCTCAATTAGCTTAGTGATATCATTCAGGTGCTCGAAAGGGAGGGGTATTTCTAAGCAAGAAAAAAAGGCATTTGTTTCCCCCAGCATCCTGAATGATAACCGTAACCAGATATAAATTCCACATAATAATAGAATTCAGAGATCTTCGTTACACATATTTGCGCAAATGTGTGAATAAGCCCCAAAGCCGCATCAAGGCGTCTTTGTATATTTGTGGTCCCTAGCGCTATATCTAGGTGCAGGGTGTGGCACCCCAAAACACCAGCATAAGCCAGAAAGCCCAGCGTAGCATACCAGTGAAAAAACTATAGTGTTAATAAATTAGTATTTAGGAAGCCGAAGCTATAGATCCCTGGTGTCCTAGGAAGCAAAAAATGTAGGTCCTTACAAGGTCCTACCTTATGGTGGAGAAAGCTGCAGTGGGGAGCTTCCCAGCTCTATTTCTTCCCACCACTGCAGTGCTTCTCAGTCTTGGATGGGCTCTTCTGCCACTGGCCTGTCCTGGCCAGCGGCGGCGCCACCTCCTCTTCGCGTCCAGCCACCGCTGGACATCTTATTCTTGGACAGCGGTGTCTTCTGGCCTCTTCCGCGGCCTCAGGAACGCTTCACCACTCTTCTGTGCGGCCTCTACTCTCCTGGTCCTGGCGGCATCTGACGTCAGATTCCGGGGCCAGGTGTGGAGTGGCAAGCTCCGATTGGCTCGCTGCGGCTGCTTCCTATTGGCTGCCGCTCCACAAGCTGTGATTGGCTCACAGAGAGCACCGGATTCGAAAGCCTGCGGGCGGCACTTCCAATTGGCTGCCGAATCGGCACCAAGTTTGAAGCATCGCATCCACGGCACTGCCCGCCACCTCTAGTCTACCAGCACTGGAATCAGACACTCAAACCCAGTACTGTCTGTCGCTGCACTGATGTGCCCTGTGACACAGGGCACATCTCTAGACGAGTTCTGTGCTTATGCAAGTTTTGCTCTAATGTTTTTAAACTTGCATGTTTCTCGCATTTTCCCAACTCGTAATGGACAAACTCGCATCCAGTTGTTTTTCCATTTTCAACATACAGCACAACTCACCCAATATGATAGAGAGTGGGTTGTGAACATGCACCAAAAACTTTACCACCAACTCACCCCCAAAAACCCCCCAGCTTTTGTTAAATGAGCTCAAAGTGACACCATACTGCAAAAAAATGAAAAATCACTGTAAAAGCCCATTAACACTAACTAAACGTATCTAAAAACTATCTAAGCTAAAAGAAATTACCAATAATGAACCCCCTAAATAGTGTACCAACATGTAAGCTAAAAAATCCATTACCCAAAATGTAATCCATCAATAGTGTACCCACATGTAAGTTAAAGAATAACTTTACCCAAAAGGTAAACCTAATTTACACAAATAGCAACATACTTTAAAAAATAAAGCCAGAAAAAAAGTCTAAAACATTTTACTCAACACAGTAAGAAGAAAAAACAAAACATACTGAAAAATTCAACAACAACAAAAAAACCACACACTGTGCCTGGTGGATTGTAAGTGGTGATGCTGTTTGTGGGTTGTGGTTTGGAAGCTTATGCTGGAGACACCAGCTCCCTGTAGAGATTGAGTAGGGCCTGTGTTTGCACACTGATGGCCTGGGTCATCTACATCATTATGGTCACTGGCCATCCTTTTGTGGGTCCCATGGGCCACTGTGGTCACCCGATTCAGTATTCTCAGTTCGGGGGTTATGGCATTTATCTGAGTGGTTGGGTGGCCATTAATGACATCTGGGCCTGACAAAAATAGTCCAGGGACTGGGCCATTTTTTGCAGGTTTGGGCTGGCTTCATGTGGTGGCTGTGGCTCCACAGGTACAGAATGAGGATGAAGGTCTCGTCCTTATCCTTCTCCTCATCTAAGTAGGCCCAAGGTGTTGGCAGGACCACAGGTGCTGGTGGGCGTACATGAGAAGCAAGCCGTACGTGAGAAGGAACTGAAAATAAGAGAGTAATGGTTAGTAAATATACTTTACTAACTTTACTGCACAAAAAGCACTGTTACTAGAAATGCAGGTCACCATGCATGTGTAACAGATAGCCATGCTTGAGCACAGGTACATTCATTAGGGACTCCATTATATTAATGAAAACACCTCAATGCAAAAATAGTTTTTAAGAGAAATTTAGATAGCTATTTCTATAAATACAAATAATTATACAGTATATTATGCTTTAAAACTACAGTGGTGCTGTGAAAATAAAGGTACACTGGCATTGTCTTGTATGATGTAAAATTACAGGGGTGCTGTGAAAATATAGGGGTGCTGGCCCTGTCCTGTATGCCATAAAAATACAGGGGTGTTGTGAAAATAAAGGTACACTGGCCCTATCTTGTATGCTGTAAAAATACAGGGGTACTGTGAAAATATGAAGGTGCTGGCCCTGTCCTGTATGCTGTAAAATTACAGGGGTGCTGTTGTTAAAATAAAGGTACACTGGCCCTGTCTTGTATGCTGTAAAATTACAATGGAGTTATTAAAATACAGGGGTGCTGGCCCTGTCCTGTATGCTGTAAAAATACAGGGGTACTGTGAAAATAAAGGTACACTGGCCTTGTCTTGTAAGCTGTGAAAATACAGGGGTGCTGGCCCTCTTGTAAGCTGTAAAAATACAGGGGTGCTGGCCCTCTTGTAAGCTGTGAAAATACAGGGGTGCTGGCCCTCTCCTGTATGCTGTAAAATAACAGGGGTGCTGTTGTTAAAATACAGGTACACTGGCCCTGTCCTGTATGCTGTAAAAAATAAAGGGGTGTTGTTAAATACAGGGGTGCTGGCCCTTTCTTGTATGCTATAAAAATACAGAGGTGTGTGAAAATACTGGGCTGCTGGCACTGTCCTGTATGCTGTAAAAATTACAGGGGTGCTGTTGATAAAAAAAAAGTACAATGGCATTGTCTTGTATGCTGTCAAATTACAGGGGTGCTGTGAAAATAAAGTTACGCTTGCCCTGTCTTGTATGTTGTAAAAATACAGGGATGCTGTTAAAATGCAGGGGTGCTGGCCCTGTCCTGTATGCTGTAAAATTGCAGGGGTGCTGTTGTTAAAATAAAGGTATACTGGCCCTGTCTTGTATGCAGTAAAATTACAGGGGTGCTGTTATTAAAATAAAGGTACAGTGGCCCTGCCTTGTATGCTGTACAATTACAGGGGTGCTGTTGTTAAAATAAAGGTACACTGTCTTGTTTGCTGTAAAATTACAGGGGTGCTATGAAAATAAAAATACACTGGCCCTGTCTTGTATGCTGTAAAAATACAGGGGTGCTGCGAAAAAAAGGTACACCGGCCCTGTCTTGTATGCTGTAAAAATACAGGGGTGCTGTGAAAATAAAGGGGCACTGTTCTGTGTGCTGTAATGTGAAATAGAGAACAAACATTTGGAGGAAAAAATATTGAAAGATCAGGAACCACTTCCAGATCCTAGTACTAGTGCTGAAGCTGCTGATGTTACCAGTCATGACATTGACGTTGCAATTCCATCAACATCATCTGCTAAGGCCAAGGCCCAATGTCATAGAGGGCATGTAAAATCCAAGATGCAAAAATTAATAACCAGGAAAAAAAAAGAAAATTATCTGATGAGAAACGTAAAATTGGCAATATGCCATTCACAACACGAAAGGGCAAGAAAAGGCTGAGGCTTTGGCCTATGTTCATGACTGGTGGTTCAGCTTTTTATGAAGATAGAAGCCCTCCTCCCTCTCAAAAAAATATAAAAATTAAGCTTGTTAAAGGAAAAGAAAAAAAACAACTGTACAGAGATATCACAAATCCCCAAGGACAGTCCAAATGTGTCCGCGGTTGCGATGTCTTAACCTGACCTTTCCATAACTGTTTGAGAAGAGGAGGCGCCTACCACCATTTGCATGCACTCTCCAAGTGCTGGAAGGAGCACAGCCAGTCCAGTTGCTGATACTGAGAATGAGGATGTCACTGTAGAAGTACACCAGGATGAGGAGGATATTGGTGTAGCTGGCGCTGAGGAGGAAGTTGATGATGAGGATTATGATGGTGATGTGGTTTGTTTGAATAAGGCACCAGTGGAGACAGTTGTTGTCCTTGGGATAAAAAAGCTCATTGCCATGCCTGGGCAAAATACCAAAAAATCCACCTCTTCGGTGTGGAATTATTTCTCCACAAATCCGGACAAGTGTCAAGCCATATGCAGCCTTTGTCAATCCATAATAAGTAGGGGTAAGGACGTTAACCACCTAGGAACATCCTCCCTTATACGTCACTTGCAGCACATTTATCAAAAGTCATTGTCAAGTTCAGAAACTTTGGATTGGAGTGTGACCAGTCCAGTGACAACTAGCTCCCTTTGTTCTGTTGTATCCAAGCATCTGCAATCCACAACACCAACTACCTCAACGTCAATTTCCTCCTCAGTCAGGAATGTAAGTAGTCCTGCAGGCCATGTCACTGGCATGACTGAAGAGTCCTCTCCTCTCCGGGATTCATCTGGTAGATCCTTGAGTGGTACACCTACTGCTGCTACCGCTGCTGTTGTTGCTTCTGTTAGTCGATCGTCAACCCAGAGAGGAAGTCGGAAGACCACTGGTACTACTTTAACTAAGCAACTGACTGTCCAACAGTCCTTTGCGAGGAAGATGAAATATGACAGCACAGAGGCCATAACAACTATGCTGGTGTTAGACGTGCGTCCGGCATCCGCCATCGGGATTTAGACAATTGATGGATGTACTATGTCCCCGGTACCAAATCCCATCTAGATTCCACTTCACTAGGCAAGCGATTCCCGGACTGTACAGGGACATTAAGAAAAGTGTTCTCAGTGTCCTCAAAAATGCTGTTGTACCCAATGTCCACTTAACCATGGACATGTGGACAAGTGGAGCAGGGCAAACTAAGGACTATATGACTGTGACAACCCACTGGGTAGATGTATTGCCTTCCGCAGCAACAACAGCAGCGGCACCAGCAGCAGCATCTCTCAAGCAAGAACTCGCTCCTAGGCAGGCTATGCTGTGCATCACCGGTTTCCATAAGAGGCACACCGCTGACAACTGAGGGACATCATCGCACAATGGCTTACCCCACTTAGACTCTCCTAGGGACTTGTGATATCTGACAGCGCCACCAATATTGTGTGTGCATTACATCTGGGCAAATTCCAGCATGTCCCATGTTTTGCACATACAATTAATTTGGTGGTGCAGAATTATTTGAAAAATGACAAAGGCATGCAGGAGATGCTGTCGGTGGCCAGAAAAATTGCGGGCCACTTTCGACATTCAGCGACCGTGTGCCAAAGACTGGACCACCAGCAAACACTCCAGTACCTGCCCTGCGATCACCTGAAGCAGGAGGTAGTAATGAGGTGTTATTCAAACCTCTATATGCTTCACAGGATAGAGGAACAGCAAAAGGCCATTCAAGCCTATACATCCACCTATGATATAGGCAAAGGAGGGGAAATGCACCTGACTCAAGCACAGTGGAGATTGATTTTCATGTTGTGCAAGGTTCTCCAACCCTTCGTACTTGCCACACGTGAAGTCAGTTCAGACACTGCCAGCTTGAGTCAGGTCATTCCCCTCATTAGGCTGTTGCAGAAGCAGGTGGAGAAATTGAAGGAGGAGCTAAGATGGAGCGATTCCTGTAAATATGTAGGACTTGTGGATGGAGCCCTTCATTCGCTTTGCACTACATTTTGGCCACCGTGCTCGATCCTAGGTTTAAATCCTACATATCTCTTTCCGACGGACACAAGTCTGCAGAGGCGCAAAGACCTGCTGGTGAGAAAAAGGGCAACTCAAGCGGAACATGACCCGTCAATGGCTTCTACTTCATTTTTTCTTGCAACTGGGGCTGCAAGGAAAATAATAAAATTTCCTAGCCAACCCGCTGGCGGTGATGCAGCGCAGTCAGGAGCAAGTGTTAACATCCTGTCCGGACTGAAGGAGGTGCCTACAATTACTGACATGTCTACTGTCACTGTATATGATGCTGTCACCATTGAAAGAATGGTGGAGAATTATATCTGTGACAGCATCCAAGTAGGCATGTCAGACAGTCCATATGTATACTGGCAGGAAGACGAGGCACTTTGGAGGCCCTTGAACAAATTGGCTTTATTTTACCTAAGTTGCTCCCTCTCCAGTGTGCACTCCGAAAGAGTGTTTTGTGCAGCCGATAACCTTGTCATCAATCGGTGTAGGAGGTTACTTCCACAAAATGTGGAGAAGATGATGTTCATCAAAATGAATTATAAATTCCTCCAGGAAGACCTTTACCATAAATTGCCTCTAGAAAGTACAGAGGGACCTGTGATGGTGAATTCCAGTAGGGACGAATTAATACTCTGTGAGGATGAGGATGTAAACACTGAAAGGGGTGAGGAATCAGAGGACGAGGTCAACATCTTGCCTCTGTAGATCCAGTTTGTGCAAGAAGAGATTGATTGCTTCTTTTTTGGTGGGGGGCCAAACAAACCAATCATTTCAGCCACAGTCGTTTGGCAGACCCTGTCGTTGAAATGACTGATTTGTTAAAATGTGCATGTCCTGTTTACAGTGCCACATTAAGGTCCACATGGGCCTGGAGCTGAAATGTATGAAGGGCCTATTGTGTGACTTGGCAGGAGGTGTGACAAGCGCTGTGGTAGGGGTGGTCAAAATAGTGTGTGTGGCCTGTGCCATGGGTGTGGCTATCTCTATGGAGGTCATAGCTAGTGCCTACCTTCAACCATTTAATAGAGGAGCAGAACAACAGACCAATACATACAGTGGTCATTTCAGTGGGAATTTTGAAGTGGGGGTATGGGAAATGAAACCTGATTACTGTTGCGTGCGCCTATAAAGGGGACATGGCCACTGAAAAGGAGTGTGTCCTTAAAAGTATATGCATTAGTGCGCTCCCTCCCCTCCTAGTCTGTATATGCATTAGTGTGAGTAGAATCTATATCCCCAGCGCCTTAAGGACCCAGATGTGACATCAGCTGGGGGCGGAAGTTGTCTTATGCCGTTACAGCATTTGAATTTTGTCTCCAATCTAAGTTTGTTGTAAGTTATTTTTCTTGGGGGGGGGGGGGGTTTGGCTCCATTGTACCCTTGCAGGCTCGCGTCACTCGCCACACTTTGGGGCCAGAGTCTCACTTCATTTGGCACAGGTTACTATTCCAATAGACGGTGACGTTGACCCAGTATATTATGGCAAAGGTCCTTTCAGCAATGGGGATCTAGGCACTACCAATTTATGTGCCCCCCTCCCCTCCTAGTCTGTATATGCATCAGTCTGCCCCCCTCCCCTCCTAGTCTGTGTATTAGTGTTCCGCCCTCCCCTCCTAGTCTGTAAATGTGTCAGTGTGCCTGCCTCCCCTCCTAGTTTGTATGTGTATTAGTGTGCTCCCCCTCCCCTCTTAGTCTGTATATGCGTCAGTGTGCCCCCCCTCCTAGTCTGTATATGTGTCAGTGTGCCCACCTCCCCTCCTAGTCTGTATATGCATCAGCGTGCCCCCTCCCCTCATAGTCTGTATACTGTATGCTGTAGTCAGGGCTGGTTCTATACCTTGTGGCGCCCATGGCGAACGTTTCCTTTGGCGACCCCCTCTCCCCATTGAAAACAGGGATAGAGCACGCAGAAGGCGTGTGCAAAAAAATATAGGGGCATGGCTTCACAAGAAGAGGTGTGGCAACATAATTGTACCAAATCACATTACACCGCACAATAGTGTCTGTCAGTCACATTACACCATACAGTAGTACCCCTTATACATGCCAGGTAGAACCCTTTATACATGCCAGGTAGAACCCTTTATACACATTGCACCAGGTACAGCTCCTTATACACCTTGCAACAGGTAGAGCCCCTTTTTATACACATTGCGCCAGGCAGAGCACCTTTTTATACACATTACGCCAGGCAGAGCCCCTTATACACATTGCACCAGGCCTAGCCGCTTATACACATTGCACCAGGCAGAGCCCCTTTTATACACATTGTGCCAGGCAGAGCCCCTTTCAGACACATTGTGCCAGGTAGCTCCTTACACACTTTGCGCCAGGTAGCCCCTTATACACATTGCGACAGGTAGCCCCTTATACACATTGCGACAGGTAGCCCCTTATACACATTGCGACAGGTAGCCCCTTACACACATTGCGACAGGTAGCCCCTTACACACATTGCAACAGGTAGCCCCTTATCTACATTGCGACAGGTAGCCCCTGATCCACATTGCGACAGGTAGCCCTTTATATACATTGCGACAGGTAGCACTTTATATACGTTGCGACAGGTAGCCCCTTACACACATTGCGACAGGTAGCCCTTTACACACATTGCGACAGGTAGCCCTTTATACACATTGCGACAGGTAGCGCCTTACACACATTAAGACAGGTACCCCCTTATATACATTGAGACAGGTAGCCCCTTATATACACTGAACCAGATAGTCCCTTACATACATTGCACCATGTAGCCCCTTATATACATTGCACCAGGTAGCCCTTATACAAATTGTGACAGGTAGCCCCTTATCTACATTGCGACAGGTAGCCCCTTTTTTTTTCATTGAACTAGGTAGCCTGAACTAGGTAGCCTCTTTTATACATTATGACAGATAGCTCCTTTAATACATTGCGACAGGTATCTCCGAGAGAGGGAGGGAGAGAAAAGGATCAAGAGAGATGGAGAGAGGGATCAAGAGAGGGAGAGGAGAGCGGGGGAGAGAGAGAAAGAGGGGGAGGGAGAGAGAGAGGGAAAGAGAGAGAGAGGTGGAGAGGAGAGAGAAAGAGGAGGAGAGAGAGAGAGGGAGGGAGAGAGAGAGTTTGTGCTCGTCACTTACCAGCATCAGCACCGGCTCCAGTTTGTCCCCAGCGTGAAGCAAGGCAGAAGTAAGTAGCAGCAGGCGTGCGGAAGACAGCTGGTGTCGGCTGGGGGGGGGTGCTGGCCAAGGCAGTGTGCGGTACGGGTGGTGGCAAGTGCAGGTGCAGCGTGGGAGACGGTCAGCGCGGGTGCGGCGTGGAAGACGATGTGTTGTGTGGGAGGCGGCCAGTGCGGGTACTGCGTGGGAGACGGTGTGCGGTACGGGAGGCGGCCCGCATGATGTGGGTGGATGGGAGGCGGCCAGTGGGGGGTGAGGGCAGCGAGCTCGGAGGTGGTGTGGCTGTTTCGTTGCGGTGCCCCTCCTCCTCTGGCCTGGCCGTCCTCCTCATCAGCAGCACTATTGTGAGGGGGGAGGAGATGAGAGAGGAGAGCTGCTCCTCCTCCCTGGCCAGGCAGTTGAATAACCTGTGGAAAGGAGAGCGGCCCCTCCTCCTGCTTCGGCCGTGATTTACACACTGTCGGCGGGGGCACTGTGTCACGGCAGCATACAATGAGTCAATGTGACTCATTGTAATGCCGTCGGCTTTGGGCCTCTTCACTGCGGCGGGCGGTGGGCCTATTTTCAATGGGGGGCCTGGAGCTGCAGCTCCATCCGCCCCATTGTTAATCCGGCCCTGCCTGTTTATATAACTTAAGGGTGGGTGGTAGGGCCCAAGGACAATTCCATCTTGAACCTCTTTTTTCTTCTTTGCCCTTTGTGCTCTTTGGGGCCTAGTTTTTAAAATTGCCATCCTGTTTGCCACTGCAGTGCCACTCCTAGATGGGTCACGTGTTTGTGCCGCCCACTTGTGTCGCTTAGCTTAGTCATCCAGCTACCTCGGTTCAACCTTTTGGCCTAAAAACAATATTGTGAGGTGTAAGTTGTTCCGTATAGACTGAAAATGTGTGGAAATGAATGTTATTGAGGTTAATAATACCATAGGAACAAATAAAAAAACAAATTCTGTGATATTAGCTGTTTTTATATTGCTGTTTTTAAAAATCCAGATCCAAAACCAAAACCCGAAAGGGTGGTTTTGGCAAAACCAATCCAGATCCAAAACACGAACAGAGATCCAGATCCAAAATCAAAACACAAAACCCGAAAAGTGTCCGCTGCATATCTTCTAAAATGAGGTTCTCAAACGTGGTCCTCAAGGCTCTCCAACAGTCCATCGTTTAGGTATATCATGGCTCAGAACACATGGTTAAATCATATTGACTGATGTGCTAATTAAGTCACCTGTGGCCAAGCACGGAAAAATTTAAAACCTGGGCTGTTGGGGGGCCTTGAGGACTGCTTTTGAGAAACTCTGGTATAAATTATAGCAATACCCATGTGAAAATCAATTATAAGTACAGCTTTATTTTACCACCAACTCTAACCCCCTACACAGTGGTGCAAGTAGAAATATTTTTTCAGTGGTACTGAGTGCTGAAAATGGGTGTGGTCATGTGTTGTGGGGGCGTGAACACATGCTGCTAGTGGGAGTGGCTACATTACACTAGCGGCGTGGCCACACGACAGCCCCCTTTTTTTATCTGGAGACAAGGCTAAACAGATATAGTAATGCCTCCAGTATAATAGAAATATATAATGATACCTCCAGTATAATAGAAATATATAGTAATGCCCCCAATTTAATAATATATAGTAATGCCTCCATTATAAAAGGAAAATACAGCCACTGTCGCACACCCAGTAACCCTGACAAAGTGGGGGGAGCCGTCATGCTGCCAAGCACCATGGTCTTCTGCTGTGTGGCACATTATAATTGTGGTAATGGCAGAGTGTGTGGCAGGTGGTACTGCGTACCCGCTGCCCACTTCTTATGGGTACTCCGTACCCGAGCGTACCTGCATACTTGCGCCGCTGCCCATACAACTCTCTGTCATGCCGGCTGTTAAACTACAACTACATCCCACAACCCTCTTCATGCACTCTCCTGTGTCTAATGTCTGAAAGACTTTTATGCAATCCATAACACACAAGAGCTAACATTTCCAGAAAAAAATGACTTTTTGCCTCATTTTGAGAACTGAATGTGACAGAAGGACCATAGCAGGATTCAGATCAACCTGGAAAACCCAAGTTCAGGTGTTTTCAGATTTCTCAAAAACTGAACCGCTTATCTCTAGTAACAATAAATGTCCCATCTGCATGACTCGGACTGTGGGGGTCATTCCAAGATGATCGCACGCTGCAACTTTTTGCAGCCCGAGCAATCAACTAGACGCCGCCTATGGGGGAGTGTATTTTTGCATAGCAAGGCTGCGATCGCTTGTGCAGCCAAGCTATGCAAAAACATTTTGTGCAGTTTAGGAGTAGGTCCTGATCACTTCAGCCTGTCAGGTCCCGGAAATTGACATCAGACATCCGCCCTCCAAACGCTTGGACACGCCTGCGTTTTCCACTCCACTCCCAGAAAACGGTTAGTTGCCACCCCGGAACGTCTTCCTTTTGTCAATCCCATTGCGATCTTGGCAGCGATCACTTTCCTCATTGATTCAGTCGCTGCCAGGCGTTCCCCATCACCGGGCAGCGACGCGCCTACGCATTGCGCCCGCAGCGCATTCTGGACCCATTTACACGGCTGCGAAAAAAAGCAGCATGCGAACGGGTCAGAATGACCCACCATAATCAGGTTGGATTGCAGATTCTGCTAAAAAGAATCTGCAATCCTTTCTAACACATGCTGCCCAGGGGCCAGTGCAGGGCAAGGCCCTCCAGCATGCTGACTGTCCTGCCCAATGGCTGCAACTGCAATTTAATTGCGGTCACAGCAACTGTGGACGACCCCCTGTTTTTGCAACCTGGTTGCGAAGGCAGGTGCGCCAATATTTTTTCCTTCGGAGTGCCTGCATCTGACATCATGCAGGCGCCCCAAGAAAATGGCGCCGACCCACCCCCATTCATAGTGCCCCATCCCCGCAACCCTGTGTCACCACCCTACCAACGCCTATGACTGTCAATCAGGCAGAAGCGTTCACAGCCAATGGCGCGAATGCGAAGGATGGTACCTGCCCATGTGCATTAGCGGCTAATAGAGCAAATTGTGGTTGTGATACCATAGGGAGCTATTCAACTCGATATGCAAAGTACCGAAAATCTCAATCGATCGATTTTCGGCACATTGCACATGCTGGAAGGATGTGATCACGCTTTTATTGACAGCAGCGGATGTTGCGGGGCGGAGTTATGGTGTTGCGGGGGTGGGGTGGGGAAAATGGGGGCGGATCAGCTTCCTTTTTGGGGCGGCTGCATTACGTCACACACAGCCACTCCGATCAAGAAAATGGCAGCAGACCGCGTGCATTTGCAGTCTAGCTGCGGTTGCAAGGGGTCACCCACAGTTGCTGCGACCGCAATGGGCAGCCCACTCTAAAAGCTGGGCAGCCTTGCCCTGCAATTGGGGGCCCCCAGCTTGTGAAGGAATGGATTGCAGATTCAGCTTGTTAGCAGAATCTGCAAACCGTACTGAATAACCCCCACTGTCTGTTGCTTAGCTACATTGCTGTTTCTTGCGGCGGGCCAGCCGTGCCGTCACACAGGGTGCCCGCAGCTGCACTTTTGCATGCTCTGGGTGCTCCCCCTCCTCCCCGTCATTATTACTCCGCTCGCAGGGTGGAGTTTTGCAAAACTCAACCCCGCGAGCGGAGTACTAATGACAGGGAGGAGGGGGGGTACCCGGAGCTGAGACACGGTTGTGTCTATGTTGCCTTCATGCTAAGGACCTGGATGTGACAAAACGAGAGGGCCGGAGAGAACTTCCGCCCTTACAGCACCTACATGTCTTCTTTGTTCTCTGATCGTTTGGGGTAATTTTATTTCTCTATGCAGCATTGGACCCTCGCGGGCTTGCTTCGCTCGCCACGCTTCGGGCTCGGTGTCTCGCTTCGCTTGCCACACTTTACTATTCCAAATAGATTGTGACATGGACCCAGGGGGTTATGGGAAAGGTCCTTAGCACGAAGGGAAACTAGACGCTACCGCTGAGACACTGCCTGAAAGCTCCGCCTCCTCCTGCCTCCCGTCTCTAATCAGGGTGATGATGGCTGAGCAGGTCTCTCCTCAGCTGCTGCCGGCCACCTGTAACACAGTGCTGCAGCTGTTTCCCCATCATCACACAGGTAGCAGCAGCCTCTCCTCTCCCACTGCCCACATTGTGCTCTAATCACCCTCCAGACACCGCCGCTGTGCCTGCACTGTAATGAAGAGCATTGGTGCCGGCAGCCGGAGAGGGAGCCCTGACAGAGGAGACAGCGCCGGACTGACTCTGCCTCCTCCTGTCAGCGCTATATGCACTCTCCCTCTCAGCTGCCGGTGCACGCTGCTCCTTCTCCCACCCGCCGCCGGGGTCGAGTGACGCTTCTAGTGCTATCTCTAAGCACTGGCCACCAATACATCAATAAACCCTAGGGACATGTATAAATGATGAATTACACACATTGTTACATAATATACAAAAATACATTTATAAAATCTATGCTGTATTTAAGTCATATATACAGTTATCAGAGCTGTTTCTTGCGGCGGCCTAGCCATCACATGGGGTGCCCGCTGCAGCACTTTTACATGCTGTGGGTGCTCTCCCTCCTTCCCGTCATTATAACTCACACCCCTGAGCCCTGACAACGAGCATTACTCCTGGCAACTAGCATTACACACCCCTGAGTCCTGACAATGAGCATTACCCCTGGCAATGAGCATTACACACCCCTGACAATGATCATGACACCCGTCCCAGAGCATGAAACCCCTGGCAATGAGCATGGATCCGAGAGCATGAAACCCCTAGCAATGAGCATGGCAACAAGCATGACACCCAGCACATGAAACCCCTGGCAATGAGCAGGTAATTTAAAAGTAATTAGAAGCTTTACTGTAGGGCATAATATATCACGGGCATTGCGATGTGTAGCATAATATTGTACAGGGGGCATAATATGGTGCAGGCGGAATTACTTTGTGGGGCTTAATATGGTGGAATTTTTTTTCCCTGTGGTGGCTGAAGTCTGTTGGTGGGGGCTCAAAAACTGGGGTGTAAGGTAGTCTTCTTAGGTGACAACCTCTTCTTAGGTGACAACTCTCATCAGGAGAGCGCACGCCTTTGGCACGCACAAATTTGTATTTCTTATATTTATGGAGGGCACATTTTTTTATTTTGACTGGGGGAAGACGCATTTTCAAATCTCGCACTGGGAGCCAAATTGGCTAGAAACAGCCCTGCTTATCTATCACAGTATACAGTGGGGCAGATGTATTAACCTGGAGAAGGCATAAGGAAGTGATAAACCAGTGATATGTGCAAGGTGATAAAGGCAGCAGCCAATCAGATCCTAACTGTTAAGTTACATATTGGAGCTGATTGGCTGGTGCCTTTATCACCTTGCACATATCACTGATTTATCACTTCCTTATGCCTTCTCCAGGTTAATACATCTGCCCCAATGTGTTTCAGAATAAGAATAATTTTAATTATATAGAGCTTTTCACCAGTAGGAGTCAGGCGCTTTATAGATAGTATAATACAGATGTTTGAATTTGCATAAGATACCGAAAATTAGCCTCCCTTACCTTTTAACAGACTGAAAGACTTGATACATTTAGTTAATTCTAAAGTAGAAAACATTTTACATCCAAATAGATAAATGATGCATTTTATAATGTCACATACAGTACCTATTTCATTCTCTGGTGCATTTAATGTGCTCACAACTTGCCATTTTCTTTGGAATTCTTGAATGGATTGAAGGGGTTCACTATGGTATGCCGGCGGTCGGGCTCCCGGCGACCAGCATACCGGCGCCGGGAGCCCAACCGCCGGCTTACCGACAGTGTGGCGAGCGCAAATGAGCCCCTTGCGGGCTCGCTGCACTTGCCACGCTACGGGCACGGTGGCACGCGCCACGCTATTTTATTCTCCCTCCAGGGAGGTCGTGGACCCCCATGAGGGAGAATAAGTGACGGTATGCCGGCTGTCGGGATCCCGGCGCCGGTATACTGTGCGCCGGGATCCCGTCAGTCGGCATACTAAAGACCACCCGGATTGAAGCATCAAAATTATTCCAGCACCAAATTCCAGGAGAAATGAGTCCAGGAGGTCCATCCCTCTCCATCTGCCATTGGCCCTCATTCCGAGTTGTTCGCTCGCTAGCTGCTTTTAGCAGCATTGCAAACGCTAGGCCGCCGCCCTCTGGGAGTGTATCTTAGTTTAGCAGAATAGAGAACGAAAGATTAGCAGAATTGCTACTAAATAATTATTTGCAGTTTATGAGTAGCTCCAGACCTACTCCTAGATTGCGATCACCTCAGTCCGTTTAGTTCCTGGTTTGACGTCACAAACACGCCATGCGTTCGGCCAGCCACTCCCCCATTTCTCCAGACACTCCCGCGTTTTTCCCTGACACGCCTGCGTTTAGCACACTCCCGAAAAACGCTCAGTTACCACCCAGAAACGCCCCTTTCCTGTCAATCATTCACCGATCAGCAGTGCGACTGAAAAGCGTTGCACGAACACCAGCAAATCTACTAAGTTTTGTGTTAAATAACTAAGCGCATGCGCTCTGCGTACCATGCGCATGCGCATTTAGCAACAAATCGCAGCACAGCGAAAATCGGCAACGAGCGAACAACTCGGAATGACCACCATTGTACAGAGCAATTTCCACTGCAAGTTAAGGGGGGTACTCACGGAGCGATATTCTAAGCAATCTGACTAGATTGCTTAGAATATCAGCCTGATCGCTCCGTGAGTACCCCTTACAGCGATAGCGATGCGCAGCCCCGCGCATCGCTATCGCTGCTGCTAGATTGGCCTGCATGCAGGCCAATCTAGCGGGTCATTCGTTTCACCCGCTGGGTGAAGTGAGCGGCCCCCCGTCTCCCCCCGCACGCTCAGCACAGATCGCGCTGTGCTGAGCGGTGGGAGAGATGTGTGCTGAGCGGTTCGCTCAGCACACATCTCTCATGCATCGGCCCGTGGGTACTGGGCTTTAGAGAACCTGCAAACTCAATACTACATCTAGAGTCTATCTATGACAAGTCTGAAACCAAGAACTGTTAACATACAGTAATAAAACCAAATGTTTAAACAATAAAATAAAGTCTACCCAACTCTATTATCAAAGATACAAAAACACTCAGTTACTTTTATTTAAAATCTGTAAATGTGTCTCCAAGTAAGGCCCCCAAATCCTTCCGGGTTCCGGTATGAATGGTCGACCATGTTATGGTCGACAGACATTAGGTCGATCACTATTGGTCGACATTGACATGGTCGACATGGACACATGGTCGACACATGAAAATGTTCGACACATGAAAGGTCGACACATGAAAAGGTCGACATGGGTTTTTTTAACTTTTTTTGGTGTCGCTCGCCATGCTTCGGGCATGGTGCCTTCGCTCCGCTACCGCTTCGCTCGGCACAGATTACCGTTCCAATCGTAGTCCACGTGGATCGTAAAGTATGGAATAGTTCCCCAAAAGAAAAAAAAGTTAAACAACTCATGTCGACCTTTTCATGTGTCGACCTTTCATGTGTCGACCATTTTCATGTGTCGACCATGTGTCCATGTCGACCAATAGTGGTCGACCTAATGACTGTCGACCATAACATGGTCGACCATCTGAACGGATACCATCTTCCCATACATATCTCACAACATAACCCTCTCCTGGACTTTTCTCTTAATTTATGATTGCCGGCACCTGTGTTGAACAGGCTAATTGATAAGAAAGGTTTTTCACCACAGATGATGGCAATCATAAATTAAGAGGGAAGTCCAGGAGCAGCGCATTCTGTCCCTCCTTGAGTGGGTCATATTGGGAGGTATGCCCATATACAGGTACTGTACACCCCCTTCTTCAACCTCTCACTCAGCATTTTTTGTTACAAAGTTGAGCATACATTTTACTGACTACAAACAACTTAATTATTCAAGTTAGTAGAAAAACCTTAGAGCAATCATGTCCAGAAAACTCATATATGCAAAGTGTTCCAAATTGAAAGAAGCCATTTTTATCTTGCCAATAGAAGCCTTCTCTATGCTTGGCAGACTGACCCACCCATGCACATATGCTGATACCCCCAGAAGGTTATGTTAATTAGGGGTTGATATATCAAACAGTTAAAAAAGTGGAGAAGCGGACCAGTGGAGAAGATACCCATAGCAACCAATGAGCTTCTACATTTCATTTCTTGAGTTGCATAAACACTGGGTGATTTTGAGCTCAAAGTAGCTCACTTTTGGCATTTTGTCAAGTTTAAATAGGTTTAGAGTCATGGAAATCTGAACAGTACTGTAAGTACCCAGAATTAGCATTATTTCACATTATAATGCCAACAAGCTCCAAGCTCATAAATTGCACTGTTATTATGATTCATTTATTTAGTATTTTGACATATCTGGAAGTGAAAAGTAACATGTACAGCAAAGTCTATATGGAGAAAAATCAAAATGTTTGTCTCCTACAGCATTAAACACTAATATTTGTCAAGTTGCACACAGCAGGGGACACTGAACATAATTATGCTTAAGGTGCTATATAACCAGAGGGAAAGTAAATAAGATAAAAGTATAAAATCTATAAAGAACGTCCCCTAATGTTTTCCTTTTTTAATATTATCACCATTTTAGTAATGTCCTTGATGCACCTTACGCTGGCAGTCCATACACATTCAGTATTTCCCAGTGTTGACAAATAGCTATGATTTGGAGAACAGCAGTGTCTCTTTTTGGCATTCAAAGTGGTGGGAAATTGCTTTGTATTTACAGGTAGCTGGTCACTTGTGTGAGTTAAAACGGGGTAGCTGGACTGCACACCCTATATTAAGAGGTGCTATCATGCTGAGGCTTCTAATACTATGCTGGAGGAAGAGAATATCTGATGCATCAGCTTTTTTCTTCCCCTAACATACTGTAGTATTAGAAGCCTGAGCATGATAGCGCCTCTTAATATCTGTAGTAATAGGGTGTGCAGTCCAGTTACCCCCTTTTTCCTCTATACAGATGGAGCCTCATTCATCTGGTCACAAGGCAGCGCGTTATGTCGCAGGGTGGCGCATTGAGCTTAGCTAGGCATATGGCGTTATCAGTGAGTGTAATACCAGTGATCATCCACCAGATGTCGCTTTTTAAAATCACCATTGTGCGTGAATGAGGTTAGCAGAGCTGCCCAGGAAAATGATGGCTCACTCACGCCAGGCATCTCTCGATCTCTAGGTGCATGCAAAATGCTAACATGCTTTACAAATAAATGTGCTTTCTGTTGCTTCTGTGTGAGCCGTCATTTGCCAGGCAGCTCTGCTAATGTTGAGTGTCTTTTCTTGCTGTAAATGTATCTTACAGATGTGTCCTCTCACATCCTTGCTGCAGTCACACTAAACAGCACTTGATGTCACACCATACCGCGGCGGGACTTGGAAGCGCTGATCGTGTTTTTTTTTTGTTTTTTTCCTGCGAAAATGCATCTTAGATGCAAAGTAATATACTATGATGCACAAGCAGCCTCTGCTGATTAAAATGATATGCAGCAGGCCTATATTCTGTGTCTGACTGTGACTATATTTGCATACAAATGCCCTGCTGGAAAACACTGTAACGTTTTATTTTGTATGCAGATAGAGCCACTATATTATATATATATATATATATATATATATATATATATATATAATATATGCCCTGGGGTCCGGTCACGTGGCCTTAGGAGGAGACGCTGATTGGTGAGAGGCTCCTGAGAAACGCAGAGTGTGCTGGGAAGAAGGTGGAGGGGTGTGTGCTGGCTGACAGAAGAAAGCTGTATGTTTGAGACAGCCACAGGACATTGGGTGGTGATAGTAGCGCTGCTAAGGTAAAGCAGCGGAGTGTTGCCTGGTAGTGTTGCCGTAGCATGGGTGTTGAGATGCTGTGCCTGGAGGACCAGACACTGCCAGGCCTATTGAAACAAGGCGCCATTACAAATATCCATTACAGCAAGAGCAGAAATCCTGAAACTCCGTTTCCCCTGAGTTTGCGTGAGTACTGATTGAAATTGGCAGCTAGCCACAGGCAAGTGTGCCTTTAGCCTCCGCCACCTGTGTTACAGATCAACCAGTGTTTAAAAAGGGCACAACCAGTGGTGCCATATTGTGCCAGTAAGACCTATGGAAAGGGACACTGGTGTATCTATAATGGGTGCAGTGTGTGCGGTGCACACGGGCTCCTGAGTCCATAGGGGGCCCCATCGCACACCATGAACCCATTTTTTAAATACTCACCCCCCTCAAAGTCCCCCGCCGGTGTCAAACACCATGAAAATGGTGCAGTGGCCATTTTCACAGAGTTCTGCTCATACGCAGTACAAAAATCTCTGTGAAAATGGCTGGCACGCCATTTTCACGGAGATCTGCGCATGCGCAGTAGAGTCTGAGCGCTCTAGGGCTCAGACTCTCAGCACTGATGGCAGAGAGGAGAGGGCCCAAACGGATGAGGCTGCACCCGGGCCTCCTCCTCTCTTAAAGCGCTCCTGGAAAGAGAGCTAAAACAAGTACTGAGTTTACAACAAATTCAAGAGAAATAGTGTTCATGGGCTGAGTTCAAATACAAGGATAAGAGACATTGTGATGTTAAAGGACTGAGTTTGTGCAACGCAGACAGATAGTTATTGCTGGAAGGACTGAGCTAATTAAGCAAGAGTTAATCAAGCCCTGCAACTGAAAGAGACTGAGTTTGTTCCACACAAAAGCCTCCCTTATTGTGACATAAGTGTCATTGTCCAGAGACATTGCTATTCCTTCACTAGTTACATCTTCTTTGCAATAAAGAACTGAGTAGTATTGACATTTCCCATCCCAGGATCCCGTTAGTAACTGTGGGGCAGATGTATTAACCTGGAGAAGGCATAAGGAAGTGATAAACCAGTGATATGTGCAAGGTGATACATGCACCAGCCAATCAGCTCCAATATGTAAATTAACAGTTAGGAGCTGATTGGCTGGTGCATGTATCACCTTGCATTTATCACTGGTTTATCACTTCCTTATGCCTTCTCCAGGTTAATACATCTGCCCCTGTGTGCCCATTCCTCTTTGACACACTGTGGCCCAGCAGACTTTAATAAGAGCTCCAATGATAATTGCCGAGAAGATATATGTTACCATGGCTAGGGAAAGGTAGAAAGTTAGTATTTAGGATTGCTGAACACATTGTCATTATTCTTCCTATCATTACATTGTAAAGTGGAATGCAGTGTCTGATTTGATTTCATGATTCCAATAATTCTATGTTAATTTTGTGATTCCAATTGTTTCTTATCCTGATTCCATTCTTCTTCTTGTTGTTCTTCTGTTGTAATTGCCTGTCTTTTGCATATTGGGTGATCTCTTGTGGTGTGAACTGTAGAAAATTGTACATTCCAGTCATTCCTATATGCCAAAGTCTTCTTTTTGGTATTTACAACCAATCTTTATTTAACTAATCCTCCCACATCCAGAGTTCATTGCAGATCAATAAAAAATACTTCATTTTGGAATTGCTGACTCCCACCTGATTCATATTAATCTCTCCTACCTCTCTGAGCATGATATTATGAGACAAGGTATGCCCAAATGGGTCACTTGTCATGCATTTCAGCTCACCACACCCGGGGGTAGCCAGCTAAAAGGATGAGATCATGCCCATCAGCAGAAACACTTGAATAGCTTCCAGCAGGTGGAAATGGGCGCGGGGTGGGGTGGAAACATTTGAATACTGCCCTTTGTATAACTTACTGGATAGGTGCAATGTCCATTCTCATTGTATTGTAGAGTTCAACACATGCTGTATGGTTAATTTAATGTTTATATTGGTGTAAAGGAATTATTCTTTGATTAGAATGAGCTGCTCAATGAAGATAATATGTGGCCTTTAATTGGGTATGAGAAAGTTACTCATTAGTAAATGGCTAATTAAGTTGAATGGGGCTGTTCTTGCTGAAGACGTTATGATTTTTGAGGAAAATTATTTAATGACCTGATAATTTATAGTGGTTTAAAATGGACTGACAGTACTGCGTGATACAACTCATTTTCATAGGAATGTCATGGGTGTGTCATTCGTTTTACTAAGTTGAATTTTCGGAATGTGTGTCGGTGGGGGTAGAGTGCTAACATCTATCTTGTCTCTGGACGACTGGGATGAAGTTATGCCACTGGTTATACTCATACTTCTATATCCCCTGCTTTTGAATCTGTATCTGGTTTTACAGTTTCCTTCCACAATATCACATTTCAATTGCATTTCCATACCAAACTTCCAGGTTGTAAAATTCTCTGCACCTCTAAGCTTGATAAATTCCATTATGAGTGTAACTCCTATACAGAGGCGGAACTACCACCAGTGCAACCAGTATGTTGCACTGGGGCCCACCCCTGTCCAGGGGCCCAAAGCATGTAATGAGTCAAACTGACTCATTACATGCCGCTGTGTGCAACCGCTGCCCGCAGCACACAGCCGCCCGGACAGAGAGGAGAGGAGCGCAGCGGTACGGGGAAGAAGGAGGAAGAGGGAGGTGGAGGAGGGAGCCGCAGCAGCGCTTTACTACTGGTTGAGGCGCTGCTGCTGCTGTCCCTCTGCTTCACTATAGGCTGTCTTCCGAGAACAGCCTATAGTGAAGCAGAGGGGCAGCAGCAGCAGCGCCTCCACCAATAACACATCGCTGCTGCGGCTCCCTCCTCCACCTCCCTCCTGCTCCTTCTCTCCTGCCCGGGAATCGTGACCAGAAGCTGCACCGAGGAGCCTGAGCCAGCGGAGAGAGTAAGTATAATCCTTCCTTCCTTCCTTCCTTCCTTCCTTCCTTCCTTCCTTCGGACTGCCTGCCGCAATGTGTAAAAAGGGGGAATCTGCTTGCCGCAATGTGTAAAAAGGGGGAATCTGCTTTCCGGAATGTGTAAAAAAGGGGAATCTGCCTGTCGCAATGTGTAAAAAGGGGGAATCTGCTTGCCGCAATGTGTAAAAAGGGGGAATCTGCCTGCCGCAATGTGTAAAAAGGGGAAATCTGCTTGCCGCAATGTGTAAAAAGGGGGAATCTGCCTGATGCAATGTGTAAAAAGGGGGAATCTGCCTGACGCAATGTGTAAAAAGAGGGAATATGTCTGCCGTGATGTGTAAAAAGGGGGACGCTGTCTGCCGTTATGTGTAAAAAGGGCGCGCTGTCTGCCGTTATGTGTAAAAAGTGTACGCTGTCTGCCGCTATGTTTAACAAGGGCACGCTGTCTGCCGTTATGTGTAAAAAGTGTACGCTGTCTGCCGCTAGGTGTAACAAGGGCACGCTGTCTGCCGTTATGTGTAAAAAGGGGACGCTGTCTGCCGTTATGTGTAAAAAGTGCATGCTGTCTGCCGCTATGTGTAAAAAGGGCATGCTGTCTGCCGTTATGTGTAAAAAGGGGACACTGTCTGTTGTAATGTGTAAAAAGAGGAATATGTCTGCCGTAAGGTGTAAAAGGGTCTCTACTTTTGAATTTGAATTATGGAAACTACTGTGCACCGTTTTATGAATTGGTATTATTTTGTGGCCACACCCCCTCCCCACGAAGCCACGCCACTATGTATTTTTGCGCGTGCCTACGGCGCGCACTGCCCCTGTTTTGCATGCAGGGGTGGGGCTCCGATGCTGTTTCATGCACACAGTGCTAAAATGTCTAGTTACGGCACTGTTGCTAGGTATCCATTTCTCTGGCCCTGAGCAGGTCCCCCTCATCAGGTCCTCTCCAGGGGTGAGGGGGTGGACTTGGATGGGATGGGGGGCCCAAAGCATTTTGTCGCACCTCGGCCCACCGCTCGCTAGTTCCGCCACTGCTCCTATATTAATGCTTCTTTAAGACATAACTATGCAGTTTCTGTACACTAATCAGTCTCAGTACTGAGTCACTGCTCTTGAATCATTATGTACTGTCTACCCACTGTGTTCTGTGCACCTGCTATGCTGACATACTATGCTGGAAACACTCTGAGCTGTTTTCTCTCTCAGATTTCAATGAGCTTTTACACTACACATGTGCTTAAGATTAGTGATGAGCGGGTTCGGTTTCTCCGAAACCGAACCCTCCCGAACTTCACCTTTTTCACACGGGTCCGAGGCAGGTTAGAACCTTCCCGCCTTGCTCGACTAACCCGAGCGCGCCCGAACGTCATCATCCCGCTGTCGGATTCTCGCGAGATTCGGATTCTATATAAGCAGCCGCGCGTCGCCGCCATTTTCACTCGTGCATTGGAGATGATAGGGAGAGGACGTGGCTGGCGTCCTCTCCGTTTATTGTAGAAGTTGATTGGTTTACTTTATTTCTTATTTGTGGGGAGGATTGGGGAGCAGCTGTTAGGAGGAGTACAGTGCAGAGTTTTGCTGATAAGTGACCCCCAGTTTTTATCCGTTCTCTGCCTGAAAAAAACGCTCCATACCATATCTGTGCTCAGTGTGCTGCATAATATATCTGTGCTGAGTGCTCACACTACTTTAACTGTGGGGACTGGGGAGCAGCTATAGCAGGAGTACAGTGCAGAGTTTTGCTGACAGTGACCACCAGTATACGTTGTCTGTCTGAAAAACACTCCATATCTGTGCTCTCAGTGTGCTGCTTTATTGTGTGGGGACTGGGGACCACCAGTATAATTAATATTATATAGGAGGAGTACAGTGCAGAGTGCACTGCTGTACCTACCTCTGTCTCGTCGACTCGTCATCCATTAAGTATACTATCCATCTACATTCTATACCTGTGGTGCATTTTAGACAGTTTTGCAGTTTGCTGACAGTGTCCACCAGTATACTATATATATATACTAATAGCAGTACGGTAGGCCACTGCTGTACCTACCTCTGTGTCGTCACTCGTCATCCATTAAGTATACTATCCATCTACATTCTATACCTGTGGTGCATTTTAGACAGTTTTGCAGTTTGCTGACAGTGTCCACCAGTATACTATATATATACTTATAGCAGTACGGTAGGCCACTGCTGTACCTACCTCTGTGTCGTCACTCGTCATCCATTAAGTATACTATCCATCTACATTCTATACCTGTGGTGCATTTTAGACAGTTTTGCAGTTTGCTGACAGTGTCCACCAGTATACTATATATATACTTATAGCAGTACGGTAGGCCACTGCTGTACCTACCTCTGTGTCGTCACTCGTCATCCATTAAGTATACTATCCATCTACATTCTATACCTGTGGTGCATTTTAGACAGTTTTGCAGTTTGCTGACAGTGTCCACCAGTATACTATATATATACTTATAGCAGTACGGTAGGCCACTGCTGTACCTACCTCTGTGTCGTCACTCGTCATCCATTAAGTATACTATCCATCTACATTCTATACCTGTGGTGCATTTTAGACAGTTTTGCAGTTTGCTGACAGTGTCCACCAGTATACTATATATATATACTTATAGCAGTACGAGGGCCACTGCTGTACCTACCTCTGTGTCGTCACTCGTCATCCATTAAGTATACTATCCATCTACATTCTATACCTGTGGTGCATTTTAGACAGTTTTGCAGTTTGCTGACAGTGTCCACCAGTATACTATATATATACTTATAGCAGTACGGTAGGCCACTGCTGTACCTACCTCTGTGTCGTCACTCGTCATCCATCAAGAATACTATCCATCTACATACTATACCTGTGGTGCATTTTAGTTTTGCGCAGTAAATATAGTAGTAGGCCATTGCTATGATACTGGCATATAATTCCACACATTAAAAAATGGAGAACAAAAATGTGGAGGTTAAAGGGAAAGATCAAGATCCACTTCCACCTCGTGCTGAAGCTGCTGCCACTAGTCATGGCCGAGACGATGAAATGCCATCAACGTCGTCTGCCAAGGACGATGCCCAATGTCATAGTAGAGAGCATGTAAAATCCAAAACACAAAAGTTCAGTAAAATGACCCAAAAATCAAAATTAAAAGCGTCTGAGGAGAAGCGTCTACTTGCCATTATGCCATTTACGACACGGAGTGGCAAGGAACGGCTGAGGCCCTGGCCTATGTTCATGGCTAGTGGTTCAGCTTCACATGAGGATGGAAGCACTCATCCTCTCGCTAGAAAAAAGAAAAGACTTATGCTGGCAAAAGCACAGCAAAGAACTGTGCGTTCTTCAAAATCACAAATCCCCAAGGAGAGTCCAATTGTGTCGGTTGCGATGCCTGACCTTCCCA